>NW_024081584.1:93688-462792 GCF_003009895.1 Hyaena hyaena
GGGTTGGTTGTAATAAGTCCATTTTCATTCATAATTTTGTCTATTTGGGTGCTCTCTCTTTTCTTTTTGAGAAGCCTGGCTACAGGTTTGTCAATTTTGTTTATTTTTTCAAAAAAACCAACTCTTGGTTTCACTGATTTGTTCAATTGTTTCTTTGGTCTCTATGTTGTTTATTTCTGCCCTAATTTTTACTATTTCTCTTCTTCTACTGGGTTTAGGGCGTTCTTGTTGCTCTGCCTCTAGTTCCTTTAGGTGAGCTGTTAGATTTTGGACTTGCGCTTTTTCTAATCTCTTGAAATAGGCATGGAATGCCATGTACTTTCCTCTTAGGACTACCTTTACAACATCCCATAGATTTTGGATTGTTGTGTTTTCATTTTCATTTGTTTCCATATATTTTTAAATTTCCTCTCTAATTGCCTGATTGGCCCATTCATTCTTTAGTAGGGTGTTCTTTAACCTCCATGTTTTTGGAGGTTTTCCAGACTTCTTCCTGTGATTGATTTCAAGTTTCAAAGCATTATGATCTGAGAGTGTGCATATATGATCTCGATTCTTTTATATTTATTAAGGGCTGCTTTATGTCCCAGTATGTGATCTATCTTGTAGCTTGTGCAATGTTCACTTGAGAAGAAAGTAAATTCCCTGGCCTCAGGATGTAGAGTTCTAAAAATATCTGTCTGATCCATCTGGTCCAATGTGTCTTCCAAGTCCATTATTTCTTTAGTGATTTTTTGTCTGGTTGACCTTTCCATTGCTGTAAGCAGAGTCTTAAATTCCCCTGCTATTAGCACATTCTTATCTATAAGCTTGTTTCTGTTTGCAATTGTTTTAAATATTAGGGGCTCCCATATTCGGTGCATAGATTTTTATGATTGTTAGTTCTTCCTGATGGATGCACCCTGTAATTATTATGTAATGCCCTTCTTCATCTCTTGTTATTGTCTTTAATTTAAAGTCCTGTTTGTCTGATATAAGTATAGCTACTCTGGCTTTCTTTTGATTTCCCATAGCAATATATATATTTCACCATCCCCTTACTTTTAATCTGAAGGTATCTTCCAGTATAAAATGAGTTTCTTGTAGACCGCATATAGATGGGTTTTGTTTTTTTATCCATTCTGCTACCCTATATCTTTTGATTGGAGTATTTAGCCCATTTACATTCAGTGTTATTATTGAAATATGTGGGTTTAGAGTCTTTTTGTCCTTTGTATGGTTCATGTTTATGGTGGTGTCTCTGGTATTTTTGTTACTTGCAACATTTCCTTCACAGCATCCCCCGCAGGAATTCTTGTAGGGCTGGCTTAGTGGTGACAAATTCTTTCAATTTCTGTTTATTTGGAAAGGTTTTTATTTCTCCTTCTATTTTGAAGGACAGGCTTGCTGGATAGAGGATTCTTGGCTGAATTTTTTTTTTTTTTCTGTTCATCACATTGAAGATCTCCTGCCATTCCTTTCTGGCCTGCCACGTTTCAGTAGATAGGTCTGTCACCACTCTGATAGGTTTCCCTTTGTATGTTAGGGCCCTTTTCTCCCTAGCTGCTTTCAAAATTCTCTTTGTCCTTGTATTTTGCTATTTTTACTACGATATGTCATGCAGAAGAGGGATTCAAATTACTTCTGAGGGGGGTCCTCTGAGCCTCTTGTATTTCAACATTTACTTCCTTCCCCAGGTTGGGGAAGTTCTCTGCTATAATTTATTCCAGGAATCCTTCAGAACCTTTCCCTCTCTCTTCCTCTTCTGGGATTCCTATGATACGGATATTGTTGTGCCTGACTGTAATCCTGAGCTCTCGAACTCTTCTTTCATGTTCCTGGATCAGCTTTGTCTCTTTTTTGTCAGCTTCTTGTTTTTCTATAATGGTGTCTCTTAAATCACTTATTCTCCTTTCTGCCTCTTCAATCCGTGCATTGGAGGCCTCTAATTTATTATGTATCTCATTCATTGCATTTTTTAATTCTTCATGCCTATTTTTATTTTCCATTCTGTCTGTAGCCATAGTTTTTTTTTTTATGTCCCCTATGTGTTTTTCAAGCCCAGCTATTAATTTTACCATTATTATTCTAAAATCTTGTTCAGTTATGCTGCTTATGTCTGTTTCGAGCAATCATTAGCTGTCAATTCTTCTTGGAATTTCTTTGGATGAGAGCTCTTTCGTTTCATCATTTTAGTTATCTTTCTGGCTCTTGTTGGTTTTAAATACTTGTTATGCTCTCTGCACCTGTGAGCGTTGCTGTATCCAAGAAGACTCTTTAACTGTCCAGGGCCTGTCCTTTCAGAGAGTGTTTTTTGAATGGTATCTCTTGGTCTCTCTTGCTGAGACCTTGGTTATTTTATTTTCCTACTCATAGTGATATTTGGGACTCTCCACCTTGTGTACTCTGGCTTGTTTCTTGAGGTAGCTCTGGAGAAGAAAACAGACAGACAAACACACAGGGAGCATGAGCACAGGAACACATGGAGAAATCCAACTAACATGCAAACCGAGAGGGAAAACGAAAAAGTTAAGAGAAAAGATGGAGGAGGGAGGGCGAAGAATAAAGAATAAAAAATACATAAAAGGATCAAAAGGAAGAAAAGAAAAGGTAGAAAGATGAAAACCAATGGACAAAGAACGGTTTAAAGCATATAACCAGATTTCCCTGCTACAGTTGAGTAGCCAGGTGTATGCCATGCTTGTTGAAGAGCATAGAGAAAGAGAGAGAAGACAGGGCAGGTATGAGGCAAAATTGGAAATAGAATGAACAGGCAGAAGGGATAAGAAGCTTTTTTCAAAGAGCTAAAGGGTGGAATATGGTTGTAGAGGTAAGAGAAGGACGTTGGTGTTATCCAGAGAAACTATATAGTCTAATTACTCCTGAGAGACAGAGATGAAAATGTCCATAGGTGTAGAATTTACATCTACAGAATGGACTAAATGTGACTGTTTAAACAAGCCAGTGACCAGAGTTAATCTGGTCAATGTTCTGGGAAAAAGGGAAAAGACAAACAAACAAAAAAGATAACACACACACACACACACACACACACACAAAGGGAGGAGGGCAGCTCTCTAGCAGGGATGGGCGTGGTGTGATCCACTTTGTCAGGCAGGTGTTCTGCCTTAGTGGTTGTGGGGAGGAAGGTGAAGGTGCACCAGTCCCTTCTTGAACCAAGCTCTGCACCTTGCTTTTTTGGGTGTGTAAACTTCCCATATCTGGTGGGTTGCGCTCTTTAACCCAGGCCAGGCTAATTTGCAAGTGCAGTCCCTGCACCGGACTGAAATTGCGGTAGACACAACCTCTCAGGGCAATTCCAAGCCTCTTGCATAGCCCTGGGGGTGGAGCCAGAAGCCACTGCTCTGTTCCTCCAGGTCCCATTGGCGAGCATGGGCGGGGGTTTGCCTGCAGGGCTCATCTGGCTTAGAAGGCTTTCTCAGTGGATTCTGAGTCCTTTCTCTCCCATCTCTTGGGTTCTGTAAGGTTTCCTATGGCTTCAAATCTTTTCCGTGTGAAATATGGGGGTGAGTGCAATGCACAGAACTCCCTACCTCTCTGCCATCTTGCCCTTCCTCTGTTCATGGAGATTTTTATCTGTAGTTTTTCTTTAACTGTGATGACTGTGTCTAATATTGATATTAGGTAATAATGGTCTCATAAAATGTTTTTAGGATATATTCCCTCTGCTCTGATTTTATGGAACAGATTGTAATATATTAGTATAATTTTTCTTCAAAAGTTTGTTGGATTCATTAGTGAACCTAGACCCATTTGGGTCTGGTAATTTCTATTTTGGAAGNAATTTTGTTTATTTTTTCAAAAAAACCAACTCTTGGTTTCACTGATTTGTTCAATTGTTTCTTTGGTCTCTATGTTGTTTATTTCTGCCCTAATTTTTACTATTTCTCTTCTTCTACTGGGTTTAGGGCGTTCTTGTTGCTCTGCCTCTAGTTCCTTTAGGTGAGCTGTTAGATTTTGGACTTGCGCTTTTTCTAATCTCTTGAAATAGGCATGGAATGCCATGTACTTTCCTCTTAGGACTACCTTTACAACATCCCATAGATTTTGGATTGTTGTGTTTTCATTTTCATTTGTTTCCATATATTTTTAAATTTCCTCTCTAATTGCCTGATTGGCCCATTCATTCTTTAGTAGGGTGTTCTTTAACCTCCATGTTTTTGGAGGTTTTCCAGACTTCTTCCTGTGATTGATTTCAAGTTTCAAAGCATTATGATCTGAGAGTGTGCATATATGATCTCGATTCTTTTATATTTATTAAGGGCTGCTTTATGTCCCAGTATGTGATCTATCTTGTAGCTTGTGCAATGTTCACTTGAGAAGAAAGTAAATTCCCTGGCCTCAGGATGTAGAGTTCTAAAAATATCTGTCTGATCCATCTGGTCCAATGTGTCTTCCAAGTCCATTATTTCTTTAGTGATTTTTTGTCTGGTTGACCTTTCCATTGCTGTAAGCAGAGTCTTAAATTCCCCTGCTATTAGCACATTCTTATCTATAAGCTTGTTTCTGTTTGCAATTGTTTTAAATATTAGGGGCTCCCATATTCGGTGCATAGATTTTTATGATTGTTAGTTCTTCCTGATGGATGCACCCTGTAATTATTATGTAATGCCCTTCTTCATCTCTTGTTATTGTCTTTAATTTAAAGTCCTGTTTGTCTGATATAAGTATAGCTACTCTGGCTTTCTTTTGATTTCCCATAGCAATATATATATTTCACCATCCCCTTACTTTTAATCTGAAGGTATCTTCCAGTATAAAATGAGTTTCTTGTAGACCGCATATAGATGGGTTTTGTTTTTTTATCCATTCTGCTACCCTATATCTTTTGATTGGAGTATTTAGCCCATTTACATTCAGTGTTATTATTGAAATATGTGGGTTTAGAGTCTTTTTGTCCTTTGTATGGTTCATGTTTATGGTGGTGTCTCTGGTATTTTTGTTACTTGCAACATTTCCTTCACAGCATCCCCCGCAGGAATTCTTGTAGGGCTGGCTTAGTGGTGACAAATTCTTTCAATTTCTGTTTATTTGGAAAGGTTTTTATTTCTCCTTCTATTTTGAAGGACAGGCTTGCTGGATAGAGGATTCTTGGCTGAATTTTTTTTTTTTTTCTGTTCATCACATTGAAGATCTCCTGCCATTCCTTTCTGGCCTGCCACGTTTCAGTAGATAGGTCTGTCACCACTCTGATAGGTTTCCCTTTGTATGTTAGGGCCCTTTTCTCCCTAGCTGCTTTCAAAATTCTCTTTGTCCTTGTATTTTGCTATTTTTACTACGATATGTCATGCAGAAGAGGGATTCAAATTACTTCTGAGGGGGGTCCTCTGAGCCTCTTGTATTTCAACATTTACTTCCTTCCCCAGGTTGGGGAAGTTCTCTGCTATAATTTATTCCAGGAATCCTTCAGAACCTTTCCCTCTCTCTTCCTCTTCTGGGATTCCTATGATACGGATATTGTTGTGCCTGACTGTAATCCTGAGCTCTCGAACTCTTCTTTCATGTTCCTGGATCAGCTTTGTCTCTTTTTTGTCAGCTTCTTGTTTTTCTATAATGGTGTCTCTTAAATCACTTATTCTCCTTTCTGCCTCTTCAATCCGTGCATTGGAGGCCTCTAATTTATTATGTATCTCATTCATTGCATTTTTTAATTCTTCATGCCTATTTTTATTTTCCATTCTGTCTGTAGCCATAGTTTTTTTTTTTATGTCCCCTATGTGTTTTTCAAGCCCAGCTATTAATTTTACCATTATTATTCTAAAATCTTGTTCAGTTATGCTGCTTATGTCTGTTTCGAGCAATCATTAGCTGTCAATTCTTCTTGGAATTTCTTTGGATGAGAGCTCTTTCGTTTCATCATTTTAGTTATCTTTCTGGCTCTTGTTGGTTTTAAATACTTGTTATGCTCTCTGCACCTGTGAGCGTTGCTGTATCCAAGAAGACTCTTTAACTGTCCAGGGCCTGTCCTTTCAGAGAGTGTTTTTTGAATGGTATCTCTTGGTCTCTCTTGCTGAGACCTTGGTTATTTTATTTTCCTACTCATAGTGATATTTGGGACTCTCCACCTTGTGTACTCTGGCTTGTTTCTTGAGGTAGCTCTGGAGAAGAAAACAGACAGACAAACACACAGGGAGCATGAGCACAGGAACACATGGAGAAATCCAACTAACATGCAAACCGAGAGGGAAAACGAAAAAGTTAAGAGAAAAGATGGAGGAGGGAGGGCGAAGAATAAAGAATAAAAAATACATAAAAGGATCAAAAGGAAGAAAAGAAAAGGTAGAAAGATGAAAACCAATGGACAAAGAACGGTTTAAAGCATATAACCAGATTTCCCTGCTACAGTTGAGTAGCCAGGTGTATGCCATGCTTGTTGAAGAGCATAGAGAAAGAGAGAGAAGACAGGGCAGGTATGAGGCAAAATTGGAAATAGAATGAACAGGCAGAAGGGATAAGAAGCTTTTTTCAAAGAGCTAAAGGGTGGAATATGGTTGTAGAGGTAAGAGAAGGACGTTGGTGTTATCCAGAGAAACTATATAGTCTAATTACTCCTGAGAGACAGAGATGAAAATGTCCATAGGTGTAGAATTTACATCTACAGAATGGACTAAATGTGACTGTTTAAACAAGCCAGTGACCAGAGTTAATCTGGTCAATGTTCTGGGAAAAAGGGAAAAGACAAACAAACAAAAAAGATAACACACACACACACACACACACACACACAAAGGGAGGAGGGCAGCTCTCTAGCAGGGATGGGCGTGGTGTGATCCACTTTGTCAGGCAGGTGTTCTGCCTTAGTGGTTGTGGGGAGGAAGGTGAAGGTGCACCAGTCCCTTCTTGAACCAAGCTCTGCACCTTGCTTTTTTGGGTGTGTAAACTTCCCATATCTGGTGGGTTGCGCTCTTTAACCCAGGCCAGGCTAATTTGCAAGTGCAGTCCCTGCACCGGACTGAAATTGCGGTAGACACAACCTCTCAGGGCAATTCCAAGCCTCTTGCATAGCCCTGGGGGTGGAGCCAGAAGCCACTGCTCTGTTCCTCCAGGTCCCATTGGCGAGCATGGGCGGGGGTTTGCCTGCAGGGCTCATCTGGCTTAGAAGGCTTTCTCAGTGGATTCTGAGTCCTTTCTCTCCCATCTCTTGGGTTCTGTAAGGTTTCCTATGGCTTCAAATCTTTTCCGTGTGAAATATGGGGGTGAGTGCAATGCACAGAACTCCCTACCTCTCTGCCATCTTGCCCTTCCTCTGTTCATGGAGATTTTTATCTGTAGTTTTTCTTTAACTGTGATGACTGTGTCTAATATTGATATTAGGTAATAATGGTCTCATAAAATGTTTTTAGGATATATTCCCTCTGCTCTGATTTTATGGAACAGATTGTAATATATTAGTATAATTTTTCTTCAAAAGTTTGTTGGATTCATTAGTGAACCTAGACCCATTTGGGTCTGGTAATTTCTATTTTGGAAGATTATTAATTATTGATTCATTTTCTTTAATAGTTACAGACACAGTCTATTCAGAATATGTACTTCTAATTGTGTTTTTCAAGGAATTGGCCCATTCATTTAAATTATGAATTTTTTACCATAAAGTTATATATAGTATTAATTTATTATCATTTTAATGTTTATAGGATCTCTAGTGATATCTTCTTTTTCACTTCTGGGTAATAGCAATTTTTGTCTTCTTTTTCTTCTTAGTCTGTCTTGATTTTTCACGAGACAAGATTTTAACTGATTTATTTTTATTTTTTTCCTGTCTTCAATTTCATTAATTTCCTCAATTTTTATTTCTCTACTTACTTTGGATTTAATTTGTTTTTTTTCTTACTTTCTTAAGATAGAAGCTTATATTACTGATTTTAGGTCATTCTTCTTTTCTAAAATATGTACTCAATGGTATAAATTGCTCTTTAAGCACTACTTTCACTGCATCCATATATTTTGATAAATTATGTTTTCATTTTCATTTAGTTCAAAATATTTCAAAATTTCTCCTGAAATTTATTTGACCCACTTGTTATTTAAAATTGCATTGTTTAGGGGCGCCTGGGTGGCTTAGTCGGTTAAGCGTCCGACTTTCACTTAGGTCATGATCTCGCGGTTCGTGGGTTCGAGCCCCGCGTCGGGCTCTGTGCTGACTGCCAGCTCAGAGCCTGGAGCCTGTTTCAGAGTCTGTGTCTCCCTCTCTCTGACCCTCCCCTGCTCACGCTGTCTCTCTCTCTCTCTCTTCTATAAATAAATAAAAACATTAAAAAATTTAAAAAAAATAAAAAATAAAAAATAAAAATGTATTGTTTAGTCTCTATGTATTTGAGGATTTTATAGCTATCTTTATGTTATTGATTTCTAGTTTAATTCAGTTGTGGTCAGAAAGTATGTTTTCTATAATTTGTATTCATTTAAATTTGGTAAAGCATGTTTTATGGTCCATATAAATGTGAATTAGTTCTAGTTGATCGATGCTATTATTCAGTTCAACTATATTCTTAAGCAATTTTATGCCTACTAGGTCTTTCATTACTGATAGAGGAGTATTGAAATCTTTACTATGTGTATATTTCTCCTTGAAGATCTGTCAAGTGTTTTGTCATCTATTTTAACACTCTGTTGTCTGTTTCATACATTAAGGAAGGGTTTTTATGTTTTGTAGAAGTGACCTCTTTATGAGTAGGTAAAGTTCCTATTTATATTGTAATTTTCTCTGCTATGAAATGAGCTAAGTCTGAAATTAATATAGCTACCTTAGCTTTCTTTTGATTAGTATTAACATGATATATCATTCTTTATCCCTTTTATTTTATCTATCTGTGTTTTTATATTCAAAGTAGGTTACTGGTAGACAACATATAGTTGGGTCTTGTTTTTTTCTTTTTATCGTTTTAAATTCTCTGATGGTCTCTTTCAATTGGTGTATTTAGAACATTCACATTTCAAGTGATATTATGGGATTAATGTTTACTATATTTGTAAGTCTCTTCTGTTTGTTGATGTTACTTTTGTTTTAAGTTTTTGTCTTCCACTTCTTTTCTTCCTTCTCTGTTTTTTATGGAAAATTTAATATGGTTCTATTTTATTTCTTATCAATTACTGTTTTCTTAAGTAGGTGCCATACAATTTGCAACATATATTTATAACAATTGAGGTTCAATTTCAAAGAATACTATACCACTTATGGGAAGTATAAAAGCCTTATAATAGAGTATCCTCAATTCCTCCCTTCTATGTCTTGCAATTTTGTTGTCATTCATCTCACTTATCTATAAGCTATATTAATCCAATACATTTGTTGTTATTATTACCTTGAACAAATTGTCATCAGTTGATTAGTAAAATAAAATATTTTTTTTACTTTCATTATTCCTTCTCTAACATTCTTTATGTAAACCTCAATTTCAGACCTATATTATTTTCCTTCTTTTCCAATAACTTCTTCTACCATTTCTTTCAAAGCAGGTCTACTGGTAACACATTGCTTTACATTTCATTTGTACAAGTCTTTATTTCTTTACTTTTGAAGAAGAATCTTACTAAATACAGAATTTGAGGTTGGTGGTTTTTTCTTTAAAAACTTTAAATATTTTGCTTTATTCTCCTCTTGAATGCATGGCTTCTGAAGGATATCCAATGTAGTTATCACCCTTGTTCTTTTATATGTAAGGTATGCTCCCTTTCCCACCGGTGGCTTCTCTCAAGGTTTTCTCTTTGTTTTTGTTTTCTTGTAGTTGAATGTGATATGCGATCGGTGCAATTTTGTTGGTATTTTTCCTGTTGTGTTCTCTGAGCTTCTTCGATCTGTGATTTTGTGTTTGCCATTAAGTTTGGACTATTCTCAGCCACTATTTTAAATATTCCTTCTGTTTGTTTCTCTCTCTTTTTCCTTTCTGGTTTTCCTGAGTGAGTATGTTACCTCTTTGTAATTTTCCCTGAGTTCTTGACATTCTGTTTAATTTCTTTAATTATTTTTTCTCTTTGTTTTTAGATTGGAAATTTTGTATTGACTTGTCTTTAGATCACTGAATTTTTTTCTTGGCTATGTCCAGTCTACTAATGAGTCCCTTTAAGGTATTCTTTTTGTAAAATTGAAGTATAATTAACATGTAATGTTATATTAATCTAAGGTGTACAACATACTGATTTAACAATTCTATACATTACCCAGTGTTCAATAAGCATAGTCGCCATTGAATATCATTACAACATTATTCTACATTCCCTATGCTGTACTTTTAATCTCTGTGACTTAGTCATTTTATTACTGGAAGTTTGTATCTCTTAATCTTCTTTATTTATTTCACTTATATTTCACCCATCTCTCCTCTGGTAACAACCAGTTTGTTCTCTGTACTTAAAAGTCCATTTTGTTTTGTTTTGTTTTAGAGTCCACATATAAGTGAATTCATACAGCATTTTTCTTTGTCTGTCTGACTTACTTCACTTAGCATAATATTGTGTACATCTATTCATAACGTCAAGAATAGCAAGAAAAGTATTCCTCATTTCTATTGTTGTGCTTTGATTTCTAGAATTTCAATTTTATGCTTTATTAGAGTTTTTACCTCTTCTTAATTATCCATTTCTTTTGTGTATTGTCTACTTTTCCCTTTAAAGCCCTTACCACAATCATAATTACTTTAAATTACCCTTCTTATAATTCTATAGTTTTTATCATATCTGGGTCTTATTCTGATGCTTGCTTTTTCCTTTCAGACTCTGGTTTGGTTTTACTTTTTGGACATTTAGCTTGCTTTGTAACATTCTTGTTAAAAGCTGGATATTATATATCAAGTAAAAGAAAATGAGGCAAATAAGCTTGTATTATGAGATTCTATATTTATCTTTGTAGAGTAACGCTATGTACACTCTACATAACTGTAGTGTCAGAAGCCAATATTTATTTTAGTGTCCTTGTTTTTGTCTCTCTTGTTGATTTTTGTGTTTTTCAAAAGGCTCTTTAAAAAATCTGAGATTGAAGGTCTTTCAGTTGTAATCCCCTATTATTATACACAAAAGCAGTGTAGTAAAGGATAAAGAAGAGAAAATATTCTAGAATTCTGCAAGTAGGTCTCAGTCCCCTAGATCAAATTATAGTGGGAGATTGAGTTGAATACTCCTCTTCCCTCAAGTTTAATAGGCTCTGATAAACCAGTTTTCCTTGAAAGTGGAAAGTTCTTTGTAAAAAACAAAACACTGTGGGTGTATTTCAAAATGTTTACCTTCCCCTTTTTTCTGCCCAGAAACCAAAGGAGATCTTTCTCTTAATTTCACCTTGAGAGACTGATTTCTTGGACACAAAACTCATGAGGTGTGGTCTCCCTGAGACTGGGAGAAAGCCTTTCATTCTCAAGCTATTTATATTAGTCTGCTCAGTGTGCCATAAAAAAATACTACTCTGTATGTGGCTTAAACAATAGAAATTTGTTTCTCATAGTTCTGGGTGGTGGGAAGTCCATTCATTCTCAGTGAGGGCTCTCTTCCTGTCTTGTAGATAAGCACCATTTCACTATGCTACACGGCCTCTTCTTTGTACACACACAGAAAGAGAAAGCTCTGTTCTTGCCTCTTCTTATAATGAAAACAATCTTATTGAATTAGGCACTTGCCTTTATGACCTCATTTAATCTTAATTACTTCCTAAAGACCCTATCTCCAAATACTCTCATATTGGGATTAAGCCTTCAACATATGGATTTGGGGAGACATAATTCAGTCTGCATAACTAGTCCACATGGAAATTGCAGCAATTTATCAATTACAATTTAATTGTTCATACCAGTGCTAACTCTAAGGACAAACTTCTGCTCTTGATTTTCTCTCCCTGGTAAGCTGTGATTCTTAAAATCTGTCTCTTTCTCCAGTTTTCAGGACCTCAATAATGGGTCTGAGTTGTTGAATATATATATGTGTATATATATATATATAGAGAGAGAGAGAGAGAGAGAGAGAGAGAGAGAGAGAGTTGTTGAATATATATATATATAGAGAGAGATATATATCTATATATAGAGAGAGAGAATATATATATTATATATATATATATAGAGAGAGAGAGAGAGTCTTTTCTATTGTGAAAATGAAAGTGGTGATTTTAAAGCTCCTTACATGTAAGGTCAAGAAACCAAAGGTCTATTTACTTATTTTAAGGGTATATTTGAAAAAGTATCTGAAAGTTTTTAAATAAAAACACACATTACATTTGGAAGTGGCATTTTCAAAATTGTTTATTGAATAGTTTTGTATGTTTAAGCAACTTATTTTTATAAATTTTAACGAAATTAACACAAATAAACAAATGTGTCCATGGCAAAGTACATTGCTGATGATTCCATGACTCGTTGGAAAGATGGCAGAATGACTGTACTCACTTGCTCACCCTTTTTCATCCCTTCCTTCTTTCTTACCTTCTTTCCTTCCTTCTTTCCTTTTTCCTTCCTTCCTTCTTTCTTTCCTTCCTTCCTTCCTTCCTTCCTTCCTTCCTTCCTTCCTTCCTTCCTTCCTTCCTTCCTCCACTTTGTACTTCTTAAAGATTTTTGGAGTTCCTTGTATACACAAAAGGACTCTGTCTCAGAAACAGATTTTTCAGCTTTGGTTTCATTTCTTGTCTCTATCTCCTTGTTGACTTTCTCTATGATTTATTTCTTCATAAATTCAAAAGAGGATGGCCAGTAATAATTTTTTTTACATTGACTCTTTATGACCTTCCAACTTAAGTGATTACCACTTTGATTGATGTAATTCAAGCCAGCAAATTATGATTATTCCATAATTCTAATAAATTTATTTTTTGTTGAAAAACATGAAAAATGTCTACATTTTGTGGTGATGATGTGAATGATTATAAGCTTGAGTTCTATACCAAATATCATAACTAAGTTTTTGTTGAGTTGAAACCTTGATTACAGGTTGTTTAGACACATAACATGTTTTGCTATAACATCTAACAATTTGTTATTTAAGCCCCCTTAATTTGGTCAAAATGAGTGAAGGAGTATAAAACAGTTTATTAACTAAAAGTAATTAAAAACTTACTACTGTATGATTTGTAGTCTATTTTGCCTCTGTTAAGTACTAGAAAATTATTCTTCATTTGCGTTTTTTTACCTACTTATTTTCCTGTTTAAATTGAAAAGGAATAATTTTTGACACAAGTAAAGTGAGATTTTTACAATTCAGCAGGCTGGTAAATATAACAAAGATTTGTTTTGTAAAATTTATTTATTCCTTTATAACTATTTTAATATTTTAAAAGAAGTGGTCTAAATTTCTGGGGTGCATGGGTTGCTCAGTCAGTTAAGCATCCAACTCTTGATTTCTGCTCAGATGGCTCAGGTCATAATGTCGTGGTCCTGAAATTGGGCCCTGTGTCAGGCTCCATGCTGACAATGAGAGGCCTGTTTGGGATTCTCTCCCTCTCTTTTTTCTCCTACCCCGCTTTCATGCTCTCTCTTTATCTCAAAATAAATAATACAAAAAAGTGGTCTAAATTTCTGTACAATCTAGCTTGGCAGAAAAATTATTTTGCCACCTTTTTATTAGCATATTTTATTACATTTCTATGTTTTTCTAGCCCGTGTGTCATGAAATTTTGAAAAATAAAAAGCCATGTTTAAAATTTAGATATTAAATTACAATCTCTTTAAATTTATCCACCAATTAAATTATAAGTAATAATTTTTATATGTTTATTTATTCATTTTGAGAGAGAGCATGCACACATGACAGCATGAGCAGTGAAGGGGGAGGCACAGAGAGAAGGAGAGAGAGAATCCCAAGCAGTCTCCCCACTACCAGTGCAGAGCCTGATACAGGACTCGATCTCATGATTCATGAGATCATGACCTGAGTTGAAATCAAGAGTCGGATGCTCAACAGAGTGAGCCACATAGTCGTCCCAGTAATAAATATTTTTATACTTAAAATGATTTTCCACAACTGCTTATTGAATAATTTTCTATGTATAAGTAATGCATGCCTTCTATGAGTTTTAGCATAATTAGCATGGAACTTACAAAGTCACTATAAATGTGTATTTATCTACATATGAAACGTCTTTACAAGGACATCTCAATATATTATTTTAATGTTTGTTATCAAGAACATTTTTAACTACTTTATATTATATATAAAATTAGAATGTGTATAAGAAGAGTGTCTGGGTGTCTCAGTCGGTTAAACATCCAACTCTTGATTTAGACTCAGGTCATGATCCCATAGTTCATGAGTTTGAGCCCTGTGTCCACTCCACACAATGTGGAGCCTGCTCGGTATTCTTTCTCACTTCCTCTCTGCCCCCTTTCCACTCTCTCTTTCAACATAAATAAACTTAAAAAAAAATGAATGTATATAAGAAAGAATCTAATAATAGTGCAAATATCCATTGGTGAATGGATAAAGAAGATGTATGTACACACACACACACACACACACACACACACTCACACACACGCATTCTGGAATATTAGTCAGTAATCAAAAGGAATGAAATCTTGCCATTTGAAATTGTGTGAATGGAGCTAGAATGTATTATGCGAAGCAAAATAAGTGTCCGTAAGGGAAAGAAAAATACTATATGATTTCATCCATATGGGAAATTTAAGAAACAGATGAACATAAGGGAAGAAAAAAAGAAAACCATAAAAGACTCAACTATAGAGAATAAACTTAGGATTGATGGAGGAAAGGTGGGCAGGAATGGGCTAAATGGGTGATGGATAGTAAAGAGGGGACCTATGTTGAACACTGTGTGTTATATGTAAGTGTTGAAACACTAAATTCTACTCCTGAAACCAATATTACACTATATATTAACTAACTGAAATTTAAATAAAATTTTGAAAAAATAAAAGAATCCAATGCTTAGGTTTAGAGGTAATCAATTATTCATAAGGTAAAATAAAGAATAATTTATTTTTTAGGGGCACCAGGGTGGCTCAGTTGGTTAAGTGTCCGACTTCGGCTCAAGTCATGATCTCATGGTTCGTGGGTTCAAGCCCCGCATTGGGCTCTGTGCTGACAGCTCGCTTAGAGCCGGGAGCCTGTGCCTCAGGCTCAGATTCTGTGTCTCCCTCTCTCTCTGACCCTCCCTTGCTCACGCTCTCACTCTCTCTCTGAAATAAATAAAAAACATTAAAATAAAATTTAAAAAAAGAATAATTTAATTTTTAGCCAAATATATTAACATTGATCTCTGAACTTTTCAATGGTGAAAACAAGCAATCAAAACCTAAGGCATAAAATACAGATATATGGAACGAGTTGCTGAATTCTAGGTGAACATGGAATATGATAGGAAGACAAATCTCAAGAGATATCTTGGCATTGCCTTAATTGGAGAACTAATTTCTTATGACAGTCAAGTTAAAAAATGGTCTTCTGAGTAATCTCCATACTTTTATTTTTATCATATGCTTCTCGTATTTTTATTACTCAAATGTTTTCACATGATTTCATTTTTGGTCAAATATTGAGTGATGGCAGAGACAAACAGATTTTGAGGTTTAAAAGACTAAGGAAGGCTATAAACATTTTCCAGGGTTAAAGCTGAAATAATGTGTCCTTCTGGGAAGATTCTAGATTAAAACATTGCAGAGAAGAAACATCAAGAGTATATACTTTGAACTGTTTAAACATCATATTACTAATTCATTACTGAAACTTAATCATATAAAAAGGAGAAAATAAAAAAAGTGATATACTTGAGAAATCAAATATTAACAAGTTATAGTAATTTATAATGAGAATGATAGTGAAATTAGCTAAAATATATCAAATTTTACTGGTTTATACCACAAGCAGGCAAATACACTTTTAAATATCTAGTTTAATATCTAGTTTAGACATCAAGATGACTTCTTTGTTAAAAAAGACTCTATAGAGAAGTCACTGAAAATTAGAACTTTTGATGAAAGACATAATAGCTATTATTAATTTGTAAAAATGGGAGTACATTATAGAGGTATCATTTTCTTTCTTTTAATTAAGGATGATTTAAACTTTGATTCCTCCAGAAAACTAGTGTATACACACTGTCCAAATTGGCACGCCTGGGGCGCCTGGGTGGCTCAGTCGGTTAAGCCTCCGACTTCAGGTCAGGTCATGATCTCACGTTCATGGGTTCCAGCACCGCATCGAGCCCTGTGCTGACATCTAGCTCAGAGCCTGGAGCCTGCTTCAGATTCTGTCTCCCTCTCTCTCTGCCCCTCCCCTGCTCACGCATGCTCTCTCTCTCTCTCTCTCAGAAATAAATTTTTTAAAAAACGATTTTATAAAATCCCACAAATTGGCATGCCAAAAGAAATCCAAAATATAATGTATTTACTTCCTTCCATATCCGCCCACCTCACTTGTCTAAGCCTCTGCTAACTAGAACTTCCTAATGTGTCTCTGCATTTACACCCTGACTCTTATCTAAATTTTAAGCCGTTTTTTAAAATGTGCAAATGGCTAAGTTTAGAGGAAAAGACTGACTCTTACACTTTGTCAGTCAAACCATTCACTATTGGTCCTTTTCCTTCTTAATTATCATCCCAAATCATTAGCTCTCCTTTTTTGGTAAGTCTTCTGTATAAACAACAAAAATATAATCAACTGATAACTTTTTGTTGAACAAATATAAACCTTAGATACAGAAATAAATTAGAGGCACTGAAGATATAGGGGAGAGATTATTTTATGACCAATCTCATTATCTCTATTCTTTACTTTTTTAATCCTCAAGTTAGTTAACATACAGTGTAGTCTTAGCTTCAGGAGTAGAACCTAGGATTCATCTCTTGCATGTGACATCTAGTGCGCAACCCAAAGAATGTCCTCTTTAGTGCCTGTCACCCATTTAGCCCACCCAAATATCCTCTTTTAACAAGGAAAAATAGTATTATTTTTTCTTCTAAAACTAAGCCACCTAGAAATATTAGTTTTAATCATTAAAAGATAGGTAATATTAATATATAATATGTTGATTTGAGGAATTATATATGTAGTACTCTTTACTGGCATTACATTTCTTTATATCTAACACGTTTATTTAAATAATAAAATTGTTTCCAAATGGCTGTGTAGGAAGTCTACATAAAGAATTGACAGATTTTTAGGGCAATTATAATTGCTTATGATTCAAGAAGTTTAGTAAACCGTAATACTTCAAATGACAATTATAATTTTTATTATAAAAGAAAATTGGCAACTTTGTTTTCTTCACAACCACAATAGATTGTTTTTGTTATTATTATTATTTTTTTTTTAGTCTTCCCAAGGGTATACACACCTGTTCTCTTGCTGACAACTCTAATTTTTAAAACTGCAAGTTTGAGAACCTGGGCTTTTATAAACACATAAAGATAAATGCCATCCCATGAAACTCTTAAAAAGCTCTTTTGTAATTGTTTAAACTGTGGTTATGTATGTGTGTGCATGTGTAAGAGAAAAAGAGAGAGATAAAGAGATGGAGAGAAAAAGAGAAAAAAGTAAGAAAAACAAGGTGTCATCAAGCTGTGTTGGGATTTTTGAAGGAAAATAGATAAAAATAGAAATGGTGGTGTCATCACATATGTGAGGTTCCAAGTCTAGTGGTATACCTCAATTCCTTGGTTATGAACCGTTGGGCTCCAAAACTCTTGAGATATTGAGCATGGGTGTTAGCCATTTATTACAATTAAATAACATTGGATTAGATTGATAAAACTTCTCATATTTATGTTTATTAGTTCCATATTACAGTAAGCCTTAGAGATATAGATATTGACAGGATTTGTTGAGACCCCATCGGTCCCAAAGTTCCAACTCTTGGTTTCAGCTCAGGTTGTAATCTCATGGTTCATGAGATTGAGTTTAGCATCAGGCTCTGCCCATCAACACAGAGCCTGCTTGGAATTCTCTCCCTCTCTCTCTGTCTTTCCCTCCCTTCATGCTCTCTCCTCTCCCTCTCTCTATCTCTCAACATAAACAAACAAACAAACAAACAAACTAAAATAACCACTAAAATAAAGAATTAGACGGGCATCTGGGTGGCTCAATTGGTTACGTGTCAAACTTCTGTTCAGGTCATGATCTCATGGTTCGTAGGTTTGAGGCTCCTGTTGGGCTCTGTGCTGACAGCTCCGAGCCTGGAGCCTACTTTAGATTCTATGTCTCCCTCTCTCTCTGCTGCTCCCTCACTCTCACTCTCTTCTTCTCCTTCAAAAAATAAAGAAACGTTAAAAAAATTAGAAAAAAAAATTATTATATTAATCTATTTTAGGAACTCTGTTCTTCAGTTAGACCTCTTCTTCCTAATACTATACTCTCTCATGAATTAATTTTTTCCTTCCTTTCCATTTTACTCCTTCAACTTCTTCCTTTATGACAAGATATTCATTTACAACCTACTATAAGACATATACTGTATTAGGGGAGGCTGGGTGGCTCAGTCGGTTAAGCATCTGACTTCAGCTCAGGTCATCTCACAGTTTGTGAGTTTGAGCCCTGCATCAAGCTTTGTGCTGATAGCTCAGAGCCTGGAGCCTGCTTCAGATTCTGTCTCCCTAACTCTGTCTCTCCCCAGCTTGCACTTTCTCTCTCTGTCTCTCTCTGTCTCTCTCTGTCTCTCTCAAAAATGTGTAAAAAAATTTTTAGGCATTAAAAAAGAGACACATACTGTATTAAAATCTGAGAGTAGAGAACAGAAGACACAATCTGAGCCTTTCAGGGGCTCCTATTCAAACTATCAATGGAGATCAAGATTGATAAATTAATCCCAGGCTAAGATGGTTATTTTTTAAATTTTTTAAATGTTTTTTTATTTATTTCTGAGAGAGAGAGGGAGACAGCATGAGCAGGGGAGGGTTAGAGAGAGGGAGACACAGAATCTGAAACAAGCTCCAGACTCTGAGCTGGCTGTCAGCACAGAGCCCGACATGGGGCTCAAATCCATGAACCCTGAGATCATGCCCTGAGCCGAAGTCAGACGCTTAACCAACTGAGCCACCCAGGTGCCCCTAAGATGGTTATTTTTACATGTCAAATTGGGTGGATCACAGGATGCCCAGATATTTAGCTGAACATTTTTTCTGAGTGTGACTGTGAGGGTGTTTCTGGATGAAAGTGGAATTTGAATTGGTGGACTCAGTAGAAGAAGTTTGCCCTATCCAAAGTGGATGGGCATCACCCAATCTGCAGAAGGACTGAGTAGAATAAGGGACAGAGGAAGAAGAATTTGATTTTTCCTGCCTAACTATTTGAGCTGGGATGTTGATGTTCTGCCATCAGTGTTCCTGGTTCTCAAGCCTTCAGACTTACTGAATTATACCATCAACTTTCCTGGGTTGCCAGCTTAAAGAAAGTAGATTGTGAGAGTTCTCATTTTCCAGAATTGCATGAGCCAATTCCCTATAATGAATATCTTCATCACATCACAAGTTATATATCTATATCTATGTCATGTACCTATCTATCTATCTATCTATCTATCTATCTATCTATCATCTATCTATCATCTATATCTATCTATATCTATCTATATCTATCTAGCTAGATATCTATAGCTATCTAGCTATATCTATATCTATATCTATATCTATCTATATCTATCTATCTATCTATAGCTATCTAGCTAAATCTATATCTATCTATCTATCTATCTATCTATCTCATCTAGATAGCTAGATAGCTATCTATCTATATCATCTATATCTATCATCTTTCCTATTGGTTGTGCTTCTCTGGACAAACTTGCCTAATAGGCTAATGTTCAAAAATTATTGAACTAAGTACATGACCAATTATAGCATACCTTATAAATTTTTGTAGTTTTGGTTATACTTAAAAGACCATGTGTAATGATGAGGAACCAGTTTATGGCCTATGTATAAAAGGTATCTCATGAGAAGAGCCTGTGTCATCCAGACTAGAGATAGGGAGAAATGTGTGTATTTACTGCAAAAAATGATTCCAGCTCTCTTTCCTAACCATCTAGTCCCTCTGATTTCTGAGTAATAAAATTTGATTCATAATAGAAGGTCAGTGATTATTAATGTGACAAAACTCAAAACTTTAGCAAGTAGTATGAGTCAAACATTGTTCTCCACTGAAAACTCTTTCCAACATGAAAATTGTCTATCAAAAATAATCAATATACTTGGCATTTTAGGAGAAATGTCGGGAATTTCTTTACCTCAATCCTTAAAAACTTTACCTATGGCTTAGGTCAGTTTCCCAAAAGAGTTGGAGAGATATTTGTGTTCAAGTTATTTATTGGGGAAGTGCTCTCAAGAAAAGAAAAGTTGCATAGAGCAGGAGAAAAAATCCAACAAGCATGTGTTTGCACCCACACACCAGCTTCAATCTGATCCCATGAGGTAACACTGGATCAGGAATTGCACAATAGAGCTGTTTTCTCCTTGAGGTAAGGGGCTGGAATTGTAACCTGTTTTTCAGTCTTTGGTCTTGATCACTCCAGTATGGGAAGGGGCAGAGCATACTCTTCTGTTAGGCAGATCCTCTCTGAAGGAAGGCATTGACCTGGAGAAGAAACAACTATGAGCCATTATCAGGCAATATTCACTGCATATGGAGGAGGAAAGCATCTGCTGATAAGAAGATATAAAGAAGATCTGGGCAAAGTAACAATGGCATCCACCAAGTTACTTTTTCAAACTGATGAATATTTCTTTAAGATCACATTTTCCCAGCATCCCAAGTTGATTTTATTGCAAGCAAACAAGAGTTTCAAGTGGGACTCAATATAGGAAGAGAACCAGAAGGGAGAAGAGGACATTGGGAGATAGGAGCTTCAACATAGGAACTGAACTTAGAGCAATAGCAAATCAAAGACTGCTTATTTCTAACTTCCACTTTAAGTCATTTCGAGAATGAAAATTTTAAATGTACATGAATCACGTTGACTCCATAACTCTTTTCTAACTGGCTGAGAAAATTTAGCGTGTGGATTTTGAACATACTTACTACTTCCAAAAATGAATACTAATAGATTTCTTCTCAAGTATAATTTGTAAAGAACTATGAAAATGTAAAAATGTACATAGATATACTAGAGTTTGATAGAAAGGTTGCACATTAAGCTCAATGACACTCTTACACATAGGAAATAACAAAATATATTTTTATAAATATTTGTTAAAATGTGTATTTATATATATTTGAGTAGACAAGTTCATGCTTCCTTCATAAATAATGATTCCTTGTTTCCATTCTTCCTCCCTCCCTTCCTTTTTTTTTCTTCCCCTTTCTTTCTTCCTTTCAATTTTTATTACAGATTCTTTTCAATAGTCATATTCAACCATAATCATTCCACAATTTTTGAGCATATTCTATATGCAATGCCCTATGTTAAAGGCTGAAGGTACAGGCATTTGGGACAACTCCATGACTAAGGGAATTTAAACATCTAACCAAGGAAAGAAACGTGTACAATATATCTTACTATCAGGTAGGTATATGTGAAATAAAATGTAGTCACAAAGTAAAAAATAATACTAGGCTAGAGGAGTTGGTAAAAATTTGGTAGATGAGATAATATTTAAGCTAACCTTGAATAATAAGTTAGGCTTTTCCAGATAAAGATGTAGATGAATATCTTATAGCCAATAGTCAATTGTGCTTGGAACATATTCAGTTAACTATTTAAATTCTGCTTTCCATTTCCATAGAAAATGAACATACCCGTTTATTTTCTTTTCCTTTAGTTTTCTCATCACCATTAACATATATGATTGTGAATGTTAATGTTCACTTGGATTTTGAGAAGATAAATCAAGATACATAAGATGAACAAAATAAAAATAAACAACATTAAAATAAATAAACTAAAAATTGAATTTTAATCATAAATATTCCCATAGTCCAGTGTAAAAGGGGGAAAGTGGTTAAAACCTTCCTATAAGATCTTACCATGTTGTCTTCAACTTTAAAAGTTTGCTTTTCATTTGGTGGCTTGCTCTTCTTCCTCCTCCTCTGAGAGAATATATTTTCCAATCTTCCTTCTTCCTCTAATTCCTTTTAGCCATTATCATAGATTTGATCACTCTATCTGGACAAGAAAGACACAGAATTTAGTATTTTTCAACATTACATATCCAAAATTCCTTGTAACAGAACAGTGGAAGATGGGCTTTGGCATTCCAAGCAAGGTTACCCTGGGATCTCTCTACCACAATGAAAAAAGGACATATCATTTTTCTGGCTTTTTGCACTATGTGCATAACTCTTCATACATTCGACATATACCATTCTGAGTATCACTGCTAATTTTCAGACACAATACAGTTTATACACATGTTATTTTTAAAAAAAAGTTTTCAGGGCACATGGATGGCTCAGTTGGTTACACATCCAAATCTTGGTTTCAGCTCAGGTTATGATCTCACAGTTCATGGGTTCAAGCCCCATTTCAGGCTCTGAGCTGACAGCTTGGGATTCTCTCTCTTTCCCTCCCTTGCTCACTTGCTCTCTCTCTCGCTCGCTCTCTCTCTCTCAAAAATGAATGAATAAACTTGAAGAAACATTTCCATGAATGTATAATCTTCAGAGATTACAAAGCTCAAAATTGGAATAATGAATATTTTTTTAGAATAGCTTTATCTACCCTTTCCTTGCTTCTAGACAAGAGCATGAACCATTTGGCTGCATGAGAAACAAGACCCAAAACTTTGCTTTGTCATCTGATTAAAACATATTCTCCTGGTGACCATGTTTAGGTTCACAAAGTACTTGTAGAAGTAAAGGAAGTTCAGATGTTGTTCCTTAAGGACAAGCCAGCTTACCTTCTTTGTCAGGTTACGTCATATCTTCCCTCTTCCAGGCACCCTCCTTCTCCCCTAGCTTGGAAGCCAAAAGGATTTGTAGTTTCACTGTCCAGATTCAAAATCCAGGGAGAATAAAGTGCATGTGTGAAATGTTAGGGTTTTAGATTTTACATTAATTGAATACATTTCATTGTAACTGGGGTTTTTTTTTTTTTTTTTTTTTTTGGACTTTTCTAAATAGTTTCCAAATAAATACTTTTTGGTAATGAACCCTGGAATAGCATTTTATCAGTATATCTATTGCACGCTGTGAGGGTGCCACTTTCATAGACCTCAGTATAAATAGTGCCTCTTGAAGTTTCTGTATTATATTTATGTAATCACTTATTTAAAAATATTCAGGTAGTTAAAATGTATGTATAAACATATAAATATGTACCACTGGCAAAATTCCTGGGGATATTTGCTTGACATTAACCATTATAATCTTCCAGATTTTATTTCAGTTTTTGCTGTTTAATTTGTGTTATGAAACTCCAAATATTTTATAAAAGCATTGAACACGACCCTTATTTTAGCAGTTTTCAATATTTAAAAAATAACTGGCATAATATGTTAAAGCTAAAAATCTGCTTTAAAATCTCGTTTGTTTGCTGCCAAAAATAATAGCAGATATGAAATGCGTTGGAGTTGTACTGGAAAAGATCAAGATATTCAGTGCAAACAATAATTAAGGGCAGATCATTGCACAAAATTGTGTAATATTGAAATTTTAAAATTGCATATTAGGGCATGAGATACTTGGCAGAAACTGTGTTCTATTAATTTTCATTTAGATCAATTTTCATTTAGATCAGGCAACAGTCAATAGATTTTTCTGGTGTATTTCCCCATTTGGCAAATCCAGAGTTTACTTTTTTAATCTCCAGTGTGGCTTTTATTTTTAACCTTCCTTTGAGTCTTATGGTAGCTCATGGGTAGAGAGAGGGCTTATATTTAGGTAGTCAAGCACACACAGAACTTGCAGTAGACATGAGTAGTACATAAGAAGATAGGCCAAGGAAAAACACTTTTTTCTGAGAATAAGAATGGAGGAAGTAGATAGGGAAGAAATATTATAGACCTAAAGGAATTGGGACATGTTGAAAAGAGTCAAAGCATTGACCAAACATGGGAGCATAGGATATGTGGGGAAAAAGTATCAAGTGAATGAAATTCGTTTCTAAGGTAGGAGCTAAATACAAAGCTAAATAAGAAATAATATGAAAGAATCAGTATATAAATATGAAGTTAATTGTAGAAGAGTTTTGATTTAGACTTCAGCCCTTGAGTCGTTATTTATAGTCACTTCAAATGTGAAAGTGAGAGAATGAACACAAATTTAAAGTATCTAAGAATCACCCACAGCTAATATCATCCTCAATGGGGAAAAACTGAGAGCTTTTCCCACACCACTGTTATTTTACATAGTGCTGGAAGTCCTAGCCACAGCAATGAGACAACACAAAGAAATAAATGGCATTCAAATAAAACAGGAAAATGTCAAACTGTCATATTTGTAGATGACATGATTATATAGAAAACCTAAAAGACTCCACAAAAAAATTGTTAGAACTGACACAGGAATTCGGTAAAGTAGCAAGATACAAACTCAACATACAGAAATCTGTTGCATATATATACACCAATAATGAAGCAGCAGAAAAAGAAATCAAGGAATCAATTCTATTTGCAATTGCATCAAAAACCATGATACCCAGGAATAAACCGAAACACAAAGATGAAAGACTTGTACTCTTAAAACTATAAAACACTGATGAAAAAAATTGAGGATGACAGAAAGAAATCGAAAACATTCCATAGTCATGGATTGGAGGAATAAATATTGTTAAAATGTCTATATTACCCAAAGCAATCTACACATTTAGTGCAATCCTTATCAAAATATCAACAGCATTTTTCACAGAGCTAGAACAAGCAATCTTAAAATTAGTATGGAACCACGAAAAACCCTGAATAGCCAAAGTAATCTTGAAAAAGAAAGAACAAAGCTGGAGATATCACAATTCCAGACTTCAAGTTATTACAAAACTGTTGTGATCAAGATAGTATGGTACTGACACAAAAATAGACAGATCGATGAAACAGAATAGAAAACCCATAAAAGAACACACAACTATATAGTCAACTAATCTTCAACAAAGCAGGAAAGAATATCGAAAGGAAAAAAAGACAGTCTCTTCAACAGTTGGCATTGGGAAAACTGGACAGTAATGTTTAAAAGAATGAAGCTAGGCCACTTACACCATACACAAAAATCAGATGAATACTGGTGGGTGACTGAATAGTTGTCACAATTGCAGCAGTTGTGGGTATGTGTCTTCTTCATAGGAAGAGAGCAGCACAACTTTCACACTTGATTTGTGCTGCTGATCTGCATTCTTGTCTATATTAATTACTAATGGTAATGTTGATTAAACATGGTTTTTACATGAAAAAGATAAAACATTCTTTTACATTAAACTGAGGGTATATTGATTATCTAGGCATCCGTTAGTACATCCTGGTGGTACATGATAATGATGACATTTTGCTAAAGGTACATGGTGAACAGAAAGTGTCAAGTTCTATTAATGCCTTAGAAAGCATGCATTCCAATGAGTGAGAAACAAATCCCACCGAGATCTGGTAAGGACTTCAGAATCCAAAGATCTCAGGTATTTGGAGAATTGACCTGCTGAGGCAGGATGATGGAGCACTACGATTCATTGACAGGACACTTATTTTGGTGAACAAAGTTTTATTGGAACACAGCTCGGCCATCTATTAACATATTGTCTATAGCTATTTTCAAGCCAGAACAGCAGAGTTTAATAGCTCTGTCAGAGAACATGTAGCCTACAGTCGTAAAATATTTACCATGTGTTATTTTAAGAAAAAACTTTCTGGACTCTGCTATATGATAGAGGACAATTAGTAGTACCTGATGTTCCCTACCTCTTTTAAAAATCCAAAGCATTTAGAGGACCTCTTTGAAAATTAGAGACAGCATCCAACATTTTCTGACACATGATCCATTTGTCAGGAGACCTAAAAAGTTCCAAGTTGTAGAAGGAGCTCAAAGCAAGAGTGGGCCCCACAGCAGTTTCAGGCTGTGGGACTCTCTTGTCATTTGGCAGAGAATACAAAGATAAATCTAGAAATTTTACTTTGATGAATAATTGTGCCTTATGGCATCTCTGATTAACCTTGTTAGAAAAACTAGAAGACAGAACCACATAGAGTTTTAGGACAATTGAAACTATTAGCTCATTCAAAGCCAGCGGCTGCCAAGTTACTGGAACCAGTAAAGACTGAAATATGACTTTGATAAATGAAGGGAATATGGAGTTAGAAGTATCCATCATGACCTGGATGTTATCTGATCTAATGATTCACAAGATTAACTAGGCATAGTGACATCCATAATACGATCTAAAAGGAATAGTGGTATCAGGCCTATGTCTATCCAGAATACCACGTTTCCTCTGATATGCTTTCAAACGCTGTCCTTAGCCTCATTGCTTCCATGACTCCAGCTGATGAAAAGAATGAGATTCTCTATCTTGGTTCAGAAGTGGTATGATATATGTATGTGAGCCAAAAATGGGGTGGTAGGTTGGTGCCAGTCTTCTCATATTTTTATCCTCCATGAACTTGTGGTATAGCTAGCTCATAATTTTCACATGATAATGGCAGAACCACAAAAATAAAAATATTATTGCATAAGAAAATTTCAATTATTGGCTCTTTTCTCATCCACTAATTTAATTGACCAAAAAAGTCACATAAAAAAACGAATACCATGAGGCAAGGAAATATAAACATTACTCATCAAGAGAGTTTTACCCCCTATGGTCTTTGTTGAAAATGATAAGTATTACAGTTTAACATTACACTTCCCTGAGGTGGGGCTACCCGTTGGATAACACAGGAGTCAGGACTTTTTAAAAAAATATGGGAAATGAGATGAGATACACTTAGGGAGATTTGAAAATCTCTGAAACATTACTGGGGATCTAGGATGCCATGTAAACATGGAAGGTCATCTTCATACACTTTAAATACCTAAACAAGCCTTAATCTGTCACCAGTTTGTTACCTTGAGGCTCTGTCAAAGTAGGCAGTCAGTGTCCTAGAAAAATTATAAGCTGCCAAAGTGTTGAAAGTATGACCCAATGCACACACAGAGCCCCTTGATGAAAGGGGAGGGACTTACTGGCTGAAGGCATTTAACAAAATTTCTGTTCTATCATTAGCTGACTTGTAAACTAACTGAACAGATTTCAGCATCAGCACATAGTAAAGGATAGAGACATTGCAGAATATGTCTGCAAAAGTCATTAAGTGAAACAGAAACAACCACAATCCCCCAAAATGAAAGGAATCAGAATTTCACAATTGTCCCATTATATCATTTAAAATGCCTACCTTTTGAAAGTTTATGTAAGTAAATTATAGCTAAAACTTTCCTAATCTGGAAAAGGACATAGACATCAAAATCCAAGAAGCACAGAGAACCCCCATTAGATTCAACAAAAACTAACCACCATCAAAGCATATCATAGTAAGATCAAAAAATACACAGACAAGGCAATAATTATGAAAGCAGCAAGGGGGAAAAAAAGTCCATAACCCATAAGAGAAGACAGACCAGGTTCACAGTAGACCTATCTGCAGAAACTTGGCAAACCAGAAAGAAGTGGCAGGATATATTGAACGTGCTGAATCAGAAAAATATGCAGCCAAGAATTCTTAATCCAGAAAGGATGGCATTCAAAACAGAAGGAGAGACAGTTTCCTAGACAAACAAAAATAAAGGAGTTTGTGACCACTAAATCAGCCATGCAAGAAATTTTAAGGGGGGCTCTTTGAGTGGAGAAAAGATAAAACAGAACAAAACAGACCAAAACCAACAAAGCCTAGAAAGGAGCAGAGAATATCATTAGAAACACCAAGTCTACAGGGAATACAGTGGCACTAAATTCATATCTTTCTAAACTCTCTCTAAATGTAAATGAACAACTCAGGTCATGATCTCATGGTTCATGGATTCAAGTCTCACTCTGGCTCCGTGCTGACAGCCCAAAGACTGGAGTCGTCTTCGGATTCTATGTCTCCTTCTCTGACCCTTCTATGCTCCCTCTCTCTCTCAAAAATATATAAACATTTAAGAATTAAATTTAAAAAAAAAAACAAGAAAACAAGACCCATCTATATGCTGCTTACAAGAGACTTATTTTAGACTTAAAGACACCTGCAGATTTAAAGTAAGGGGATGGAGAACAATCTATCATGCTAATGGTCAACAAAATAAAGCTAGACTAGTCATACTTATATCAAACAAATTTGATTTTAAAATATAAAAATAAAAAGAGATGAAGCAGGGAATTATATCATGATTAAGGGTCTATATACCAAGAAGACCTAACAATTGTAAATATATATGCTCCCAGCATGGAACACCCAAATATAGAAATAAATTAATCTCAAACACAAAGAAACTCATTGATAATAATAACATGATAGTAGGGGACTTCAACACCCCACTTACAGCAATAGACAGATCATGTAAACAGAAAATCAACAAAAAAACAATGGTTTTTAATGACACATTGGACTGGATGGGCTTAACAGATATACTCAGAACATTTCCTCCTAAAGCAGTGGACATGGAATATTCTCCAGAATAGATCACATACTGACACAAAAATGAGCCCTCAAGTACAAAAATATCGAGTTCATACCATGCATATTTTCAGACCACAATGCTATGAAATTCAAAATCAATCACAAGAAAAAAATTGGAAAGTCCAAGAATACTTGGAGATTAAAGAACAGCCTACTAAAGAATGAATGGATTAGCCAAAAAAATTAAAGAGGAAAATAAAAAGTACATGAAAGCCAGTGAAAATGGTAACACGACAGTCCAAAAAACTCTGGGATGCATCAAAGGCATAAAAGGGAAATATTTAGCAATCCAGACTTTCCTAATGAAGTAAAAAAGGTCTCAAATACACAATCTAACCTTTATACCTAAAAACCTGGAGAAAGAAACAGCAAATAAAAACCAAAACCAGCAGAAGAAGGGAAATAATAATGATTAGAGCAGAAAGCAACAATAATGAAATTTAAAAAAAAAACCCAAAGAGTAGAAGAGATCAATCAACCAGGAGCTGGTTCTTTGAAAGAATTAATAAAATTAATAAAACCCTAGTCAGATTGATCAAAAAGAAAAAGGATGGGGGGCGCCTGGGTGGCTTAGTCGGTTAAGCGTCCGACTTTCGCTTAGGTCATGATCTCGCGGTTTGTGGGTTCGAGCCCCGCGTCGGGCTCTGTGCTGACTGCCAGCTCAGAACCTGGAGCCTGTTTCAGTCTGTGACACCCTCTCTCTCTGACCCTCCCCTGCTCACGCTGTCTCTCTCTCTCTCTCTCTCCTAGAAATAAATAAAAATATTAAAAAAAAAAAAAAAAGAAAAAGGAAAGGATCCAAATAAATAAAGTCAGGTATGAAAGAGGAGACGTCACAACCAGCACCACAGACACACAAATAAGAGAATTTTATGAAAAATTAAATCCCAAAATCTGGGCTATGTGGAAGAAGTGGACAAATTCCTAGAAACATATAAACCACCAAAACTGACATAGGGAAAAATCGAAAATTTGAATAGGCCCATAGCCAATAAATTGAATCAGTAATCAAATAAATCCCAAAAAACTAGTCCAAGGACAGATGGCTTTCCATAAGAATTCAACTAACATTTAAAGAAGAGTTGACACATTCTTTTTAAGCTGTTCCAAAAAATAGCAGTGGAAGAAAAGCTTTCAAACTCATTCTATGAGGCCATTGTTCCAAAACTAGACAAAGACCTCACTAAAAAGGAGAGTTACAGACCTATTTCGCAGATGAACCTGGATGCAAAAATTCTCAACAAGATACTAGCAAACTAGATCTGACAATACATTAAAAAAATTATTCACCATGATCAAGTGGGCTTTATTCCTGGGATTCAGGGCTGGTTCAATAGTGGCAAAGAGCAGAAGAGATCAATCAACCAGGAGCTGGTTCTTTGAAAGACCATTGGATCCTCTTAATAAATGCAGAAAAAGCATTTGACAAAACACAGCCTCCTTTATTGATAAAAACTCTCAAGAAAGTAGGGATAGGAGGATCATATGTCAAAAGCATAAAGGCCATATATGAAAGACCCACTGCTAATATCACCCTCAATGGGGAAAAACTAAGAACTTTCCCTCTAAGGTAAGGAACATGAGAGGGATATCCACTCTCACCACTGTTATTCAACATACAACTTGGAAGTTCTAGCCTCAACAATCAGACAATACAAAGAAATAAAAGACATCCAAACTGGCAAGCAAGAAGTCCAACTTTCACTCTTTGTGGATGACATGGTAACCTATGTGGAAAACCCAAAAGACTCCACTAAAAAACTGCTAGAACTGATCCATGAATTCAGCAAAGTCACAGGATATAAAATCAATGTACAGATATCAGTTGCATTTCTATACACCAATAATGAAGCAACAGAAAGAGAAATTAAGGAATCAATCCCATTTATAAATGCATCAAAAACCACAAAATACCTATGAATAAACCTAACCAAAGTAGTGAAAAATCGGTACACTGAAATTTATAGAAAGCTTATGAAGAAATTGAAGAAGACACACAAAAAATGGAAAAACATTCCATGCTCATGAATTGGAAGAACAAATATTGTTAAAAAGCCTATATTACCCAAAGCAATCTACATATTCAATGCAATCCTTATCAAAGTAACACCAGCATTCTTTACAGAGCTAGAACAAAGAATCCTAAAATTTGTATGAAACCAGAAATGATCTGGAATAGCCAAAGCAATCCTGAAAAGAAAAACAAAGCTGGAGGCATCATAATTCCAGACTTCAAGCTGTATTACAAAGATGTAATCATCAATATAGTATTGTACTGGCACAAAAAAAGGCACTTAAATCGATGGAACAGAATAGGGAACCCATAAATGGACCCACCAATGTATGTCCAACTAATCTTTGACAAAGAAGGAAAGAATATTCAATGAAATAAAGACAGTCTCTTCAGCAAATAGTGTTGGGAAAGCTGGATAGAGACATGCAGAAGAATGAACCTTTACCATTTTCATATATCATACACAAAAATAAACTCAAAAAGGAAGAGAGACCTAAATGTAAGACAGTAAACCATCAAAATCCAAGAGGAGAAAATAGGCAACAACCTCTCTGACCTCAGCTGCAGCAATTTCTTACTCAACATGCCTCTAGAGGCAGGGAAACAGAAGCAAAAATGAACTATTGGGACCTCATCAAGATAATATACTGCACAGTAAAGGAAACAATCAGCAGATCTAAAAGACAACTGACAGAATGGGAGAAGATATTTGCAAATGACATATCAGATAAAGGGTTAATATCCAAATTCTATAAAGAACTTATCCAACTCAACACCCAAAAAACAATCCAAGAAACAAGAAATTGGCAAAACACATGAATAGACACTTTTCCAAAGAAAGCATCCAGATGGCTAACAGACACATGAAAAAGAAAAAATGCTCAACATCACTCATCATCAGGGAAATACAAGTCAAAACTACAATGAGATACCACTTACGACAGTCAGAATGGCTAAAATTAACAATTCAAGCAACGACAGAGGTTGGCTAGGATGTGGAAAAAAGGGAACACTTTTGCACTGCTGGTGAGAATGCAAACTGGAGAGGTCACTCTGGAGAACAGTGTGGAGGTTCCTAAGAAAATAAAAACTAGAACTTCCCTACAACCCAGGAATTGTACTACTAGGTATTTATCCAAAGGCTATAAAAATGCTGATTCTAAGGGAGACATGCACACCAATATTTATAGCAACACTACTGACAATAGCCAAAGTGTAGAAAGATCCATATGTCCATTAACTGATAAATGGATAAAGAAGAGGTGGTATTTACATACAATGGAATATTACTCTGCGATAAAAAAATGAAATCTTGCCATCTGTAACAATGTGGATGGAACTATAGTGTGTTATGCTAAGTGAAATCAGTCAGTCAGGAAAAGACAAATATCACATGATTTCACTCACATATAGAATTTGAGAAACAAAACAGATGAACATAGGGGAAGGGAAGCAAAAATAAGATAAAAACAAAGAGGGAGGCAAACCATAAGAGACTCTTACAGAGAACAAACGGGCTTGCTGGTGAGTATTGTCTGGGGCATGGGCTAAATTGGCAATGGGCATTAAGGAGGACATTGTTGGCATGAGTGCTAGGTGTTATATGTAAGTGATGAATCACTAAATTCTGTTTCTAAAATCATTATTACACTATATGTTAACTAACTTGGTTTTAAATAATTTTTAAAAAGAATAATACTTTCTTACAACTTGTCAAAATTGTTAGCATTAATATATGAGAAAAATAAATTAATTAAGAGACAGAATTGGACTATAAACACAGAGAATAAACTGATGGTTATCAGAGGGAAGGGGGCAGGGAAGGCAAAATGATTGAAAGGGAGAAGGGGATACAGGCTCCCAGTTATAAAATGAATGAGTCATGGGAATAAAAAGTACAGCATAAGACATATATGCTGAAGGCTGGCTCCGGCATGTCCAGGGGTCCCTGAAGGATGGACGGTGTCGGCGAGAGAGGGACTGAGAGAGCCCCGGAGATTTTTTCTGATCACCAGGCAGGCATCTCTGACCTGTCGGTTTTGGTGTCTTTATTTAAAGGTTCAAAAGCAACATGGGGTCAGAGAAAGGAATTTTTACAATGGGAAGCCTTTTGCGATAACAAATTGCAGAATTATCCCAGTCATAGTTGAGTGAATATTACAACTAAAGAAATAACAGGATGTTCTTAGTAAAAAATAGGATAACATATGTTAAGTCGTAAACAGTTAGGCCAGGAGTCATTCCGTTTGGTTCTTAAGAGGATGAATGTTTTTGAACTGGTTTGTTTGTGGAAACCTATTTGATGCTGAATGTGTGAACACCACGGGGGCCCTAAATGTGTTAGCCTTTTGCTTTTGGGTGGCTATGTGTTAGCTACTCTTATCTATCCTCATCCCAGCCACCTGTAAGGGAGGATGTTTGCAGAAGGTATGCCTTGGGGAAGGGACTGCCATACATTACCAGTTAGAAGAAGCTGTAAGTGTTAAGTTCTGCCCTTGTGTCTTCCTAAACTCTAAATTAGGCTCTTTGTCTTGGGGCCAGGCTCAGTTGTCTTTGATATGCAAGACCCTTTGGAAGAGGCTTTTGACAATCACCCACAGAGCTCTTATCTAAAATCTCTTTTGTAAAGGCAGGAATATGCTTTTCCTTATGTGGTATCTGTGTTCGGAATATGGGTCTGATATGGAATATTGAGAGGCCTGGTCAATACCAGCAGGCTCATTTCCAACATGAGCCAGTAGCAGCAGAAGGAGATACCAGTTTTCGTTTCTCACAGCAGGAGCTGTGCAAACACTGCCATTTCCTTGCTGTGACTGCCATCCAAAGAGGCCAGTGCGGCTCCCAGCACATATAGTCAATGATATTGTAATAGCCTTGTGTGGGGACAGATTGTAGCTATACCTGTGGTGAGCATAGCATAACACATAGAGATGTTGAATCACCTGAATCTAATGTAACACTATATATCAACTACACTAAAAAAAAAAAAAAAAAAGAACCTTTTTAAATAGAAAATAAAATGCCTATTTTTTCAGGGATGCCTGGGTGGCTCTGGTGGGTCTGACTCTTGATTTCAGCTTAGGTGATGATCCCAGGATCATGGGATGGAGCCCCACATTGGGCTCTGCATTGGCCGTGGAGATTTGTTAAGATTCTAAGATTCTCTCTCTCCTTCTGACCCTTCCCCACTCATGTTCTCTCTCTCTCTTTCTCTCTTAAAAAAATGCCTATCTTTTAAGAAAAATAAAACACATGCAAAGGAACAGAAAAGTTTCAACCATGTATAGAAAAAGGACAGCCAATAGAAACTGTCATTGAGGAAACCTGATGCATTTTTACTAGGCAAAACCTTTAAACCAGCTATTATAATTTTGTTTAAATACTAAAATAAACTATACATGAAGCATTAATAAATAAAATATTAAAGCAGTGTGTCATCAAATAGACTAACAATAAAAATATATGAATTATGAAAAAGAACAAAATAAAAAAATTCTTGAGTTTAGAGGTATCATAAGTGAAAACCTTACTGCAAGTGTTCAATAGCAGATGAAAGTATACAGAAGAAAGAATCAGTGAACTTTAAGATGGGTGTATTGGAATTATTCATACTGAGGTAGAAAAAAAAGAATAAAGAAAATGAACAGAGCCTAAAAGAAAAGTGGGACATCATTATATGTACAAACATACATAGGAGAGTCATAGAAGTGGAAAAGTGAAGAAAAGAGCAGAAAATATTTTAAGGAACAATAACTTGAAACTTCTAAGAGTTGACCAAAACATCATATATCCAAGAAGCACAATAAATTCCAAGAATGATAATCTCAAGGAGATTCAGCTTAGACACATCAGTCAAAATTTAAAAGACAAAAACATAATATAATAAAAAGTATCATAGTCAAGGTAATCTCAATAAGATTAAGAGGTGATTTCTCTTAAAAAATGATGGAAACCAGAAACGATTCATTCAGAAGAGCTGAAAGAAAAATATTTGTCAACCAAGAATTTTACAACCAGCAAAAGTATCCTTCAATAATGAAGGATATATTAAGACAGTCCTATGGGGGGGGGGGGGGGGGGGAAGAATCTGGAGCTGGCAGACCTGGTCTACAAAAATACTACCGAGTCTTTCAGGCTGAAAGGAAGGAACGGTAGAATGTAACTGAAGTTCCCATGAAGAAATAAAGAACACTAGCATGGGTAACTAGATTAACATAACAGACAGGATTTATTTTTGTTCTGTTTGGTAAGACTTCTCCTCACTTATCCAATTTAGAAGATAACTACATAAAGCAATAATTATAAAGCTATGTTAAGGGGCTTATGATGCATTAAGTTGACATTTATATGACAATAATACCATCAAAGAGTGGAAAGAGAGCTATAATAGACTAAAGATTGTGTATACTTTTGAAATTAAGTTGAATATTAATCTGAGGTAGAACATTTTAAGTTATTACTCATTCACCAAAAGCACAGGCAATAAAAATAAATAAATAAACAAGTGAGACTAAATTAAACTAAAGAGCTTCTGGAGGATCCAGTCCAAGGTGGAGACACAGGAAAATCCTAAACTCACCTCCCACAGACACACTGGGTCTATAGCTACATATGGCATAATTCCTCTTTAAAACTCCTGAGGTCTTGCTAATTGCCAGCTACACATCAGACAAATGAGAAGAAAACCACATCAAAGTGGGTAGGAGAAGCTAGGACACAATATTGCCACAAACCCCACTCCAGGAACAACGTCCTACAACTGGGAGGGAAGTGAAAACCCAGAGCTCCTCCTCTGAAGAGTGAAAGGTTTAAACACTGCATTGGGCATTCCAACATTTAAGACATACACTTGAAAGACAAGCCCGCAAAGCATCTAACTTCAAAACCAACAGGGCATGTGTCCCAAGACCCTCAAGTACCTAGTAATCTGAGAAATTGTTCTTAAAAGGCTTGTGTGCTCAGACCAGACTGCTCCAGGGCCCAGCTCAAAGACAATCAGTTGTGCCCAGACTTGAGTGAAGAAGGCTACCTGCTTATATTATAGTTTTGGCTTGAGTGGAAGGAATCTCATTTAACACACATACATTCAGGAGCCTGCTGGAACACTCTGGAGATGGAGACTTAACAATACCATCTGTACTTTCCCTTTACCATGCTCCATAGCACCAGTATATCCTGAAAGGGAACTTTTACAAATGTCTGGTGCCCTGATTTTTGTGGCTGCTGCTAAGGGGATGCCTGTTGATCACCTGGTTCTGAGGGGCAAGTTTGTGTTCCTGGTCCGAGGGAACTGCAATAATTGGTGTCACCTAGGAAAGAGCTCATATCTTTGTCTGGTGCCCCGAGTTTTCCAACTATTGCTGAGGAGCACCGCTGCACTGTGTGGCTCTGGTGGCCAGTGGGATTTATGCTTGTGGGTCTCATAGCATTATAACTGATAGAGAGAGTTCATAAATATCCACCATCCCTCACAGCACTGCACAGACAGCAGACTCGGGCACATTTACTCCCCTTCTTTCAGTGAAGGAGGTCCTTTGAATGTCCTGGAGCTTTAGTCTGAGACAGGCTTCAAGACTGGCATACATTTAAGACACACACACATGTATGTGTGTGTGTACATACACACACATATATATACACACACAGACACTTACTATTATGTTATATACTTATTATATATATTATATATTTAAGTTGTGTATGAGAGATCCAGTTCCTCCATACCTTCACTAACATTTGTATGGTGAGACATATTAACATTGATAAGCCTCATGGGCATGTAGTGGTATCTCATTTTAATTTTCATTTGCATTCCCTAATGACTAATGGTAATAAGTATCTATTCATGTGCTTATTTGTTATACATATAACTTTTAAATCTAGTGTTTTTCATATATTTTGTATATTTTAAAGGGTTGGGTTTTTTATTTTTACTGAATTTTGAAAGAATATATATGCATACACATAATTTAAATATACATATTATTCCTTGCTCATAGGAATATAGTCTGTGTAGGTAGAAAATAGTAAATGCAATTTCCTTTTTAGCCTCATAAATAGGGCTTATTTTTGGGTGTCTACTTCATCAACCTTTATTTTTAAAAAATCAAAGATTTCTATAGTGTAATTGTTTATGGAGGTAACTGGAACCATGATTCTGCTATCATTTTCAATCTTAGAAATAGTCAGGATCTTCAGATTTAAGAAATTTTGATTGCTTTGACATGATTCTGTTAGCTTAGAAGAGGAAGTAGATCACTGTTGTTTTACTTAGACTTTGAAGTATTATTGGAAATAGCATTATTTGGAACAACATTTTCATTTAGAAATTGGGGCAATATAGACAATTATCAATGTGATGTGGTTTGAGGCTCCTTTGCCATATTTGCTCTACTGTAGGACCAAAGTCACAGAACCAGGGTAAAATAGATCTAAGTATGGTTGTTCAATGAGTTCTAGCACCTAGACCCTCAAAGCATGCTCATCATCAGAAGACTATAAGAAATGCAAAATCTCAGACCTTTTCCCAGATCTAATGAATCTGGATCTGCATTTTTTAAATGTTTATTTATTTATTTTGAGAGAGAGAGAGAGGCAGAGGGAGAGATAGAGAGAATCCCAAGGAGACACCACGTTCAGAGCAGAGCCCTAGATGGGCCTTGATCTCACAACTATAAGATCATGACCTGAGCAGAAACAAAGACTCGGGTTTAACTGACTGAGCCCCCTAGGCACCCCTGAATCTGCATTTTAACATGATTCAAATGCACAATAAAGTTTGAGAAGCACTGCTTTATAACAAATTGGAGAATTCTATGGATAAATTTGTGGAATGAGAAATTTATGTTGCAGACTTATTTAGCTTTATAATGTGAGGTAGAAACTATCAGTGATAGCTTTATGAGTCAAGCTACTCAATGGCTTTAGGGATTACTGGACAGGATGGAACACCACTGCATATCAATAGGGCATCCATTGAGATTCTGGACTCTAAGCCTATATGTGCTCTCCTTCTATTTGAAGCAACCAATATCACTGATGAAAAAGTGCCATTATTTATCCAAGAAATTGGTCTTTTCCTAACCAATGAATACATGGATGGCTCCTATTTCAGCTTTATCATATGCACAAGGAAACTTGAATTTAAAATAGATAAATATTAATGAGGAAGAAAATCATTTTCTATAATTAAAAATGCTTACAAGGTATTATGTAAACACACCTTCTGCAATTTGATGTATTATTTTTTTTCGTTGAGGCATAATCTTTTTAAAATAATGACTATCTCTTGAAGTAGATAGTGACGTTCTTCAGCAGGTTCCTATCTTTCTGTTTTCTTTTTTCTTTTTCTTTTTTTAAATAGTTTATTGTCAAGCTGGTTTCCATATAACACCCAGTGCTCATCCCCACAAGTGCCCTCCTCCATGCCCATCACCCCCCTTCCCCTCCACCCCACTCCATCAGTCCTGTTTGTTCTCAGCATCCAAGAGTCTCTAATGGTTTGCCTCCCNCCTCCATGCCCATCACCCCCCTTCCCCTCCACCCCACTCCATCAGTCCTGTTTGTTCTCAGCATCCAAGAGTCTCTAATGGTTTGCCTCCCTCTCTCTCCCCCACTATTTTTCCCCTTCTTCTCCCCCATGGTCCTCTGTTAAGTTCCTCCTAATCCTCCTATACGTGCAAACATATGGTATCTGTCCTTCTCTGCCTGACTTTATTTCACTCAGCAGAACACCCTAAAGGTCCATCCATGTTGCTACACATGGCTAGATTTCATTGTTTCTCATTGCCATGTAGTATTCCATTGTATAGATAAATCACATCTTCTTGATTCATTCATCCGTTGATGGACACTTAGGCTCTTTCTATGTTTTGGCTATTGTGGAGAGTGCTGCTATGAACATTGGGGTACATGTGCTCCTATGCCTCAGCACTCCTGTATCCCTTAGGTAAATTCTCTAGCAGTGCTATTGCTGGGTCAGAGGAGTGTTCTATCGGTAATTTTTTGAGGAACCTCCACACTGTTTTCTAGAGGGACTGCACCAGTTTATATTCCCACCAACGGTGTAGGAGGGTGCCCATTTCTCCACATCCTCACCAGCATCTAGAGTCCTCTGAATTGCTCAGCTTAGCCACTCTGACTGGCATGAGGTGATATCTCAGTGTGGTTTAGATTTGTATTTCCCTGATACGGAGGGCTGCTGAGCATTGTTTCATGTGTCTGTTGGCCATCTGGATGTCTTCTTTGGAGAAGTATCTGTTCATGTCTTCTGCCCATTTCTTCACTGGATTGTTTGTTTTTTGGCATGGAGTTTGGTGAGTTCCTTATAGATTTTGGATACTAGCCATTTATCTGATATGTCGTTTGCAACTATCTTTTCCCATTCTGTCAGTTGCCTGTTGGTTTTATGGATTGTTTCCTTTGCTGTGCAGAAGTTTTAACCTTGATGAGATCCCAATAATTCATTTTTGCTCTTAATTCTCTTGCTTTTGGGGATGTGTCAAGTCAGAAATTGCTGCGGTTGAGGTCCAGGAGGTTGTTTCCTGCTTTCTCCTCTAGGGTTTTCATGGTTTCCTGTCTCACATTCAGGTCCTTTATCCATTATGAGTTTATTTTTGTGTATGGTGTGAGAAAATGATCTAGTTTCATTCTTCTGCATGTTGCTGTCCAGTCCTCCCAGCACCATCTGTTAAAGTGGCTGTCTTTTTTCCATTGGATACTTTTTCCTGCTTTGTCAAAGATGAGTTGGCTGTACATTTTTGGGTCTAATTCTGAGTTCTGTATTCTATTCCATTGGTCTATGTGTCTGTTTTTGTGCCAATACCATACTGTCTTCATGATGACAGCTTTATAGTAAAGGCTAAAGTCTGGGATGGTGATGCTTCCTGTTCTGGTTTTCTTCACTGCTACTTTGGCTATTCGGGGTCTTTGGTGGTTGCATATAAATTTTAGGATAGTTTGTTCTAATTTTGAGAAGAATGCTGGTGCAATTTTGATTAGGATTGCATTGAATGTGTAGATTGCTTTGGGTAGTAATGACATCTTAACTATATTTATTCTTCCAATCCATGAGCATGGAATGTTTTTCCGGTTCTTTGTGTCTTCTTTGATTTCCTTCATAAGTTTTCTATAGTTTTCATCATACAGATCTCTTATATCTTTGGGTAGGTTTATTCCGAGGTATTTTATGGTTTTTTGTGCAATTGTGAATGGGATCAGTTTCTTGATTTCTCTTTCTGTTGCTTCATTGTTGGTGCATAAAAGTGCAACCGATTTTTGTACATTGATTTTGTATCCTGCCAATTTGCTGAATTCATGCATCACTTCTAGTTGGCTTCTGGTGGAGTCTGTTGGGTTTTCTATGTAGAGTATCGTGTCATCTGCGAAAAGTCAAAGTTTGAATTTTTCTGCCAATTCTGATGCCTTTTATTTCTTTTTGTTGTCTGATGGCTGATGCTTGGACTCCAGCACTATGTTAAACAACAGTGGTGAGAGTGGACATCCCTGTCGTGTTCCTGATCTCAGAGGAAAAGCTCTCAGTTTTTCTCCGTTGAGGATTATGTTAGCTGAGGGCCTCTCAGAGATGGTTTTTATGATGTTTAAGTAAGTTCCTACTATCCTGACTTTCTCAAGGGTCTTTATTAAGGAAGGATGCTGTATCTTGTCAAATGCTTTTTCTGCATCTATCGACAGGATCATATGATTTTTATCTTTTCTTTTGTTGATGTGATGTATCACATTGATTGATTTGTCAATATTGATCCAGCCCTGTAACCCAGCCATGAATCCTACTTGATCTTGGTGGGGAATTCTTTTTACGTGCTGTTGGATTCGATTTGCAGGTATCTTGTTGAGGATTTTTGCATCTGTATTCATCAAGAATATTGGCCTGTAGTTCTCATTTTTAACTGAGTCTCTGACTAAGGAATCAAAGTGATACAGGCTTCATAAAATGAATCTGGAAATTTTCCTTCAATTTCTATTTTTTGGAATAGCTTGAGATGAATGGGTATTAATTCTGTTTTAAATGTCTCATAGAATTCCCCAGGGAAGTCACCTGTCCCAGGGCTCTTACTTGTTGGGAGATTTTCGATGACTGATTCAATTTCTTCACTAGTTATGGGTCTGTTCAGATTTTCTATCTCTTTCCGTGTGAATTTCGGTAGTGAGTGTGTTTTTAGGAATTTGTCCATTTCTTCTAAATTGTCCAATTTGTTGGCATATAATTTTTCATAGTATTCCCTGAAAATTGCTTTTATTTCTGAGGGATTGGTTGTAATAAGTTCATTTTCATTCATGATTTTGTCTATTTGAGTGCTCTCTCTTTTCTTTTTGAGAAGCTTGGCTAGAGGTTTGTCAGTTTTGTTTATTTTTTCAAAAAAAACAACTCTTGGTTTCATTGATCTGTTCAACTGTTACTTTGATTTTTATATTATTTATTTCCCCCTGATTTTTATTATTTCTCTTCTCCTACTGGGTTGGGGTTCTCTTGTTGCTCTGCCTCTAGTTCCTTTAGGTGCACTATTAGATTTTGCACTTGAGCTTTTCCTAATTTCTTGAAAATGTCCTGGAATGCAATGTACTTTCCTCTTAGCACTGCCTTTGCCACATCGTAGAGTTTGGATTGTTGTATTTTCATTTTCATTTGTTTCAATATATTTTTTAATTTCTCCTCTAATTGCCTGATTGGCCCACTCGTTGTTCAGTAAGGTGTTCTTTAACCTCCATGTTTTTTGAGGTTTTTCAGACTTTTTCCTGTGATTGATTTCAAGTTTCATAGCATTGTGATCTGAAAGTGTGCATGGTATGATCTCAATTCTTTTATATATATTGAGGGCTGCTTTATTTCCCAGTATGTGATCGATTTTGGAGAATGCGCCATGAGCACTTGAAAAGAAAATGAATTCCTTTGCCTCAGGATGTAGAGTTCTAAATATATCTGTCAAATCCATCTGGTCCATTGTGTCATTCAATTCCATTGTGTCTTTAGTGATTTTCTGTCTGGTTGACCTTTCCATTGCTGTAAGTGGAGTATTAAAGTCCCCTGCTATTAGCACATTCTTATCCATAAGAGTCAAAGAGTGTTTCTGTTTGTGATTAATTGTTTTATATATTTAGGTGCTTCCATATTTGGTAAGTAAACGTTTATAATTGTTAACTCTTCCTGATGGATATTATTATATGATTATAATTATGTTATATATAAGATTATTATATAATGCCCTTCTTCATCCCCTGTTACTGTCTTTACTTTAAAGTTCAGTTTGTCTTGGGGCGCCTGGGTGGCTTAGTCGGTGAAGCGTCCGACTTTTGCTTAGGTCATGATCTCGCGGTTCGTGGGTTCGAGCCCCGTGTCGGGCTCTGTGCTGACTGCCAACTCAGAGCCTGGAGCCTGTTTCAGTCTGTGACTCCCTCTCTCTCTGACACTCCCCTGTTCACGCTGTCTCTCTCTCTCTCTCCTAGAAATAAATAAAACATTAAAAAAAAATAAAATAAAGTTCAGTTTGTCTGATGTAAGTATAGCTACTCCAGATTTCTTTTGACTTCCAGCGACATGATAGATATTTCCTTTACTTTCAATCTGAAGGTGTCCTCCCATCTACAATGAGTTTCTTGTAGACAACAAATAGATAGATTTTGTTTTTTTATCCATTCTGCTACCCTATGTCTTTTGACTGGGACATTTAGTCCATTTACATTCAGTGTTATTATTGAAAAATATGGGGTTAGAGTCATAGTGTTCTTTGTGGGATGCTTGCTTGTTTTGGTGTCTCTGGTATCTTGCATTCCTTGCAACATTTCCCTCAGAGAGTCTCCCTAAGGATGTCTTGTAAATCTGGTTTAGTGGTGACGAATTCTTTAAATTTTTGTGTATTTGGAAAGACTTTTATCTCCCCTTCTATTTTGAAGGACAGGCTTGCTGGATAGAGGATTCTTGGTTGCATATTTTTTCTGTTCATCACATTGAAGATTTCCTGCCATTCCTTTCTGGCCTGCCAAGTTTCAACAGATAGGTCTGTAACCTCTCTGATAGGTTTCCCTTTGTATGTTAGGGCCCTTTTCTCCCTAGCTGCTTTCAGAATTCTCTCTTTGTCTTTATATTTTGCCAGTTTCACTATGATATGTTGTGCAGAAGATCAATTCAAGTTACATCTGAGGGGAGTTCTCTCTGCCTCTTGGATTTCAATGTCTGTTTCCTTCCCCAGATTGGGGAAGTTCTCTGCTATAATTTTCAAGGACTCCTTCAGCGCCTTTCCCTCTCTCTTCCTCTTCTGGAATTCCTAAGATACGGATTATTCCGTTTGATTGTATCGCTGAGCTCTCGAGCTCTCCTTTTGTGTTCTTGTATCAGCTTACCTCTGTTTTTCTCAGCTTCCTCTTTTTCTATAATTGTGTCTTCTGAATTATAAATTCTCCTTTCTGCCTCTTCAATCCCTGCATTGGACACCTCTCTATTATTTTGCATCTCATTTATAGCATTTTTTAAATTCATCACAACTATTTTTAACTTCCATAGTCTTTGTAGCAATAGTTTCTCTGATGTCTTCCATGCCTTTTTTAAGCCAAGCAATTAATTTTTGACTATTGTTCTAAATTCTTGTTCAGTTATGTTGTTTATATCTGTATTGAGCAGTTCTTTAACTGTTAATTCTTCCTAGAATTTCTTTGGAGGAGACTTCTTCTGTTTCATCATTTTGGTTAGCTTTCTAGCTCTTGTTAGTTTTAAAAGCTTGTTATACTCTCTGTACCTGTAAGTGTCACTGTACCAAAGAAGGCCCTTTGACTGTCCAGGGCCTGTCCATTCAGTAAGTGTTCTTTAAATGGTGTCTTGGTCTCTCTTGTTGAGACCTTGGTTATTTTATTTTCCTACTCTTAGTGGTATTTGGGACTCTCCACCATGTGTACTTTGACTTGTTTCTTGAGGTAGCCCTGGAAAAGCAAACAGACAGACAGACACACAGGGAACAAAGACACACAAACGCACAGACAAATCCAACAAACACACAAACCGAAAGGGAAAAAGAAAAAAAGGAAGGGACACATACAAAAAACAAAAAGAAAGAAAGAAAGAAAGAAAGAAAGAAAGAAAGAAAGAAAGAAAGAAAGAAAGAAAGAAAGAAAAGACGAAGCAGGTAAAATGAATAATAAAAATAAAAATACATAAAAAAGAAAAAAGAAGAAAAGAAAAAGAAAAAACTCAATAGACAAAGGACAGTCTAAAGCATAGAACAAGAATTCCCAGCTACAAATAAATAGCCAGGTGTATGCAGTGCTGGTGGAAGAGCATATACAAAGAGAGAAATGACAGGGCGGGGAGGAAATGAAATTGGAAATGAAATGAGCAGACAGAAAGACTAAGAGGCTTAATTCATAGAGAGAAAGAGGAAGAATATGGTTGGAAAGGAGGTGAAAGAAATGATGATAATTCTACTCAGACAATCTATATAGTCTGATTACTCCAGAGAGAAAGAGATAAAAAGGTAGCAGTGGAGGTATAGAATTTATAGAGAATGGATTAATGTGACTGTTTAAGAAAGCCAGTGACCAGAATTAATCAGGGCAGTGCATCCATATTGGTCTTGCCCTGGCTCCAGTAAAAAAAAAAAAAAAAAGAAAAGAAAAGAAAAAGAAAAGGGCAGCTCTCTATCGGGGATGGACATGGTTTGGTCCAGTGCATTCTGCAGGGGTCCTGCCTTGGTGGTTCTGAGGAAAACAGTGGCAGCGCCCCAGTCCCTACTTGAACCAAGCGTTGCAGCTCACTCTTTTGGGTGGGATCTCCCTGTGCTGGGGGCGTAGCCAACGTGGGCTGTGCTCTATATCCCAAGCCAGGACTCATTTCCAGATCTTAGTCTGCGTGCCCATTGATGTTGCCCAAAATATAAATTCGCAGGTGAGTCTCTCAGAGCAGTTTCAAGCCTCTCACGTTGCCCCTGGGGATCGAGCCGGAAGCCATTGCTCAAGTCCCCTCCAGTTTTAGCTGGTAAGCGAGGAGCAGTTTTACCCGGGGTCGCCTGGGATGAGTGCGTCCCACCTAGGGTCAGCTGGACAGCAGGAAACCGGATCCCTCTGTGTCCTGAGTGGAGGTTTTTCTCTTCTCCAGTGACAGGGACAGTGTCTTGAGCAGTTTTGCCATTTTTTCTTTTTTCCCCTAGACTCGTCGTGGCTCCCCGAAAAGGAGCATCTCCCCTCCCTCTGTGTCTCTGGTCCAGGCCCGATTTTGTTTTCCCCAGTTCACACTCACACTATAAGGTTTTCTCAGCGGACTCCATCTCCTTTTCCTCCCAAACTCCTGGATTCTGTAAGGGTTCCTATGACTTCAGGCCTTCTCCGTTTGAGAGATGGGGATGAGTGAAATGTACGGAGCTCCCTACTTCTCCTCCAGCTTGCCTCCTCCTCTATCTTTCTGTTTTCAATGGCTTAGTCTTATCACTATATCTTCATGGTGGGTGATAATGGTAAACAAATATCTTGTGTAAGTTATATACAAATCATCAAATATTTTTGAAGGCTTAATTTAATTAATTAGTATTTAATTTCTCTTTAGCTATACACTTGAATATTTGACCTCTTGAATATTTGAGTAATTATGTAAAAGCTCTTTTTGTTTCTTTAAAAAGAAAAGTGTTATTGATAAATGAAATAAGTAAAACATTATAGATTTTTATAATAATTGACAAAACTGCAGTACTAAGGGTATGGCTTAGTCTCCATCTTTTCTGTGGCAGGAATAACTTTGATGTTATTTTATTAAGGCTTTCTTTCTCACAAAAATCCTATTAGTTCTTTGGGATTGCATTGTATTTTACAAATGTGACACCACACCTTTAAAATTATCAGTTCTTTCTATTTTAGAATGAGAAATATCTTCTTATTTCTGGTCATTTCAATTATGTTTCACATAGGGTTTTAAAGTTTTCTAATTTTTAGGAACTCTACATTGCTTGGTAAGGTTTTTCCAGATTTCTATTTTATGTGATGATATCATAAATGGGATATTTTCTTCCATTTTATTCTCTAGTTAGTTATTGATTTTATAAAGGAAAAACTGTTATTTTCATATATTAACTTTGTAATCAATCGGCTTATCAAAATGTCTTGTTATTTCAAATTTTTGGTTGCTATGTTAAATTTGCTACTCATAACATCACCAATTAACAATATTACTTTTAATTTTATTAGAAGGTCCCCATTCATACTTATGTTGAAATTATTAGTAAACATTATGACTTTCGGTCTTGATTTTAATAGCTATAACTTTGTTCAATCACAGTGGTTAAAAAAGGTGTGTGTGTGTGAGAGAGAGAGAGAGAGAGAGAAAGAGAAAGAGAGGTAGTGGTCCTTCTGTGGCAGAAATTAAGGAATTTTCTTTTAAGTTTATCTATTTTGAGAAAATGAGAGAGAGCTCAAGCAGGGGAGGGGCAAAGAAAAAGGGAGGGGCAGAGAGAGAGGAAGAGAGAGAATCCCAAGCAGGCTCTGTGTTGTCTTGTCAGCATAGAGCCCAGTGCAGGGCTGGATCTCACAAACTGCAAGATCATGACCTGAGTCAAAATCACGAGTCTGTTGTTTAACCAATTTAGCCACCCACATGCCCCTGAAGTTAAGTAATTTTGTGACTGCTTTGATACTGAAAAATAATTAGCAACATTCAAGTGATTCTTAAATAAAAAGAGTACAATAAAGGTGAAATTTTTCCTGACTTCTATTCTAGATAAAGCTCTCTGTGTTCAAAACAAAGGACCTTAATGCATTTAAATATCTTAAAAGCACAGTGGTCTTGTTAATTTTTTGTGATATTTAGACATCTGGTAATTTTAGGGGTGCATGGGTGGTTCAGTTTGTTAGGCATCCAACTTTGGCTCAGGTAATCATTTCACAATTCTTGATTTTGAGGCCCATGTAGAGCTCTGTGCTGACTACTGGAATTCTGTGTCTTCCTCTCTCTATGCCCCTCCCCAACTCATGCTCTGTTTCTCTTTCACAAATACATAAACATTAAAAATTTAAAAAAAAGACATCTGATAATTTGAAAATATGGGCAACAAAATTCATTAACACTTATATAATCAAGAGATGAGGTTTATTTTCCGTTCCTTGAATCTGGGCTTTGTAAATGTTTAAATAATAGAATATAGCAAAAATGTCACTGTATTTATATCCAGGACCAAAGTTTAAGAAGCTGGAAGTTTCTACTTTCTGCCTTTTGGCATACTAACCCTTGTGACTGAGCCATGATTGTGAGTAAGCCCACATCACATGGAAAGAGCACATGGAAGTATTCCAGCCAGTAGGCCTATATGAGATCTCAACGGACCTCAGGCATTGACCACCTCTTTAATATTGAGTGAGGAAGCCTTCAAGATGGAGTACTACCTCAGTTGCAAAAATATGAGAACCCTGACTGAGAACGGTCTAGCTGAGGCCAGTAAATCTCTAGAAATATAACACATAATTATAAAAAGATATTCAAAGCTCTTAGGTTTTGGGAATGATTTGTACTTAGCAATACATCTAGGAAAATAATTTCATATCTGGAATGGGGATACTGTTGTTACAAAAACCTAAAATATATGGCATTTGCTTTGAGGTAGGGGTGGGAAGAGTCTAAGACAGTGTTGAGGAGACTATTAGCCTAGGCTTAAATAACCTGCAGAAGGTCATTGGTAATGGCTAAAGGAAAATAAGGAAAACGTTTTCTGCTAAAAAGGAAAGGATTCCTTTGTTATATAGTGATCTAAAGTTTGACAGTGTTTTCTCCCACAATAATGTGAAAAGCAAGAAATATACCTAAGATATCAATGATTTAGCTCAGTAGAATGTTTAAGAAGAATATTATTTTAAAAAATAAGGCCTGGTTTCTTCTAGATGCCAGTAGTAAAATTAGACAGAAGAGAGATGAGCTAAAAAGGAGCTATTCAGGTTTCAAGTAAAATCTAAACATCCTATAAAGGAGTCAGGATTTGAAGGACTCAAAAACAATATTTTTTATATCCCCAGTCTCTCTAGATGGCCAAAAAAATCATGTTAACAATTTTGGGGGGGAAAATAAATTATAGGAGAAATCTTTAAGACACATTTTCAAACCTCAGATTTAAGGAGGCATCTGATGAAAGCTTTCAGAAAGACAAAGTCCTTTGAAGGACCTCAAGTACATGCCTCATAATTTTCTGCTTAAAAATAAGCTTCTAAAAATATTGAGTAGTTCTACAGGAAGTTCAAGATAAAGAAAGGCACATCTCAAAGAGTTTTGTAGCTTAATCTTAGTTTTATTAGTGTAAACCCCAATCAAATTAAGAGAAAATCTGCACAATTTTAAAAAGAATTGTTTTGGTGAAAACTTTAACAGGAAAGAGAAAATGAAAATTGAAACGAAGGCTTTGAGCTATATATGGTCAGGAAATGGGACATGACTCACAGAGCAGACACAGAAGCCTAGAGGACAGAACCAGGAGCTCAAGGAAATCATTCTGTGGAATAGTCTGGACCCTAATAAAAAAACTTCCAGTAATGTTGACAAGTGACATGTTTGTATGGGCCCTCCCAGAAATATCAATTATAAAAAGACATTAAAAAGAAACTATTTAAAGATTCTAGAGAGCATTCAAAAGCAAAAATAAAGCCAAAGAAATGTTTATTCTCAAAAGTACAAGTGGAAGAAAGAAAGAAAGAAATGTGAGTTTTTGGCCTTTTGGTATAAATGGTCTCCAGTGCCCATGGATCCTGGTGAAGGAAGCTGAAAGCAGAATCTTACTGGCTCATAGTTCAAATGCTAGAAAAACAGTTAAAAATTTAAAGATGAAATATTAGCAGTAAGAGAACTGCAAAAAGCATGAAACTTGAACTCTGACTATAAACTGTCAAAATCCTCAACTGAGAACTCAATTAAATATGCATGAAAGGATTACCAGGGGGCTGAAGAAAAAAGAGTGGAAGCCAGAGGAAAATGCACTTTTAAAATATGGTACACAAGATGAAGCTTGTGATTTTGCTGTTTTAAAAATCAGCTTTATTGAAGTATAATTTAAAACAACATTTTCTATCTTACAGTTTATTAAACTTTAACAAATGAATACACTCATAAAACCACCACCATAAACAAGAGTTACAATATTCGCATATCCTTTCAAAAGTCCTCATGCTCTTTTATAGTCTGTTGTCTCCCCCATACCTGGTCCTGGCAAGCACTGACCTGCTTCTCGTCATTATCATTTTGTGTTTTGTAGAGTGCATGTACATACAGTCATAAACATAGGTTTTATTTGTATGACTTCTGTAATTTAACATAGTCCTTTTGAAATTTATGCATGTTTCTGACTGTGTCAATAGTTCATTCCTTTCTATTGCTTCGTAGAATTCAACTGTGGGGATGTACCACAATTTATTTACCCAGTCATTAGTTGGGACATTTGTGCTGTTTCCAACTTTGTTTTATTTTGCATAAAACTGCTGTAAACATTTGAGTACAAGTCATCACATGGATATGTTTTTATGTTTATTAATAAGTCTACATAACATATGGTTCTCCTTATATAAGTTCTATAAATATGAACTAACCCATATTGAAAATAATAAAACGTGTTCACTTTTGGATGGCTGAAGGGGGTATGGACAAAGGAGCACAAGGAAATTTGGGGATGAAGGAAATGTGTATCACAATTGTGGTGATTGGTTAATGGTTTAATGTCTGTCAAAACTCAACAAATTTTACATTTTAAAATGATGTCCTTTATTGTACAAAAATTATATCTTATAAAAATCTTCTGCACTGCAAAGGAAACAGTCAACAAAACTAAAAGGCAACCGATGTAATGGGAAAAGACATTTGCAAATGACATATCAGATAAAGGATGAGTACCCAAAGTCTTTAAAGAACTCAACAAACTCCACACCCCTCAAAAAAAAATCCAGTGAAGAAATGGGCAGAAGACATGAATAGACACTTTTCCAAAGAAGACATCCAGATGGCCAATAGAGACATGAAATGATGCTCAGTGTCACTCATCATCAGGGAAATACAAATCAAAGCCACACTGAGATACCACCTCATACCAGTCAGAGTGGCTAAAACAATGAACAAATTGTTTTATGAACAAATAAAACTATGTACAAATCAGGATACTGTAGATGCTTGTGAGGATGTGGAAAAATGGGAACCCACTTGAACTGTTGGTGGGAATGCAAACTGGTGCAGCCACTCTGGAGAACAGCGTGGGGGTTCCTTAAAAAATTAACAATAGGACTACCCTATGACCCAGCAATAGCACTGCTAGGAATTTACCCAAGGGATACAGGAGTGCTGTGCATAGGGGCACATGTACCCCAATGTTTATAGCAGCACTTTCAACAATAGCCAAATTATGGAGAGAGCCTAAATGTTCATGAACTGATAAATGGATAAAGAAGATGTGACATTTATAGAATGGAATACTATTTGTCAATGAGAAATAATGAAATCCTGCCATTTGCAGCAATGTGGATGGAACTGGACAGTATTATGCTAAGTGAAATAAGTAAGTCAGAGAAAGACAGATACCATGTTTTCACCCATATGTGAATCTTGAAAGACTTAACAAAAGACCATGGGGGAAGGGAAGGGGAAAAAGAAAAGTTACAAACAGAGAGAGAGGGAGGCAAACCATAAAAGACTATCAAATACAAAGAGAAAACTGAGGGTTGATAGTGGGTGGGGGAAAGGGGAAAGTGGGTGATGGGCATTGAGGAGGAAACTTGTTGGGTTGAGCACTGGTGTTGTTTGGAAGCCAATTTAACAATAAATTATATTTCAAAAAATTAAAAAAATACCAAAAATATATCTTAATGAGGTTATTAAGAAAATAGCTGGAACTATGTGTCTAGCTCTATTTCAGAATTGGTGTGGACCTTGTTTCTTTCATGCCTTGTTTTTTCCTTCTTTGCTAGAGAGGTTTCTATTGTTGGTGCTCCTGTATCTGTCGCATCATTATATTTGGTTTGTGGGGACAGGTAACTTTTTATAAGAATCAGATTCAGAAAACAGTATTTGAAGAATGTTCTTTCTGCATCTTGACCTGATTTGATAAGAAGATCCTTGACCCTATTCTCAGCTGCTGGGAGCTGCACTGGCCTCACTGGATGACAGTCACAGCGAGGAAATGGCAGCATTTGCACAGCTCCTGCCATGAGCCTGCTGGTATTGACCAGGCCTCACAATATTCCAGATCATTCCGATATTACCCACACAGATTCTTCATAAGGAAAAGCATATTCTTGCCTTTTCAAATGAGATTTTAGATGAATGCACTGTCAATTATTGTCAAAAGGCTCTTCCTATGGGCCTTGTAGATCCAAGACTTAGATAATAAAGGGGGTTAAGAACACAAGAGTTACAATTGAGCCTAGCCCTGAGACAAAGAGCCTAATTTAGAGTTAAGGACAGATATACACCCCACCCAACTGTTTCTGCTTGGAGCACCAACCCCTAAGCATTTGTGATCAGTATTCAGAGTGACTTATTCTGGCCTTGAATATGCTGATTGCACCCTGTGAAGGAACCTATTGAGGAACTTCCTCTTTTGTGATTATGGGAGCAAACCTGTTTCCTGAAAGACCTATTTTTCTTAATACTTCTCCTTAAACAAACAAGCTATTGACCTCTACACACAAAGAACTAACTTCACACTTTTTGTGCTAAAAACTTTGTCTTGTATGCTAAAGACACCTTCCTTCCCCATAGGATAAGCATCTAAATCCCCTGCTTCAATCATTATCGATAAAGTTTATGCATGAGTCTTCTACAAATCTATGTTCTGAGAAATTCTTACATATCAAAGGAATTTGCCATCAGAAATCGTTGTGTAAGGCAAATGCCACTTCTGTGCCGTCCCCCAAACACTTAATTATAAAATAAAGTTGAGCCCCAGTCAGCAGAGATGCCTGCCTGGTGACCAGAATCTCGTGGCCTCTCTCATACCTCCCTTGCCGACACCATCCATCCTTCAGGGACCCCTGGACCCGGCCAGATCCGGCCCCTGGCATTCAGCCTGATGTTGACTGCAACAACAAGAGAGACTCCAAGTAAGAGCTCTTCAGGCAGCCTTCAAACCTAGGAGATATAATCACAAAATTGTTCTTGGTTTAGGACAGTAAATATTGCTTGGTATTTTGAAAAATCTCAACAGGTAACTGGAATACGTTCCTCTTTAAATGCTACTCTATATCTCTCCTCTCTTTTAGCATATCATTTTCTCGAAAGAGCCATTTCTGCAATTTCAGTCTCAATTTCCTCTATTTGTTTATTCTTTCCTCTTCTCAAATGCATTCCTCTCCCATCAAGCTCAGAATGGAGCCCAGTGTGGAGCCTGAACTCACAGCCCTGAGATCAAGACCTGAGCTGAGATCAAGAGTCAGTCTTTCGGGATGCCTGGGTGGCTCAGTCGGTTAAGCGTCCGACTTCAGCTCAGGTCATGATCTCACAGTCTGTGGGTTTGAGTCCCACATCGGGCTCTGTGCGGACAGAGCTCAGAGCCTGCAGCCTGCTCCAGATTCTATGTCTCCCTCTCTCTCTTCCGCTCCCCTGCTTGCTCTCTCTCTATGTCTCTCAAAATAAAATAAAGACATAAAAAAATGAAGTTAAAAAAAAAGAGTCAGTCTTTCAACCCACTGAGCCACCCAAGCACTCCCTGATAGTACTTTCTTTTTCAATAACATTAGACAATGTGGACCTTTTATTCCTTTTTGAGATACTCTTTACTTGGATTCTATGTCAATAATCTCCCATGACTTTTTTTCTTTTGTCGCTTTTTTTATTCGACCTTGCTATTTCTTCCTTTTCTACAAGAAGTTTAGATATATATATATATTTCTAGGAGAGAGAGAGACAGCGTGAGCAGGGGAGGGTCAGAGAGAGAGAGAGAGAGATACAGACTCCAAAACAGGCTCCAGGCTCTGAGCTGGCAGTCAGCACAGAGCCCGACGCGGGGCTTGAACCCACGAACCGCGAGATCATGACCTAAGCGACAGTCAGACGCTTAACCAACTAAGCCACCCAGGCGCCCCTAGATATTACAGTTTCTTACCTTTCAGCTTCAAACTTTCTTCTTTTCTTGCACTATACCTCCCCATTCAATCTTATCTGCAACCATAGTTTGAATTACCATCTATAAGTTTCATCTAAATATACAAACCAGGCCACTGCACTGAGATCCAAATCTATTTGGCAGACGTTTTTCCAAGATCTATACTTGAATGTCTCAAATACATTTCATAATCGACATGCTCAAGAATTATTCCTTCAGTAGTTTTTTGTTGTGATCCTCAATTCTATAACTGCATATTCAATTTTGCCAGCCAGAAATTTAGAAATCACTTTAAGTACTCTTTTTATCTCATCTTTCATATGTTATTAGCAGCAAGTTTCACAAATTTTTCTCTGTCTCTGTCAACATTACCCTACTCCAGTTTTTCTCAACTGGAACACTGTTAACATTTGAAAGATTTATTTGTTGTGGGGGACCATCTTATGCATTGCAGCATACTTATCTCTGGCCTCACTTATAAAATGTCTTTAGCTTTTCCCATCCATTGTGACATCCCAAATCCCCCTACTTGTTTATAAATATCTGGAGGAGAGAACAATTTTTTTTTTTTTCTGGTTGACAACTTTTGCTTTGTACGAGCGATTATCATCTCTTGCCTGGGCTTCAGTAGTCTTCTGTATCTTCTCTTGCTCACCCTCAACTTCATTCTCATTTTCTCTCCACACCATAGCATATTGATCTTTTCAAAGACCAAAACTCATAGTATTCCCAATAAAATCCTACCTGCTTAAAAATTGTTCTCTGATTACCAGTTATATAATTATGATAATGACTTCTCTAGCTCTGTAAGGTTTGGCACTGTCCAACCTTTCCTGGTATCTCGTGCTCTGATGGTCACTATTGCTGTCTGTGATAAGGGCACACTGGCACAATCTCCATTCCTGGACCATATCATATTGTGTCTTCCCATGGGGCTTTCTCACGTAGATGTGTTTCTTTCCTTGAACATTCTTTCCTTCCTCTTTGCCTCATTATGCATATATTTTATATCTCAGCTTATTACTTCCTTTAAAAGGTTTTTTCTGATCCTACAGTTCAAATGCTTTCATAAAATTGTTTCTTTCCTTCTGAAAGATTATTACTATTATTTTGCACTCCCTGTGATTATTTAATTTCAACTTATGATCTCCATAGAAGCAGGGATCATGTCTATTTTTCTTCACCAATTTTGTCTTTAGTGTCCTTCTCATTGCCTATACAATGAGATATATAGTAGGTTTAACAAATATTTATAGGAGAAATTAACATTTTTAAGGAAAGATGAACCATCGAGAATTATTTTCATGATTGTCATTATTCCCAACAAGCAATTAAAGGAATTCGTTGAAAAGGGAATTAATTGAAACATCTTTTACAGACCTCTCAGAATGTAAATATCTGCTTATTTCAAGGTAGAAAAAAATAGAAGGAAGAAAAACATTGAGTATACCAAGAATAGCACTGTTTTTGGAATTTATGCCTGTTCTAATTTCGTTGTTTGACTAAGAGCCGGATAAAGGGTATGTCACAGTCAATTGACTCAAACCAATTGTGTATGTTCTATAAATTTAAGCTAAGCTAAATGGTACCTTGTTTCTACTATGTGTGTATATTTGTACATTTAACCATATATGATACTATAATGAGGCAATAAGTTATCATAAATATGTGTACTTTGACCTGATTATTATGTGCTGATTCCTATGTAAAATATTTTATAAGATTCTCAATATTTGCTGTTCTTCAGTGAAATGTTTTATAAGATTCTCAATAATGCATTTGGTGACTTGCTGTGTACAGGAAAGAGATGTAGTCTGCACTTTATATTAAGGCTGTGTATGAAAACGTCCTCTCTCTAAACATTATTGGCAAATTATTAGAGCAAACAGACAAATTTATAGAGCCATATGGCAGTTTATGTAAAATAAACAGAAAATTTAAAAAAAATATATGCCCCAAACAATTACCAACTTAATGAGATGTTACAGTGAAAAGTAAGCACCTAAGTTTGGGGGTTTCCAAACTCTGTATTTCTCATATAAGGTTTTTAGTTTTTGCATCAGATATCACTGGGTCTACAGCATATGGATGGAAGGAGGTGAAGAAGAAAATATTTTGATGAAGAGTAGTACTTAAAGCTCCTTTTTGATAAACACTAGTGAAGGGGGGTTTTAAAACATGGCATTAAGTCATCCCTAATGCTGCTTCAAGATTTCTGTTAAGTCTATAGACATTAATGACAATATTTGAAATCATATAAGAGAAAACTTTTAATTCAGATTTATAATCAAGACATGAAATTTTTATATCTTTCTCCCAATTCTTCCCCATCCCCTTTGGAATATGCATGTTGACTTAATTTATTTTGGTTTAACTGAAATGTACTCATTACTGCTAATCCTTAGAATATGTGTTAATTTATTTTACAGTTATCATTGGAGTGCAAATTAAAGAAATTATAGGTAATTACCTAATAAAGAGAATGATCAACTAGATTTGAAATAATACTGTGTGCTTAAACTTAATTATAAGAAGTTTAAGCTAGTGTGTTAATTGAGAATACAAATTTTTAAATAGCTACAGAAAATGTAAGTATGAAAGACTACAAACTCATATAATCTACATTCTCTACACTGCTTTGCCATTTGATTCTGCTCTTTTAAATAATGAATGTGTACACCACATCTGCCTTATCCATTCATCTATCGATGGATGCTTACTTAGGTTGCTTCCATATCTTGGCTATTGTAAATAATGCTTAAAAAATAATAAATATAGGTATTATCACCTTATTTATTATTTTTAGGTAAAAATCCTCAGAGGAAAAAAAAGTTTAAGTTCACATGGTATATTATTGTGCTATGTCTGCTATGCCCAAGATACCCAAAACTGGTGACTTAAGACAACAAAAATTTATTGTCTCAATCAAAACTTACTGGAGAGTAGAAGTCTGAAATCAAGGTGTCAGCAAGACCATGCTTCCTTACACCTGAGGGACTGGATCCTTGTTTGCCTTTTTTTAATTTCTGCTAGTATGAAATCTTTCATGTTCTTGGCTTGTAGTTGCATCACTCCATCTTGTCTTCACATGACCTTCTTCCTTCTGTGTATGTTTGTCTCTGTGTCTAAATTTCCCCTCTTAGGAGCACACCAGTCATACTTTATTAGGTCACCTTAATTACCTAATTTTAACTTTATTGGCTCAGTAAATACTATATCCTTAAATAAATTCACTTCATGAGGTAGTAGGCTTAGGTCTTCAACATCTCTTATTTTGAGGTGGGAGTCACAAGGGGTGTCTGGGTGGCTCAGTTGGTTAAGCGTCTGACTTCGACTCAGGTCGTGATCTCACAGTTGGTGGGTTTGAGCTGCACGTCGGGCTCTGTGCTGACAGCCAGCTCAGATCCTGGAGCCTGTTTCAGATTCTGCATCTCCCTCTCTCTCTGACCCTCCTCTGCTCACTCTGTCTCTCTCTATGTCTCAGAAATAAATAAAACATTAAAAAAAAGATATATATTGAGGTGGGGGTCACAAGTCAATGCATAGTAGATGACAAACAAGTAGAGAAGCTGTCAACAGAATGAGATCTTTTGTTTCTCACTCCCAAACTTTTGTTTAAACTTATAATCAATATATTCTTTCTATTCATGGTACTTGCAGTATCTGTCAGAAATGCCAAACAAAATTATTATGTAGGATATCTGGGTCATACTAAGTTTAACAGACAATTGGATGAGTTAGTCTACAGTCAATGGTAAATTTAATAAGTCAATATATGTCTTAGCAATTGTTAGTTTAGGCCAGGTACATGATTGTCAAGTCCTAAAGAGATGAATTATATATACTTCAGCACCTGCCTTGCTCCATCTCATTCTTGCTTCTCAAATTTCTGACATTTCCACTGATAGGTCTTTCCTTATTCCTGATCCAATATGACTGTAGTGTTAGCTTCCCTTCTTCCCACCATTTCTTCTCCCACCAACCCATGTATGGATGTGCCTAATAGGCCCTTCTGGTTTTTCTCACAACTCCATGGCATTTCCTTTATTGTAAATTTGACTTTCAGTAATTTTTGGAAAGGTGTGATCTTGATACCACTGTAGCTCTCAAGTTCAGAACCAATTGAGAATATTGTTCACTGGATTTGTTTTTGTTCATAAGTTTCTTGTTCTTGTATTTATTTGTTTATTTCTTTAATAACCTTTGCTTAGTGCCTACCATGTACATTTATTGTGCTCTAGTTCCTGCCTTCAAGGAGTCCATGCTTTTGTGTGTCAGACTCAGTGTGTACAGGTGTGATGTGTGTAAGGGTGTATGTTGGTTCTCATAGGTTTGTATGTGTATGAGTACAGTGCTCAGAAGTAAACAGTGCATTACAATTGAGTATGACCCATTATAGACAGATAGGGAAATAATGCTAGAAGAGCACTACGGTGTTGGCATAGACCTATGTCTCAGGAGAAACCTGACCAGTGAATAGAGGAAACAAAGTTTGAGGGGAGCTCAAGTGGACCAGGCACAAAGGAAATCAGATAGAAAGTCATGGCCATATATTGCATCTTTGAAGAGATACAAGTGGTTCAGTGTAGTTTGGAATCATGAGTTGGTCCTTCCTGGGAAGGTAATTGAGAAGGAAAGTTGAAATGGACCAGATGAGTCATTTGATTATTTTCTTTCTATTTGCAAATGGTGATTGCACATGTATTGTATGTTGAGCCCTGTGCTTGGCATTGGGGCACAACTGTAGGAATGGTACAGTCCTGCCCTCTAGTGGTTCAGCACCAACTCACTTTGTATGTAATAGAAACAAGTTTAGAATTTATCATCAGATCATGGATGCCTCTAGTGGAAAGGGAAGGAAAAGAGAATGGACATGTCCAAGTCCATGCCTAGATCTGGAACTGGAACATGCCAGTTTCAGCATGTTCTTCAAGTTTCTTATTAAGAAATAATGAGGCATGGCAGTGCTGCTCAGAGGAAGAGGGTGGATGTGAAGGAAATCTAAGATGTCCTGGAAGTGAAACCTTGCATCATTAACAGATATTTATGTGTATAACATATGTCTACCTATCTATTATCTTGGGAAAAGGTGGTAAAGGGGTGCCCCTGAGCAACAAAAGTATATTAATTAATTATTTAACTCAACAAATATTTGGGAAACATTAAAAATATCAGGAACTGCCCTAGGGATACAACAATAAAAAATAAAAATTTTTGTTTACCTTAAAGAAGAAGAAAATAGATAAATGACAATAATGTCAGTTGGTGGGGCGCCTGGGTGGCTTAGTTGGTTAAGTGTCCGACTTTTGCTTAGGTCATGATCTCGCGGTTCGTGGGTTCGAGCCCCGCGTCGGGCTCTGTGCTGACTGCCAGCTCAGAGCCTGGAGCCTATTTCAGAGTCTGTATCTCCCTCTCTCTCTCTGACCCTCCCACGCTGTCTGTCTCTCTCTCTCCTAGAAATAAATAAAAATATTTTTTAAAAATGTCAGTTGGTAAGTGTCATGGTGAAAAATAAAGAGAGACAAATATGACCGGGAGTCCTGAGGATGGAAGGAAATGCTATTTTATATAAGATGGTCAAGAAAGACCTTTTTGGTAAGATTACATTTGAACTAAAAAAAAAAAACCCAAACCCAAAGAATAATGAGAAACAGTATGTGGATATCTGAGGAAGATGGAAAAGCAAGGGATAAGGACCTGAGCCAAAGATGTGCTTGGATGCCAGAAAGGATACCAGTGTGAGGTATGGTGAGAAGAGAGGGCAGTGGGGGGAATCAGTTCAGGGAAGTAATAGGGCCCAAACCGCGTGGGGCCTTTTCAGCTGTTGGGAGGATTTCAGGTTCTCCTGAGTGAACTCATTAGCCTTGGGGACTTTGAATCAAGTGATGTAGGAAACAAAAGGAGAAGAAAATGGCAGATAAAATTAAATTTCTTTATAACCTGCAGCCCATTGACAAATACTTGAGGCGAGCAGAGTAAAATGTTTCTCCAGAACTCCCTACTGTCTTAATGCTAATGATTTGCTAAAGGGAAAAACAATCTTAGCTTGACAATAGCTTGGCCTCCAATAACCTGAGTCTTCTTTAGCATATGGAAGTCTCACTGGAAACTTGCCCTGGACTTTACCTCCCCCTACTCCGTAGTATATAACCAGTCTCTCCTCATGGTACCTGGGCAGCTCTTCCTGCCCACGGGTTCTGTCCCCATGCTTTGATAAAACCACCTTTTTGCACCAAAGAAAACTTCAAGAATTCTTTCTTGGCCATTAGCTCCTGATCTCACGAATCCCACTATCACCCCCCTGAAACCCTCACCAAGCAGTGATATGATCTGTGAGAAGGCATAAGTGGAAAGCAGCACACAACTGAGATGTTGCAGTCTTCCAGGTGAGAGATTATAATGGTTTTAACCTAGTTGGTAGAGGTGATTCTGAAGGTTCAGATTATGAATAACTTAAAGCAGGGCTAAGATAATTTACTGAAGGGTTGAATATAGAGTGTTATTGAGGATTCAGAGAAAATACAGTTTTTGGCCTGATTGTTCAGGCCAAGAAACCTAGAGTTGCCATTGGCTGAAATGAAGAAAATATGAGAGTCTTCATATCTATGCTGGAGGAACTTTGTTTGGGGTATTGATGTGTTCAACCCACATGTAGATGGGTTTCCTTAGCAGGCAGTAAGCGGGAATCTGGTAGTTGATGAAGCAAAGATTTTGAAACTATGGAAGGTGATAATCAGTGTAGGTAGAAGGATTAGTATTAGAGCACAACTGGCATCTTGTCTTTTAAAAAAAGAGCAAAAAGAGAAGAAATTTTATTTGGAAAACTTTGGGTTTTGGAGTTTGTCAGAGGTGATTTGAGCAAATGCTGAGTCATGGAAATCTACCTGACGTTGAAGTTTGTGGTCCAATAGGTAGGTGGCTGTGTGCTCCGTAAACTCTGCAAAGGAGCAGAGAAAACAAATGTGGATGTCAGAGTTTTGATGGGTCAAGAGGCTTCAAGTCATAGGCTTGAGATTTTTTTGAAGGAGTAGTGGAATGGGTCAATCCTAAGGTCTCAGGTGGTTAGGGATAGAGGTGCAGCCACAGCACAACTGATAGACTGAAGAATAAGGATGGGCTCCAGGGTGGGCAAGGGACACCTACAATCAAGAGCCAAAGGACTGGGAGTCAGGTGTGACCACAGGGACCCATGAACTGTGATGTCCCATGTACACATGCTCACGTGTTCCTGCCCTATCCTGTGTGGTTGTATGAAGACGTCTATGCTTTTCCTCCCTCCCTCCTTCCCTCCCTCTCTTCCTCTCTCCCTCCCTCCCTCCCTTCAGTCCAGTATAGTGAACACACGGTGTTTTATTAGTTTCAGGTATTCAATACAGTTATTCAACAGTTCTATACATTACCCGGGACTCATCATAAGTGCTTATATATGAGCACTCAATTGCCCATCTTTAATTGCTTATATTAACCAAATATATTTCTGTCCTTTGCAATTCAGATTCATGATTGTATACTGTTAAACTCGTTTATGGATTTCTGTTCCTCTAAGAGAAAATCCCAAAATAGAGGGAGAAGATAGGAAGTGCTTTCAGGGTCCAGGCTTTGCTACTTCTCCAGGCTGCTTGCCTGTGTGCGCTCCAGGGCTTCTGAGTGACTGTCAGCAGCCAGAAGGCCTCTTAACCCTGTCACATTCAGGCCACTGCAAAAGCTGATCCCAAACCTGTAAAAGCTATCTTATCACACTTATGAGATAAAAAGGTGCTATTTTCTTCATGTCAGGAGTTAAAGATTTACTGCAGGGGACTGGTGGCGTAGAATTTCTTTGTTGTTTAGAAGAAAAGCAAAATACTGAGTTGGGGAAAATAAAGGTACCAAAATTAATATAGAAACTTCTTGCTGTCATGATAGTTATGCTTTTTTCAGTATCTGGGTTATATATAAAAGTGGTAATGTTTTTCAGGTAGAAAATATTAAGTACTTTAAACATTTTGCCCTGAGCATCGCCACCCAGAGTCTTAACTTGTGTTTATTATCTGCCACTTGTAACACTTCCTTTGGATTCAAAGCTAATTGCTCTAGGTGATGGCCTTCATCGGCCTGGCCTGGCCTGGCCTTCATCTGTTAGTTAATGCTTAATCTGTTAGTTAATGCTGGGAAGAGCTTGGACTGACTACTCCCTTTGTGACGTTTATTGTCACATTATCATTGTCTTTGTACAGTGGTCAGTTTTTATTCCAGAGATTAAAAACAAAACCAAAACAAACTTAAAGTACCTACAAAGCTCTCTATGCCTTATTCTGGGGAAATTACAGCTGCCAGATGGAGAGGAGGGATCTGGCCACCAAGGCCCAGTAGGCTCAGTGGGAGAGGGAGCCCAAGTCATGCCCTGGTAGTGACTCCACTCCAGATTTGGTGTGGTAGAAAGAGTCAAGAAAGAAGGTGAGGGGCCTGTGTGTGCAGGTGCAGGTGGGTGCAGGGAGGGGCTGGAGGTTTCGTGAGTGAATCTGTGAAGCAGATGTGGGTGTGACTGCATGGGAGAGGAGAGAGAGAGAGATTGGTGAGAAATGTGGGGAATGAAGAATTGGAATTCATATAATGTTACTAAACATTTCACAGAAATAAGAATAAGTTTTAAGTCATTTTGAAATGTTGTATTGGGCTTCTCAGATGCAAATGTATTCAGAGACTAAACCCCATGAAGTTTAGAGATGAATCCGGGTGACATGCATGATGAAACATTTGGTTTCTTCTTCTCAGCTCTCTATTTAACACTATGGTTTTCAGCATTTGTAACTCATTCATTGATATCCGCATCCATATTCATTGTTTTAACCAACTCCAATATGCTTATAATGTTTTTCCATCTCTTTCGGTTCCCTCTCTCTCCGCTGAAGTTTAAATGTATACATCGAAGTCCTGCTGGACAGGTTTTGCTCTTATAGCTGGATGGTACTCACCGTTTCACATCCAGAGCTGTTCTTTCTCTGGAGGACCCAGATGGGGTAACTGGCATCATCATCCACACATCTGCCTGAGCCAAAATTCTGGACATCACCCAAGGCTTCTCCTTCACCTCCAGCACCAAATCCTGCCAACTTTATTCCCTAAATATTCCATCTCCTCTTCTCTATCAAGATTATCTAGTTTCCATCTCTCCTCCCAGATGCTTCTGCCTGTTCCTACCTTCCTGAAATCTCCAATGCTTAGCAGTTGTGAGACCTTGGAAGTGACAATCTTTCTCTACCTCATTTTTTTAATCTATAAAAAAATGGCGACCATTGACTCTTGAAAGTCATAGTATGTGCCTATTATTTTAGCATAATCATTAAGTAGTGCCCTCTTTCCCTCTCAAATGAGTGATACATTATGCTGTTACTCTAAAAGTAGGAAAACCAATAAGCACTTCATTGGATTAACTATGCTGGTTTAGCAAATTAAGCTGGTTGAGCAGGACAGTGCCAGGCAAACAGTAAGTACTCTGCAAGTGCTATTGGTCATAATCATAAGTAATTTTTAGAATTGTAAGTCTTTCTTGCCAAGGCTTATTCCCATTTCATGTTCTCCCTGTTCATTCCCCTGTTCACATCCTTTGTTCTTTGCCTTCGCCCAAGACCTCCCTTTGCCTCATGTTCTCCCCACATCCTTCTTCCGACTCCTTCCTTCCAGGCCCACCCACATATGCACTCCGTGGCTAATACTCAGTAATGTTTAAACCAGAAATCTTCTTCTCTAGGATACTAGTATACTTTTTATGCGCTTTTATTCTATACAGATTTCTTATTGAAATTATTATGTTTTCTTTGCTTCTATTCCAGCTGATGTCAGTTTCCTGAAGAGATTGATTACATTCTGTTTATTCTTGGATCCCCATGGCCTCATGTAAGTGATGAGTATGTGGTAAATACTCCATACATATTTGCCACACTGAATTCTCTGCAGTTTGTCTTCAGTGCTGAGAAAGTAATTAGAGCCTCCACATGCGTACTTGGGCAGTGTGCATGTGATTTCCCCCCTCATTTTCCTCTGACCAGGAGTTTCCCTGGCAACACATCTTTATGCTTTCCTTTAACTTCCCTTTTCTAACCCAAAATGTCTAATTTATTTGCAAAGACTTGGCATCTTTGCTAAACTCTACAGGAGTTTGCCAATTTTAGACTCACATATTTGCAAGGGCCATCTAAAAAGAGCTGATTTGTTTCTTTTTATCATTTTCAAATATATAAAACACAATTTGCAAAAGAAACATAAAATAGTATCTTCAAAGAGTTGTATACCACTTAATGGGAATGAATCTTGTTCTTTTAATTGAGATTGCATGAGTTCACAGTGGGCCTGAAGGGTGATGGTAAGAAACAAGTAACAAGAACTATTCTAGCTTGCATAAGTTTTATTTCACATTGCAAACATTAACAAAGTCACTTATCTTTTATTTTTCTCTCAAATACAATATACACAGAAATCTCCTAAACTGCTGATGGGTTAGAGAATTCTTTCTCATAAATAATTTGTAATACAGTCTTCTTCCAGCTCAGTTCCCCATGGTTATCTGAAAATTCAGGGGACCTTATCTGCTCTGTGACGTCAGAAATTTTGGTCCAAGTATGGTCACCACTGATGTTAGACTTGGTGTTAGGCCCCATGGCTCTTGTGCCAACTCTGGGCACAGGGTTTTTTCCAGCCAGAGTCCAGGTTCTTGGGCTAAGTGTTTCTAATTAACTCAATAGCATTTCCTTCTGAGGCTCTTTCATCTCATATGCATTCCAAAAATGTGTAGTAGGTAGACTGTTGAAAAATTTTGGCCTCTGTCACCTTCCCAATGTTAGGAGAAACTTCAAGTAAGCCACATGTCCCTTCTCCCTCTTTCCCCTCTAACTCTAAACTTCTTATTCTAGGACAATTCAGCTCTTCCTGAAGACAAAAATTCTTAACTTTGTTGGGGTTATGGAAAGGAAGTTCCAGAGGTCCAGATCTGAAAAGCCCATTATACTGAAATCTCCCCTCACATGGTGGTTGGGAGAGGGGTGTATGAGAAAGAAGGAAAGACTATTCATTTTTCATTCTTTCTTCTGATACTTTTACGTCAACAGGAATTTATATCTTATCAAGATAATAATTATCTTCTCACATGACTGTTTATTGAACACATATGTGCCAGGGGTTTCCTTAAACTATTTTACTTACAGGTACCTCTCTAAAGACCCATAACAAATTTACAAGGATGCTCATTTTGCTCATCAATAAATGGAGATTTGAAGAGGTAAAACTGGACAAGACATTACAGGTGGTTGTTACTCTCCAATATAGTATTTAAATCATGGCTTTCAAGTTTGAAATCTTATCGATTTAAATACTGTGGTACCTAAAAGTCAGCTAAACTTGGAAATAATGTATTTTTGCACAGAAATTAGATCTCACGTGATGAGATCACTGTATTGTTGCCCCTACATTCCTAGGCAGAGGCTTTCCCTATTATAGTGTGAAACACACTGAAATTTGAGAAGGGAGATTTTGATTGAAGACTTACTGTTTATGTTTCTTAGCCTCTTTTCCAATTCTGGGAAAACTTGGGCATCACAAGTCCTCAATCAATGTTTATATAAATGCATAAACAATGTGTTTATTGAGGAAGCTTGTCTTTAGAAATAAAAGTTATATTTAATGGTGGTTAAATTGTAAAATTTCAGGGTTAGGGTTTTAATGGGAAAAAAACATGTTTCAAATCACCCCTTCTCTTAAATTCTGGCTCAGCCACAAGGCAACCACATCCAAGTTATTTTGTAGTTCTGAATTAAATTTCCAGCTCCATAAAATGAAATAAATAATTATTGTCTATTAAGAGTATTATGAAGATTAAGTGCTCTGTGAAAACCTTTGATATATAGCAAATGTCTGGATAGTTATTTTTTCTTTTTCTTTTTCTGCTGACTCCTTATCCCTGGCACAGGCAATCACATCTGGCCACTTTCAATCAAGTAAGTTCACAAAAATAATCTGAGTCTTCATGTAGTTTTTAAAGGTGATTGCATTTTCTAATAACACACTATCAGTGTGCGAATTCTACCTGCCTTTATCATGCCCCAAGCACTGATGATTGAAGGCACTTTGGTTCAATTCTGGGAGGAATTCCAACCAAACTGCAGTCAGAGATCATGCTCTTGAATGGCCTAATGGGCAAAAGAAGGTTATTTATTTCAATATCCAAAATGTATAAGAGAAGTAGATGGAGTTAAAACTATTTGGTTATATGGTGTCAAGATAACTCATGGAAAGGAGAGAAAAAAAAGTCAAATTTGAGAGTTCACTAATGGTTTTATAAGGAGAATAGCCTTTAAGGCTTGAATAACATGTATAGTTAGGGGGGGTCAGAAAAAGAAACAAAAATGTACAAAAGAAATAATACAGAAAGTATGAAGTATATGTTATTGCTGAACTAAAGTAATGTCTATAAAAATCAACTTTAAGGTTTATTTATTTTTGAGAGAGAGACAGAACGTGAACAGGATAAGGGTAGAGAGAGAAGGAGACACAGAATCTGAAGCAGGCTCCAGGCTCTGAGCTGTCAGCACATAGCCCGATGCAGGGCTCAAACCCATGAACTGTGACATTGTGACTTGAGCCGGGGTCGATGCTTAATCGATTGAGCCACCCCAAAAATCAACTTTAAAAGATAAAATAATTATCAGCAATTAACCTCTGTAGTCAAGTGTTTAATACTATCCAGTTCAATATCGGGTACTTTTCTAGTATGCATAGATTCTGCCTAAAGTGATCTTATCTGGCACATGATTTAGACTCTTTTGCCCTCCCAAATTGGACTCACACTCCTGAAAACATCATCTGTGACAAATAAATATATCTTATGGGATACTCTTACAGAAGTTAAATGTGAACTAAATTTCCCCAAAAGCCAAGAGTTAAGTGGAGTTCTCTAGAAGTAGAACCCATTAAAGGGAGTTTGGATGGAGTGAGGGAAACAGAATGGACAAGAACAATGGGCCAATAAGGATGTGTTCTTGGCAAAATCTAAGTCCACATGTGAGGATTTGGCCGGTGGTGGTGGGTGGATGGGTGGCACTGTTGTAAGCATTTGTGATGCAGAAAATTCCGCTTTGGGTAAAGTTGGTCAGATACCATTCCATAATGCCAATCAGTTGTGGGACCTAAGGTGTTCATTTTGAGTGGGAGAGCTCTAGAATAAACTCCCGGGTATACCTGATGAGTAGGCACCTCTCAGCAATGAGTTATTCTCTGAAGAAAGAATATGGTGTAGCCATTACCTTCAGCATCTGCAGTCACTGGGTAAATTGTAGGAGAAATCTGCACGAGACACTGAGGGCATCTGTTGTGTCCTTCTCAAGTCTCTCAGATCCTCTTCCTTTTCATGTCAAGCTCACTTTGTTCAAGTGTACTACTCCTTATTTCTAGACACGAAAGCCAAGGAACTTACAGAGGAAAGTGGTGAAACAGATGAAAGCTTCCACAGATTAGTCTTCAGACTGTGGTTGATATGTCCCACCCTCTTCCACTGCCCATTGCACATTCTCCTTCCTCTCTGCAAGCATTTCTCTTGTCGTTACTTTTCATCTATGGTGAGCTGCACCCTCATCACTGAAGTAATGCACTTTTATTAGTATGCACCTCTCAGGCTGCGGGTGCTGTATTTGCCTAATTACTGTGCCTGGGAATGCCAAGGGATGCCATCGTGTAACACCAGAGTGAAAAACTCTTTCTGCCACTGTTATGACCTGGTGCCATTCTCAGCGTGGAAGTAGATACAGGAAACCAACCTATCACCAAACGGCCAGTTGGTCCCCTAGGAAGATGGTATCACAGCGGGGAGGTCAAAACTGGCCTTTCTTGCTGGCCCGACAAAATTCAGCAAAGGCAGTGACTGTGCGAGTCTCAATGAGAGGAAACCCATGGTGCTGGGGATCAGCATGGCTGCATCTTTGCCACAAGAGCAGCTGTGTCCATGAGCCCATTTGAAACACGATGGTGTCCAAGAACAAAGGTCATCTGTCATCAACCAGCTAATTCATAACCGGACTTCTTGGCTGTTCCATAACTGTGCTGCAGTGAATGCTCTTTATCAGATCTTAACATGTGACATAAATATTTTCATACTTTGTGTCAACCTATAAGGTCTATCCACATATTTTGCCAGGTCAAATATTCACCACTGCCCGTATAGCTATCTGTGCCTTGGACTATCCCTGGTCTCCACACAAAGTACATGGCCTGGTGGCTGCCCCAGCCTTTAGCTATCAGAAGACTCTACCTCATCACTGCCTCGGGGCTTCCTGAGCAGGGCTAGGGTGCAGCTGTCTCTGTTTAGCTTACACAAACCTGTCAAGTTGACCCTGGGAACCACACTTGGGTATTCACTCCTCCTTTCAGTTGGTTATTAGGAACCCCTTATAAGGCTGGAGGTATGAGCTGAGGAAGAGCCACTGAGACAACAAAGGCCAATGATGTGGAGGCCTGAACCACCTGTTCCCTGAAGCTTAGGACTTCCTTTCAGACAATTTGAGGTCATTCTTAGCATTTCACTCCTGCCTTACAGCTGATAGGTGCTGTGCTGCCTGACAACACACAGTAGTGTGTTTGATAGTGCCAAGGTAATAACAGCAGTGGTAGCCTCATGGTCCCTCCACATGCTGTGTTTAGATGTGTTTGGACTCTCGGGGTCTGCTAGCACGTAGAGAGCTACTTTTTAAATAGTGGTTGGTCTTTGCTACAGACAGAATGGTCTTATTCAGGAAGCTAGAGTGTGGAGACTGTCCAGAGGCTTCACAAGGTATCTTTTTCCAATCCAAGAACCTTAATAACCAAGGGGCTGGCTGCACCATATGTCCCTCAAGTTGTACAGATGACTTCATGGTAACCTGGAGCTGCCTCTTCTTCTTTAGGCACCACTCAACACTGGCAGATTGCTTATCATCCAATAAATGGTTAGAGAAGTATTCCCAAGTACGGAAGCAGATACCTCTAAAGTCAAAGGGGCCTACGAAAGGCTGTGATTCTTTCCAAATGGTTGAGATACACGTGGCAACACCTTGGAGGGTGTGGTGGTTTAAAAAATTATATCTATAAAATTTTTGGTAATTCTCTCCTCAAAAGATGAAATGTAATTCCAACAGGCTTAGAGAGAATGAAGCCAGATCTTGCATCATAAGGATACTCGGGAAGCCCACAAAGAGGCCCAGATGGCAAGGAATTAATGCCCTGGGCAGCATCTAAACACATATGCCTGTAAGTCCAACCTGCTTGGCCTTGAGATGACTGAAGCCCCAGCTATCTACTTGAGTGTGACCTCAAGGGACACCCTGAACTTGAACAGTGAGCCACTATCATATCACCAACAACAGAGGCACTGAGATATTTTATTGTTTTATGCCATCAAGTAATTTGTTCACAGCATTAAATAATTAATACAGAGAAAATGTCTTGGCAGGCAGGAACAAGGGTTCCCTAAAACCTCGTCAAAATGGTCTCATGTATGGTTTACTTCCCATGGTCTTACCAAGATATGCCAAATATGTGTCACATTCCAATTTACCTGGTGCCATTAATAAAGTGAACTAGTGAGATATTCTGTGGACTTTCACATGGTCCATGTCCTGAGACTATTGTGAAAGAGAACAAGAGAGTTAACAGACTTCTCATTCCATGCCCATTCCATGAGCACAAACTGCTTCTGATTCTCCTTGTTGATGAGTAAGAAAAAGGATAAATTTTCCAGATCAATAGTTGCACATCACACACCAGGCTGTGTGAGCAAAACTCCAGCATCAGCATATGAGCTGCAACTGATAGTGATAATTTACTGTCACCTGAACTAATCCAACTGGTAGTGTACACTATTTCATATTTTGCTGTGTTTTCTGATTAGAAAATGGCAAACAATGCATCAAGCATTTGTGGTGAGATATTAAAATATATCAGAGTAGTATCTTAACTAAGCAGAGAAGTGACATAAAAGGGAAAAAAATAAAACCAAAAGATAACATCACCGAACTGATTTCCTGATATTACATGTTTTAGTGATTACCAATATGTCATGCATTGTGTATTTCATAGACTATAAAAGTGAAATTTAATTGCCCAAACTGCATTTTAAAATCTATGTTAAAGTATTAAGTCATTTTGTGAGGACTTCTTAATAGCAAATTTATCCCACTGGAAAAATGTTTATGTTCTTTATATCCTTTGGGAGAATTTTACAGTGTTAATCTGAGAATTTATTCTATACTCTGTACATTTCAGTAGTTTATATAACTAATAGGACAAGCAAGAGATCACTTAAATCAATGTTCTTTTAAAGATAAAGTTTGATGGCAGTTAAAAACATACTACATCAGACTACAAGGTGCAAAACTATAGCACAGAGACTGTTATTTAAATTCTAGAAAATGTTTAGTAGAAAAGTAATGAAATCATTGATCCTGATAAGAACCTATGAGGACAATAAACACAGGTAATCTTAGATACATTAACCAGTGAGCTGATTAATATCAGAGAGAAGACACATCAGAGTTTTAGAGTTAATGCCTTAAGTTTTGTACTAAAGCAAGAGGACTAGTTAATAGAAAGACCATGTGAACGTCTGCTTTCTTAGTGCTATATTGCTGTCTTTGCTTCATAATCAGAAGGCAAGCTAAAAGGATGAAAGCAATCACAGGCTAAGACAGGCCATGCCTAGAATTTCCTTGTCAAACATTTCCCTACCCTTCACTGGGTAGGTTTTGGTCACTACCAGGAACAAGTAATGGGGCCAAAATCTCTTTTAGACATAAGTTTTAAATAACCTTAATTGAGGTTGGTATATGATAAACTGCACATGTGTAAATGTATAATTTGATAGGTTTTATATGTTCATATCCATGAAACCTTTACCATATTTAAGATAACGAGCATCATATCCATTAGATCTTTCTGCCATTTGGTAATCTCTCTCTCCTTGGCCTACTCTCCATTTCCAGGCAACTTTGTCACTTTAGATGTTTATATTTTCTACATTTTAGAGATAGAGTACAATATTCTCTGTCTTTTTTTGTCTAGCTTTTTAAATTAAATGATTATTAATATGAAATTAGCCTCTGCAGTTGCTTGTTCAATGAATCATTCCTTCTTATTGCTGAGTAGTATTCCATCATATGGATATACCATCTTTTATTTATCCAGTCACATATTGACAGGCATTTGAATTATTTCCAAGTTTTGGTAATTATGAATTACTGTGATTTTAGACATTCTAGAGGGTATGTTTTACTATCACTTTGTGGTTTTGAATTGCTTTCCCAAATGGGTTTCAGCATACTTTTGTGTGATGTTTGCCCTGGATATTACTTTTTTTCATGGAGGATCTATTTAAATATCTTATCCATTAAAAAAGTTGTATTTATTTTTTCCTCTTAATGAGTTTTAAGAGTTATTTATATATTTTGAACACAAGTCCTTTATCATATTTGTGGCTTATATTTTCATTATCTTAAAACTCAGTTTTGAAGAAGAAATTCATAATTTTAAGGAACTTAAATGTATGATTCTTTTAATGCATCATGCTTCAGGTATTGCATTTAAGAAATATTTGACTAACTCAAAGTAACAAATATTTTGTTATTATTTCTCTTAGAGTTTTATATTTTTAGGTTTTATATTTATTTACTGTATAATTTGCTATATATATATCTATAGATACATATATTGATGTGTCTATATATGTATAAAAGTTATTTTATATATATTGAAAAATATTTGATATATATTGAAGTTATTTGATATATATTTGATATATATTTGTTATTCCTTTTATATTTTTATTATATATTTCCTTATATTTAATTTGTTTCATTCTTCACTCTCCACAGATTAGTCTTTGAAACTTTGTCAAAAATCAATTAACTTCATAAATGTATATCTACTTCTACACTATTCTGTTCTATTAATCTGTTTGTCAGTTTGATGCTTACATCACACTTCTTTGATTACTGTGTCTGTAAAATGGTGTTTTCTTCATCCTTAAAGATGATCATATGTTCCTTTCAGTCTGTTAATATTGTGGAATTTAATTCATTACATTAATTTATTGTCAGCATTACTTTTTTGTATTTTCCCTTTTCAATATTACTGGATTTGATTTATCAAAATTTTGTGGAGAATTTTTGTATCCATGTTCATAAAATACATCGCTCTGTAGCTTTATTTAGTTGTCATATCTTCATATGAATTTTGTATGAAAGCATCAGTGGTCTCACTGAATGAATTGAAAGTATTTTCCTTCTGTTTGATTTCTGTAAGAGTTTGCTTAGAAATGGACTATTTCTTCCTTATATAACTGATAGAATTCCTCAGAAAAGAGCCTATAGGTTTATTTATGGGAAATTATAAATCTTAATCAATGTAGAGCTGTTCAGATTATTTCTTTTGTATTGTATTTTCTTTTCCCCCATTTGGTGAACAGGACTATTCCAGGTTAGTGTGATCTCCATTTACAGTTTTCTGAATCATTTTTGCTGTGTGTATGTGTGTGCTCAGTCTTAGATATATTTTGTGGGAGCCCGACAGTGACCACAAGAAAGCGCGGTTAGGGACACGGGGATGTGCCTGCACACGGGGCTCCCTGCCTGGGCAGATCATGCCTGCAAACAGGATGCTCTGCCAGGAGGCCTGCACACAATATCCAAGTTTAATGGTCTGCTTGCAAACGAGGGAACATGCCCTCCTTAGAAGTAGGGAGAAGGCTGGAATTGTGAGCAGGCCTCTTAGTAAACATGTTGTGGTCGCTTCCTCCCTTTGCTCCCCCCTGTCCTTGAAATGTGTTTGGCTACTTGCCCTTAGTTGGTAAAGGAATGCATCTTGTAGATTTCAGTTGTATCCAGTTACTGGGGTATAAAATAAACCGCAAGAGGGGCTTGCGTAGAATTGTTCCTCCGGCTGGAGTTGTGTCTGTGTCTGTCCTTTGTGTGTGTCCTGTCTTTGTGTCATTTCGTTCGCAACATATTTTCCTTATATGCATGTACTGATTAGTACTCAAGTACATAATGAGGATATTTTCAAGATCTACAGAGTTTTCTGTCCTATGGATTCCTGGCATTGTGGAATTTCTGGACTTTTTCAAGGAGACTAGTGGGTTCTGATTTGGTTCTCCCTTTCTGTACAATGCCTATAAACTTTACAAATCTGCAAGCTAAAGAAATCATAGTACTCAATTCTGAGGTTTCTCTTTCCAAAGGGATCATGGTTCTTCTTTGCCAGTTGTTCAATTTTTTGATTGCCTTTGAATTAAACATTTTATTTTATTTAGCAGGTTTTAAATTGCAGGATGAATCTACCTTTTGTTACTCCAACTTGACTGGAAACAGAAGTCCTTGATATAGTTTTCAAATTTAAATATGTTTGTCTTTTGTTATCACTGTGCTTTCTGATACTTTCAATACTTCTTAAAATGTAGCCTGTCACTATGAAACATTTAAAAAGAATTTTTATGTGAGGTGGTATTCTTCAGTTACCTGATAGAAGACTTTTATGGAACATTACTGAGAATGCTTAGGGCTTTGTTTTCTCCTAAGACAAAATTTTCAACTACTTTTATAACACCTCATTTAGTATCTTGGAACAGTTTTTCATACCTATGTACCTTCAAACCCTTTGATATTAGGGTCAGTTATATTTCAGGCAATATGTAATGAATACATATTCATGGCAAAAATATATATATTTTTTAAATTCTGTGTTCATACTAGAAACCTACAGACTGTACATGTCTCCTTTACTCTCTTGGTTTTGCAGAGGAAGCAAAAACATAGGCAACTCATGTCAAAATTCTGATTTTATCTTACCATTTGCTTTAATGTCAGTTTTATGGTTTATTGAGAGACACCTACTTTATTTCAATATCAGTATTTTCCAAACCACTGTTATCTATGTGGCTAGAAATCAGGTTTGAATTATTAAGGAAGACAAAGTAAATAGATATTGGGTAACACTTTGAAGTCTGACAAAGTGACTAAATCAACCATAGAATCTGGGCTTAGTAGGCTGTTACAAGAAAATAAAGGACATAATGAAATCAACAAAGGCAATCTCAAAACTGTTGAATCAAATTGCAAAAGCAATGTGTTGTTGAAGAACGCTTCCTTGGATTACTTAGTAGTGGTGCCATTTTTTTTTCTTATTTTGTTTACTATCACCATGACAAAACTATGAGCATTTATTCATTCATATCAATTGTAGTTTACTTTTATCTTCTCATTTCTTCTAGAAACATTACCTTTTTTTCAAGTTTCTCTTTCTAGAGAGAAGAATGCATATTTTCTCTTCAGAATACCTGTAAAATTTTTACAATAGCATATAGGATGAAAGTTAGAAAAAATCCTGAAGTAATTTCACTTAATGTGAATGCTATAATGATACATTTGTTCAAACTAACAGAATGTACAACACCAAAAGTGATCTTTATGTAAACTGTGGATGTTCAGTGATTATGATGTATCAGTGTGTTCACTGATTGTAACAAATGTACTACTCTGGTGGAGAATATTCATAATGGTAAATATTACGCAGATGTGTGGCAGGAAGAATATGGAAGCTCTACCTTCTTCTCAGTTGTGCTGTGAACTACTTTAAAAAAAAAAACTAGTACTGTTAAAAGTTTACTATGCTTTCCTTTGTGTCATAATGTCTAAAGCACATTATAGGTACTTTAAATAACTTATGAAATAAATAAATATACAATTATAATCATTGCTCATGTATTATTATATAGAATAATGTTATGCCACAGAGAAATCAATAAGAAGTAACATTATTCCATGGTTTAGATTAGAGTTTTATCTTGGTGCTGTGCATTCTATAGGTTTAGACAAATATATAATGGCATGTACCCATTATTAAGGTATTATACAGAATATTTTCACTGGCCTAAGGATTATCTCCTCTCTGCCTATTCATCTCTCCTCACAACCTCCAAACAAGCAACCACTGAACTGATTTTTCTTACTGTCTTTATAATTTTACTTTTTTTAGAATATCATATAATTGAAATCATATGTTTTCAAATTGACTTATTTCACCTGGTAACGTGCATTTAAGATTCCTCCATATTTTTCCATGGCTTAATGGCTCATTTCCTTTTAGAATTGAATAATATTCCATTGTTTGGATGTACTACAGTTTAAGTATCCATTCACTTACTGAAGGGCATTTTGGTGGTCTCCAAGTTTTGCAATTATGAATAAACCTTCTATAAACATTCATGTGCAAGTCTTTGTGTAGATATGTTTCATATGTGGCAAAAGCATGATTAGTTTTATGAGAAACTGCCAAAGTATCTTCCAAATTGATCATACCATTTTTCATCCCCAGCAGCAATGAATGAGAGCTCCTACTGTTCCTTATCTCTGCCAGCATTTGGTGTTGTCAGTGTTCTGAATTTTGGGCTATTCTAGTGGGTATGTAGTATTTTTAAAATTATATTTCTCAGATGACACATGATGTGAGCATTTATTTGTCATCTGTATACCTTCTTTGATTCACCAAAGTACCTGTAAAAATCTTTGGTCCATTTTGAATCAATTTGAATCCAATTTGAATCAATTGTTTATTTTGTTAAGAGTTCTTTGTGTATATTGTATAATAGTCTTATCAGATGTGATTTTTGTAAATATATTCTTCCAGTCTCTGGCTTGTCCTTTCAGCCTCTTGGCATTGTCTCTTGCAGAGTACTTTTAATTGTAATGAATCAGCTCATCAACTATTTCTTTCATAGAAGATGTCTTTAGTATTGCAAGATACTTGAAAAAATGTCACTATACCCAAAATCATTTAGGTTTTCTCCTGTTATTTATTAAAAGTTTTATAGTTTTGCATTTTACATTTAGGTGTGTAAATATGTTGACTGTTGTGGGTCTTTTTGCTTTTCACACACACTCCAGAATCAATTTATTGATAATCTCAAAATAATTTGCTGATATTTTTATTGAAACTACAGTGAATCTATAGATCTAGCTATGAATAATTTTAAGCTTTTGCTTTATAGCTTCTTGAGGTTGTGTTTTTATAATGCTTGCAAATTGAAGATTATTGAGTCTTCTTGTTCTATTGGGTATTTTACCATTATGAAATGTCACTTCTCTCCTTGTCAATAGTAATATGTTTTATTTAAAGGCATGTTTTCTGATATGAGCATAAAGTTTCTATTAGTTAATTTTTCAAGGTAATACTTACTCTATTACTTCAAAGTTTCTATGTCTTTATATTTATACTATATCTGTGGTAAATGGAATATTCCTAGAGAGTCTTGTTTTAATTTTATTTCCAACCACCTTGACATTATATTTTAATTGGGCATTTAGTCCAAAATAACAATATAATTACTTATAGATTTGGTTGAATTTATACTCTTATTGGTTTTCTATTTGTACTTTTTTGCTTTACTATTTTTCTTCTTACTTATCTTTCTCTATCATTATCTATTTATTTTTTTAAAATGTTTGTATTCTCTCTTCCTTCTGACACTTCAATTGCACAAATATGTGCTCTGTATTTTTCATTATTTTTCCCTGTCTTTCTTTCAATTAGAGTATTTTCTAATGGCTATCTTCTAGTTCAGTAATCTTTTCTTCTACTATATCTAATTAAGACAAACTCATCTAGTGAGTTCTGTAATTAAGTTATCTATTATTATACAATTTCTATTTTATACTATTTCTAACATTCTGGTTCTCTGGTGAAACTTCCCAGCTTTTTTCACTTCATTTATGTGTTCTTCTTTCTTTTTTGTAGTTTTATCTTTTTGATCTTATTTCCTGAGATGCTTGGTAATTTTGAACTGAATGCTTAATCTTACAAATAGAAACATGTACATTATATCAATATTTTTTTAAGATTTCTTTGTCATGCAAAGAGAAGTCTCTATAAATCCAACTGAGAAATGTTTGTATAAATTTGTCTTATTTGAAAATCTGGAGTATTTACCATGTCTCATATGTTTGATGAGATGTGATCAATATTCTTATCTCCAAAATTGTAAAAACAATAAAATGTATGCTTAATATTTTTTGCTACATAGCATCTTTAGTATGATTATTTTTCCAAATGTCTCCTCCAAATATGCTACTTATAATTCAAATGCACAAAGCAGAAATTGCATGAAGAATTGTGGCCTAGCTTCTGTGCATTTCTCTATCTCTAAGAGTTTTGCTTTTCATGTTCTAGTCAATTATGGCCTTGATTTGTCTTCCTACCTTAGTGAAACACTGGAAAGGTCAAGGTCTTTACTTATTTTGGAGCCCCACCTACATTTTTAATTAGAAAATACTCTGAGGAAGGCAAAGAACTGTTAATATGGGATTTACCTCTATCTATTGCCTTCATGTTCAGGAGTTTTACATATCAAGTCTTGGCTGCCTTTGTTGCTCTCTGAGGCCATCAGAGAGTTTTACTTTAAATATTATCCAGCTTCAGTATGGAAATTAGTTTGATATGATGCTCCATTATTGCCAGAAGTGAAATAATCCAGGGTAATTTTAATGCAGATTGGGTCACATTATTCTGCTGCGTAAAATACTAAAAGACTTAGAGTCTTCCATGAACTCCCTACCACTTCAAGCTGTCTTGTTTACTCTGGCTCAATTTTTTTCCCATAGAAAGAGTTAACAGCTCTCCGTTTTCATAATTTCTTGAATTGTATCTTATAATCAATATTTGCCGTTTTCTTTTTCTTCTTTTTTTTGTTTCCTACACACTCTACATTCTACTTTCTTCTTGACAAAGGTCAGAAATTACAATCCTCATTTTTTGCTCTTAAACCAATGTATTTGACAACAGATTGGCATATGTCTATTGAAATAACAATAATTGAACAAAGCATTAGAGTTGTATAAGGTTCTAAAGTGTGTAGGAAGAGTTCTAAAGGATGATCAGAATAGGATGGAAGAATTAATGATGGAGAGTTTTTGAGAGGTCAGGTTTAAAAAGATATTTCATAGAAAACTCAATACTTGGTACTTTATCTTATAAAAGATGAGGAACTCTTAAAGTGTTAAAAATGAGTTAGGACTTCATTTAATATTTAAGAACTTTTGACCAAGCTATAAAACTTAAGTTTAGACAAAGTAAGTGATTAGGATGGATAGTGCCTGGAAAGCCATTGAATATATTTTTTAAGTCGACTGACACTTAAGTTTATTTTCTTTCTTCTATCTTTCTCCCTTCTTTGTTTAGTCTGAATGGCTTGATGACAGTACCACTCACTAAGATAAGAGTCATAGAAGGAAGATATTATTTTGTGTAAAACATAAGGAGTTTGGAATGTGTTAAATTTTCAATAATTCTGTGACATCAGTTATAAATGTCAATTGGACATTTCATAGTATGAGATAGGAGATAGAAATTAGTCATCAGTTTTATAGAACTGATTTGTGAGTAGCAGAGTGATATGATTATTAAGAAAATGGACTCTTGAGTTTCTCCAGTCTAGTAATCTTGCAGATCATGAATTCCTATATTTACAAGTAAACATCAACTTCTGGAGAAGATAGTGGAGAAGAACTCACCTTGCCCCACAGATACACATAGATAACACTCACATCAGCGTAAATAACCCAGAAAACAATTCATACCCTGGCAAAGGAAACTTCATAACAGAATGTAGAAAAGAGGCCACATTAAAGAAGGGTAAGAAGGGTGGTGATGTGGTTGGGAGCTGAAAAAAACCTCACATGACCATTGTCTTCCTTCAGAGGAAGGAAGGACTCTGGGTACAAAGAGGAGAGAGAAACAGATCCTCATACGAGTGAGCCCATAGGGGGAAGACAAATCCGATAACATTTGGCTTTGAAAACCAGATAGACTGGATTTCATGAGTTCTTAAACTAGCAGGACTTGACAGCTTGGGATCTTAAAAATCAGTGGGCTTGAAAGCCAGGAGCACTGGTGAGAAGAAAATGAGTGACCACCCTTAAAAAGATAGCATAACAAACAGCCCATGAAGATACTACATAGAAGCAGCAGTTTGAGAAACCCCTGGAGCATACAGGAGGGAGAGTTATTTATTAATATCAGAGCACATCTCAGAAGGGCAGGGACTTCTGGCAGAATTCTCCAGGAAAAAGGAGCTGGCAGACACCACCATCCCCTTCTCTGAACCCCCAGCATAAACATAGGACCACATGTGGGAACCAGCCCAGTGACCACACTTCCTACCTAACTTGCTAATACTCTCTCTACCCCAAACACTGTAGGGATCCTCCTGCAGAGGACTGAGAGCATGCAAAGCTTGCTAACACCATTGCACCACTGCACCAAACCTTCTCCAACACACATTGAAGAACTGTCCCCTCCAAATCCCAGCCAGGGTGTTGCCACATGCCTGCCAGTGTGCAAAAAGTTCTGACAGGGACCAGCACCTTTCTAAACTACCTACTGACCTGGAGGGAGAGAAAGAACCACACCCACCAGTTAGACTGCAGCCCATGGGGTAGGCTAGGAGGAGATAGCTGGTCTGATTGTAGGCTTCACCCACCCAAGAAAACTTTTCAGGGTATAGCACCCTGCAGTTGAGGGCTACTGTATCTCTCAAGTGCCTGGTCTGACTCAACTTAAGACCAAGTCGTCTTAAGAATGGCCCTCTAACACCACAAGGAGCAAAATCTGCTTACAACAGGCAAAGAGAGCCATTGCAGATGACCGATTGAAGGAAAAGCAGCTCAGCTACAGCAGGGCACACGAATCACATATAGGAGACATTCCTGAAGCATCAGGTTCTAGTGAACAGGGGACTTTGCATTTCAGGGCACTGCAGGACCTTTTATTCATAAGACCATTACTTTCAAGGGCAGGAGACATAACTGACTTCCCTAACGCTTAGCAACAGACACAGTTAGACAAATAGGGGAGACAGAGGATGTGTCCCAAATGAAAGAACAGGACAAAACCACAAGAGACCTGAAAAAAAAAATAGAGATAAGTAATATGCCTATAGGAAATTTAAACTAATAATCATAAAGATAGTCGCTGGCCTTGAGCAAGGAATTAAGGACATCAGTGAGACACTTAACAAAAAATAAAAAAAAAAGATCTGGTGTGCCTGGGTGGTTCAGTCAGTTAAGTGACCAGCTTTGGCTCAGGTCATGATCTCACAGCTTGTGAATTTGAGCCCCACATCAGGCTCTGTGCTGACAGCTCAGAGCTTAGAGACTGCTTTGGATTGTGTGTTTCCCTCTCTCTCTGCCCCTCCCTTGCTTGAGCTCTCTTTCTCTCTCTCAAAGATAAATAAACATTAATTAAAAAAAAAAAAACCATCAGGGGCACTTGGGTGGCTCAGTAGGTTAAGCGTCTGACTTTGGCTCAGGCCATGATCTTCCAGTTCATGGGTTTGAGCCCCGCGTTGGGCTCTGTGCTGACAGCTAGCTCAGAGCCTGGAGCCTGTTTAAGACAGACTGTTTAAGATAGCTCATGCTGTCTTTCTCTCTCAGAAATAAATTAAAAACATTTAAAAAATTTTTTAAAGAAAGAACCCATCAGAGATGAAGAACACAGTGAATTAAATTAAAAATATACTAGATAGAATGAGCTACACTAGATGAGGCAGAAGAATGTATCAGTTACCTGGAGGACAGAGCAATGGAAAGTAATCAATCTGAGCAGGTGAGAGAAATAAAAATATGCATAATGAGAAAAGACTTAGGGAACTCAGTGACATCGTTAAGTGTAATAATATTCACATTATAGGGATCTCAGAAGGAGAAAAGAAAGGCAAGGGGGCAGAAAATTTAGTTGAAGAAATAATAGCTGAAAAGTCCTCTAATCTGGGGAAACAAATAGAAAACCCAATCCAGGAGGTACAGACATGCCCCAACAAAATCAACCCAAGGAGGTCCACACCAAGACACATAGTAATTAAAGTGGCAAAAGTAGTGAAAAAGAGAATTGTAAAAGCAGCAAGAGAACAGAAAACAGCTACATATAAAGGAAACCCCAAAAGGCTATCACTTGCTTTTTTCAGCAGAGACTTTTCAAGACAGAAAAGTTTTGACATACTCAAAGTGATAGGGGTGGGGGGGGGGGTAATGCAACCAAGAATAGAGTTTCCAGCAAAAAAATTAAAGGAATTCATGATCACTAAACCAGACTTAAACAAAAATGTTAAAGGGGACTCTTCAGAAAAGAAAGACCATAAGCAAGAGTAAGGAAAGTAGGAAGCACGAAAACAGTAAACATAAGGATATCTGTAAAAATAAGTCAGGGTATTCAGAAAATAAAAGGATGTAAAACATGACACCATATACCTAAAACATGGAATAGGGAAGAGTAAAGAAAGCATTCAAATTCCACATTCATATGTGAAATCATATGATATTTATCTTTCTCTGACTGATTTATTTTGCTTAGCATATTACATTCTTGTTCCATCATATTGTTTTAAATGGCAAGATTTAATTTTTTTATCACTAATATTCCATTATATATACACATATATATGTGTGCACATATGTATACACACACACACACACACATATACCACTTCTTATCCATTCATCAGTCAATGGACATTTGAACTCCTTCCATAATTTGACTATTGTTGATAGTGTTGCTGTAAATATTGGTGTGCATGTCTCCCTTAAAATGAGCATTTCTGTATCATTTCGATAAATACCTAGTAGTGCAATTTCTGGGTCATAGGGTCATACTATTTTTTAATTTTTTGAGGAAACTCCATATTGTTTTCCAGAGTGGCTGCACCAGTTTGCATTTTCACCAATTGTGCAAAATGGCTTCCCCTTTCTCTGTATCCTTACTGATATCTGTTGTTTCCTGAGTTGTTATTTTAGCTATTCTGACAGGTGTGAGGTGGTATCTCATTGTAGTTTTGATTTGTATTTCTCTGATGATATTGAACATCTTTTCATGTGTCTGTTAGCAGTCTGGATGTGTTCTTTGAAAAGCGTCTTTTCATGTCTTTTGCACATTTCTTCAATGTATTATTTGCTTTTGAGGTGTTAAGTCTGATAAGTTCTTTACAGATTTTGGATACTAACTTGTCACAGACTATGAATCTGGAGTTCTCTCTTGTCCAGCAAGAGAGCAGGCACAGGATTGAATACAAGAAAAGCTAATATCTGGGAGGAGACAAGAGTTCCACACAGGGGTTTTGTCTCTGTATTTACTGAACGCTCAAGATCTTACACACGTGGTGAATGTGAATAAAACAATCAGATAGTATTATTAACTTCTATGAGAAGAAACAAAGGGTCTGGGTGACAAGTAGAGCTTGTGATCAAGGTACATTGGCGCCAGATGGAAAGGAACTTCCTGATATAACAAACTATGTGTGATCCCATTATAATATCTCATCAACTAACTTTAGACACTTTCACCCATGGTAGCAGTTTTCCACCCTAAGCTTTTTCGAACCCATTTATGTAAGTATAAGGAATTCTTGAACCTATTTCCCCACACTAACCCTTTATCCAATATGTCATTTACAAATATCTTCTCCCATTCCATCAGTTGCCTTTTAGGTTTGTTGATTGTTTCCTTTGCTGTGTATGCTTTTTATCTTGACGAAGTCCCAATAGTTCATTTTTGCTTTTGCTTTCCTTGCCTCCAGAGACATGTGAAGAAAGAAGTTGCTGTGGCCAAGGTCAAAGAGGTTGTTGCCTGTTTTGTCCTGTAGGATTTTGATGGTTTCTTGTCTTGCACTTTGGTCTTTGATCCATTTTGAGTTTGTTTTTATATATGACATAAGAAAGTGGTCAAAGTTTATTCTGCATGTTGTCCAATTTTCCCAACACTGTTTGCTGAAAGAGTATCTTTTTTCCATTGGATATTCTTTCCTGCTTTGTTAAAGATTAGTTGGCCATACATTTGTGGGTCCATTTCTAGGTTCTCTATTCTGTTACACTGATCCATGTGTGTTTTTTAGTGCCAGGACCATACTGTCTTGATGATTACAGCTTTGTAATACAGCTTGAAATCCAGAATTGTGATGCCTCCAGTTTTGGTTTTCTTTTTTAACATTACCTTGGCTATTCAGGGTCTTTCTGTTTCCACAAAGATTTTAGAATTGTTTGTTCTAGCTTTGTGAAGAATGCTGGTGTTATTTTGATAAGGATTGCATTGAATATGTAGATTGCTTTGGGTAGTATCGACATTTTAATACTTGTTCTTCTAATCCTTGAGCATGAAATGTTTTTCCATTTCTTTGTGTCTTCTTCAATTTCTTTCATAAGCTTCTATAGTTTCCATGGTATAGATTTTTTACCTCTTTGGTTAAGTTTATTCCTAGGTATTTTATGGTTTTGGGTACAATTGTAAATGGGATTGATTCCCTGATTTCTCTTTCTTCTACTTTATTATTGGTATGTAGAAGTACCACAGATTTCTGTATATTGATTTTACATTCTGTGATTTTGATAAACATAAGGGAAGAGAAGGGAAAATAAGATAAAAACAGAAAGGGAGGCAAACCATAAGAGACTGTTAAATACAGAGAATAAACCTAGGGTTGCTGGAGGACTGTTGAGTAGAGGATGGACTAAATGGATGATGAGTATTAAGGAGGGCACTTGTTGGGAAGAACACTGGATGTTATATGTAAGAATCATTAAATTCTACTCCTGAAATCATAATTACATTATATGTTAACTAATGTGGATTTAATAACATTTAATAATTAAAATATAAGTTAAAAGTAACAGTTTCCAAAAAAAGAATGCATTGAAATTTAAGCCACCATCAACTTAATATGCACTGCTATATGCAAAAGATGTTATATACAAAAAAATGGTAACAACAAACCAAAAACCAGTAATAGATTTGCAAAACAATAAAGAGAAAGGAATCCAAATATATCACTGAGGAAAGCCAGCTAATCCTGAGAGAAAACAGTGAGAGAAGAAAGAAACAAAGAACTACGAAAACAGTCAAAAAACAAGTAACAAAATGGCAAAAAATACATACTTTGAATGTAAATGGATTAAATGTTCAATAATTACTTTGAATGTAAATGAGTTAAATGCTCCAATCAAAAGACATCTGGTGATAGAATGGATAAAAATAAAAAACTATCTATATGTTTCATAGAGAGATTCACTTCAGAAGTAAAGACACATGCAGATTGAAAATGAAGGGATGGAGAAGTATTTTTCCTACAAATTGATATGATAAGAAAGCTAGGGTAACTGGGGCGCCTGGGTGGCGTAGTCTGTTAAGCGTCCGACTTTTGCTTAGGTCATGATCTCGCAGTTCGTGGGTTCGAGCCCCGCGTTGGTCTCTGTGCTGACTGCTGGCTCGGAGACTGGAGCCTGCTTCAGATTCTGTGTCTCCCTCTCTCTCTGACCCTCCCCTGCTCGCGCTGTCTCTCTCTCTCCTAGAAATAAATAAAACATTTTAAAAAATTAAAAAAAAGAAAGAAAGCTAGGGTAACAATACTCATATCAAAACAGACCTTAAAACACAATGGTAACAAAGAGACAAAGGACAGAATATGACAATAAAGGGAACAATCCAACAAGAATATATGACATTAGCAAATATATATCCACCCAACAATGGGAGTAACCAAACAAAGCAGTTAATAACAAACATAAAGGGAGTAATTGAGAGTAATACAATAATAGTAGAGTACTTTAACACTCCACTTACATGGATGGACAGATAATCCAAATGGAAAGTCAATAAGGAAACAGTGGCTTTGAATGACATATTGGAACAGATGGATTTGACAGATATTCAGAACATCCCATCCTAAAATGGCAGACTACACATTCTTTTCAAGTGCACATGGTACATTCTGCAGAATACAATTAGTCCACAAAATAAGCCTCAACAAATTCAAAAGGATCAAAGTCATACAACTTTTCTGACCACAATTCTATGAAATTAGAAATCAACCATAAGAAAAATATGGAGCGGCCCCTGGGTGGCTCAGTCGGTTAAGTATCCAACTTTGGCTCAGGACATGATCTCATAGTTCATGGGTTGGAGCCCCGTGTTGGGCTCTGTGCTGACAGCTAGCTCAGAGCCTGGAGCCTGTCTTTGGATTCTGTATCTCCCTCTCTCTCTGACCCTCCCCTGATCATACTGTCTCTCTCTCTCTCTCAAAAATAAATAAAACATTAAAATTTAAAAAAAAATATAGAAAGACCACAAATACATGAAGGTTAAGTAACATGCTGCTAAATAATGAATAGGTCAACTAAGAAAGCAAAGAAGAAATAAAAAAGTACACCGAGACCAATAAAAATAAAAACACACAGGTCCAAAATCTTTGTGATTCAGCAAAAGTGATTCTAAGAGGGAAATTTATAGTAATACATGTCTACTCCAAAGAGCAAGAAAAATCTCAAATCACAACTAACCTTACACCTAGAGGAGCTAGAAAAAACAAACAAAACCCAAATCCTGTAGAGGGAATAAAATAATAAAAATTAGAGGAGATATAAACAAAATAGAAACTAAAAAACAAAACACATACACACAAAACAAACAAAAATAGAAGTCATCAATGAATTCAGGAGCTGGTTCTTTGAAAAGATCAACAAAATTGATAAACCTTTAGCCAAACTCATCAAAAAAAATAAAAATAAGAAAAATAGAGAGGATTCAAACAAAATCAGAAATGAAAGAGGAGAAATAACAACCAACAGCATAGAAATACTAACAATTGTAAGAGATTATGAAAAATTATACGCCAACAAATTGAACAACCTAGAAAAAATGGATAAATTTCTAATAACATATAAATTATTAAAACTGAGTCAGGAAGGAAGAGAAAATTGGAGTAAAATGATTACAAGCAATAAAATTGAATCAGTAGTGAAAAAAGTTAACAACAAACAAAGTCCAGGACTTGATGGCTTCACAGGGAATTCTATCAAATATTTAGAGAAGAGTTAATACCTATTCTTCTCAAACTTTTTCAAAAAAGAGAAGAGGAAGGAAAATTTCCAAATTCTTTCTACAAGACCAGCATTAACCTGATTCTAAAACCAAATATAGACACTATAAATAGAGAGAAGTACAGGTTAATATCTTCAATGAACATAGATGCAAAAATCCTCAGCAAAATATTAGCAAATAAAATCCGACCATCCATTAAAAAAGTCATTCACCACAATCAAGTGTGATTTATTCCTGGGGTACAAGTGTCATTCAATGTATGCAAATAAATCAACATGATACATCATATCAGTAAGAGAAGGATAAAAATTAATTTCAATTAATGCAGAAAATGCATTTGACAAAGTACAACATCTGTTCATGATAAACACCCTCAACAAAGTAGGTTTAGTGGGAACATACTTCAGCAAATAAAGGCCATATAAGAAAAACCCACAGCAGACGCTATACTCAATAGTGTTAAACTGAGAGCTTTTCCCCTAAGATTTGGAACAAGACAAGGATGTTCACTCTCACCACTCCTAGCCACAGCAGTCAGACAAGACAAAGGAATAAAAGACACCCAAATTGGTGGGGAAGAAGTAAAACTTTCACTATTTACAGATGATATGATACTATATAGAAAACCCTAAAGACTTCACCCAAAAACTACTAGAATTGATAAATGAATTTAGTAAGGTTACCGGATACAAAATCCCATTGCATTTCTGTACACTAATAATGAAGCAGCAAAAAGAGAAATTAAGAGAGCAATCAATCCTATTTACAATTGCACCAAAAATAATAAAACACCTAGGAATAAACTTAATCAAAGAGGTGAAGACCTGTACTCTGAAAACTATAATACGCTAGTGAAAGAAATTGAAGGCAATTCTTTGTATTGAAGACAATACAAACAAATGGAAAAGAATTCTTTGTTCATAAGTTGGAAGAACCAATACTATTAAAATATCTTACACACAAAACCACCTACAGATTTAATGCAATCCTTATCAAAATAGCAATAGCATTTTTCACAGAACTAGAACAAACAATCTTAAAATTTTAATGAGACCACAAAAGACCTTGAATAGCAAAAACACTCTTGTAAAAGATAAACCTACGTGGAAGTATCACAATTACAGATTTCAAGTTACACTACAAAGATGTAGTTATGAGGGCTGCCTGGGTGGCTCAGTTGGTTGCGTGTCCGACTTCAGCTCAGGTCATGATCTCACAGTTCGTAGGTTGGGCTCTGTGCTGACAGCTAGCTTGGAGCCTGTTTCAGATTCTGTGTCTCCCTCTTTCTCTGACCCTCCCCTGAGAATCATGCTGTCTCTCTCTCTCTCAGAAATAAATAAAAAACATTAAAATTTTTTCTAAAAAAAAAAAGCTGTAGTTATCAAAACAGTATTGTACTGGCACAAAAAATGGACACATACATCAATGGAGCAGGATGGAAAGCTCAGAAAGAAACCCACAATTATATTGTCAATTAATCTTCAATAAAAGGGTCAGGAATATATGCAATGGGAAGAAAAAACCAGTCTCTTCAACAAATGGTTTTGGGAGAACTGGTATATTCAAAAGAATGACACTGGACTTCTTTCTTATCATACACAAAAATAAATTCAATATGAACTAAAGACCTAAATGTGATACATGAAACTATAAAAATCTTAGAAGCGAGCACAGGCAGTAATTTCTGACATCATTCTTAGCAACATATTTCTAGATAGGTCTCCCGAGGTAAAGGAAATAAAAGCAAAAGTAAACTATTAGGATGACATCAAAATATAAAGCTTCTGCCTGACAAAGGAAACAATCAAAAAATGAAAAGACAACCTACTGAATGGTAGAAGATATTTGCAAATGACATATTTAATAATGGGTTAATATCAAAATATATAAAAGATGGTTACAACTCAACACCAAAAAACCCCCAAATAATTCAATTAAAAATGTGCACAAAACATGAACAGACATTTATGCAAAGAAAACATCCAGATGGCCAACAGACAAATAAAAATATCCTCAACATCACTCATCATCAGGGAAATACAAATCAAAACTACAGTGAGATGACACCTCACATCTGTCAGAATAGCTAAAATTAACAGCACAAGAAATAACAAATGTTAGTGAGGATGTGAGAAAAGGGGAACTCTCGTGCTGTTGGTGGGAATGCAAGCTGGTGCAGTCACTCTGGAAAAGGATTATTGAGGTTTCTCAAAAATTAGAAATAGAACTACCTTACAGTTCAGCAATCACATTACTGAGTATTTAACAAAATACAGTACTACTAATTCAATGGGATACATGCAACCCTATGTTTATTGCAGCATTATCTGCAGTAGCCAAACTATGGAAGCAATCCAATTGTCCATTGTCATATAAATGGATAAAGAAGATGTGGTGAATGTATATATGCATACATATACATATACATATATACATATATGATTGAGCCATCCAGATGCCACAACATGGGTGGGTCTAGAGGGTTTATGCCAAGCAAAATAAGTCAGTCAGAGAAAGACAAATACCATACGATTTCACTCATATGTGGTATTTAAGAAACAAAACAAATGAACAAAAGGAAAAAAGAGAGAGATTAAAAAAAACAGAAGAAACAACAACAACACTTAACTATAGAGAACAAACAGACAGTTACCAGAGAGGATGGGTAAAATAGGTGAAAGTGTTTAAGAATACACTTATTATTGGGTCTCCTGGGTGGCTCAGTCACCTGGACATCTTACTTTGGGTTAGGCCGTGATCTCAGGGTTTGTGAGTTTGAGCCCCACATAGTTCTCACTGCTGTCAGTCTGCCGATGTAGAGCCTGCTTTGGATCCTCTGTCCACCTCTCTTGCACTCTGCCACTTGTGCTCTCTCTTTCAAAAAATAAATAAAACATTAAAAAAATAATACACATATTATTATGAGCACTGTGTAATGTACATAACTGTTGAATTACTATATTACATGTCTGAAACTAATATAGTACTGTATGTTAACTATACTGCAATTAAAATATAAAACTTAAAAAAAAAAGAATATGAACTCTTCAGTCAGATTGACTCTCTGTGTTTGAAATTTGACTCCACAACTTAATGGCTTCATTGACTTGAGAAATTTGTCTGAATTCTTTGCCTCACTCTTTGCCTCACTTTGAGACCAGTAAGATAAAAACTGTACCAAATACATTACTCATCAAACGCTAACAGCAGCTCTTTTAAAGTGTGGGTAGTATTATTACTATAACCATTGCATAAATGACAAAGATGAAACAGAGCTCAGATACATTACCCAACATCATACATGTAAGCACACACATACATGGAAAAGTGACTGGCAAACTATTCACTCTACATAAGTGTTTGCTGTCATCAATATTAGCATCTTACATATGGCTGCTGTAGCTAGGATGAATAATAAGATAACAGGTATAAGGACAGAAATTTGGAGGGCATTAACATTTAAAATATGTGTGGGGAAGAGAAGCTCACAAAAGAGAGTCGTAAAAAAAACATTGGAAAAAATAATGACAAGTGTTTAGAAGAAAGATCAGGGACTTACAATTTCAGTTTCAATATGACAAGAGCAAGGAAGTTAATTAACGCTTCCATACCTGTAACAAGAGAAAGCTGGAAAAAAACTAAAAACCGACAAGTTTTCTTGACCTATCCAAGAAATACCAAAAAACAAAAACAAAAACAAAAAAAAAAACCCACCTTAAAACACAAAGCAACTGGCCTCCCCTAACAAATAGAAAAGCAGTTATCCAGTTATATACATCAACCAAAATCTGCTTACCTAGAATAGAAGCCGCTGGAGTCATAAACAGCTAGGATCATGTAAATGGTAATTTTGAGAAATTTCAGAAGGCTAAGTATAAACTACCATGTGAATGAATGATCTGAATACATCAATTAAAAGACAGAGACTGTCAGAATGATAAAAAGGAAATAAGATCCAAATAAATTTCTATATGGACTTTAAACAAACAAACAAGGAAAACATTTAGGTAGATTAAATTAAAGGGATGAAGAAACATATGCTATGCTAATATTGATAAAAAGAAGCTGGAGTAGCTATATTAATTTCTTACAAAAAAAGTTTTAGATAAAAGAAGATTGGCTGGGTTAAAGGGAGAAATGAAATAATGATAAATGGATCAATTCTTTGAGAAGACATAACAGTACTAAATGTAAATGTACCTAATAATTGAGCATCACAGTGCATAAAGCAATACTGATAGCACTAAAAAGATATATAGACACATTCACCAGAATAGTTGGAGACTTTAACATCAATAATCGGTAGATTACATAGGCAGCAAATGAGTAGGGATATAGATGACTCAGACTTGGTTGACACTTAGCCAATACTCCATCCAACACCAGCAGAATACACAAGATCTCAAGATCACATGGAAATTTCAACAATATGTCAATTAAGAAACATTTTTCAAAATACCTAACATGTCAATTACAAAAGCAAGGAAAGACTGAGAAACTAAAATAACCTAAAGGGGTACCCTAGGAAACATGGTAACTAAATATAATGTAATATCCTGAATGGGATCCTGGAACAGAAGAATGATATTAGAGGAAAGCTTAAGAAATCATAAATCATAAATCATCATAAAGTAGGGTGTCTGAGTCTCTCTGTTGGTTGAGCGCCTGACTTCGGATTTTAACTCAGGTCATGATCTCATGGATCATGGGCCATTATTGGGCTCTGCCCTGACAGCACGGAGCTGGCTTGAGGTCCTCTCCCTGCCTCTCCCTATGTTCTTCCCCTGCTTGTGCATCCTCTCTCTCCCAAAATAAATAAACTTTAAAACTTTAGAAAAAGAAATCATAATAAAATATGAACTATAGTTAATAATAATGTCTTGCTATTAGTTCATTAATTTGTGATAAATGAATCATAATAATATCAGATGCTAATAAAAGGGGAAGTTCTAAATAGCTCATATTGGAACTTCCTATACTGTTTTTAAAATTTGGTGGCAAATATAAAACTATTCCAAAATATTAAGTTTATTTTTTTAAATGTCAATCAGTAGACATTAGCATCTTAAATTTAGGTAATATAAAATTGTCTTCATTTTCAAATGATTGACAAGCCATATGTTTCTCAGTAAAAATAATTGTACAAGTTAAAAATATTTATAGTGTAGGAATAGTTGTGTATTTGGGTAACTGAATTTAAGATCTACTTTAAAATCATATTTTTCTTCTATGTATTATTTGTATACACACTATACTTAGGAAATATAGAGTATGTTTTTCATCATTTTCAAAAAATACTAAGGATATTCCTTCATATTCCATAAATGTGCAACATGATTTTCTGCATTTGTTGCAGAAAAGGGATACATAACAGAGAATAACCCACAAATTTAAATCTCTGTTCTAATTGCAGCTCTCTATTTACTGTCTTAAATTCATGCAAATGTGCAAATTAAAAATATATATGGTGTATATATCAAATAAGCAGTAGTTACAGATGTATGATGAATATTTGAAACAACAATTATAAGCATTTGAGAAGAAAACTGACAGGAAACATACAAAAAGTATTGTTTATTGTGCTGAGAGGACAGCTGGAGTAGGAAACCATGGATCTACAGAAAAACAACTTCTCTATTGCAGGCTTAGAATAAGCAGGAAGTTGGTTTAATAAAATTTGAAACTGTGCAAGCTCAAAAAAACAAAAACAAAAACAGATAAAGCAACTAAGTATTTGAGAGTCGCTGGCAAGAGAATGCCCAGAATGAGGAGGCACCAGGATGGGAATATTGCTTGGATGTACCATAAATGTAAACAACAGAAATTCGACAGCAATTACGTACATCACAAACATGAGAGTAATAAAGTGGGGAAGTCGACAAATGAAATTGATAACAGAGATTAGTAGTTGGAGTTTAAGATTTCTGAGATGATAGAATTCTAGTTAATTTTCTATGTTTGGCCAGAAGTGGTTTTGACTACGTGAATGACGGTTCATTAGATTTCAGAAGAAGAAGCTTTGAAACTAGAGCAGAGGCATTGCATAACAGAGTAGAAAATACACTACTTTGAGGTAGTTGTCAAATCCCTCAGTGGTTATGGGAACCTAGGGGATTAATAAATGATAGTAACAATGGTGACAGAGGAGTTTTAACTAGATGCCGTCATGCTAGAAGAAAGCTTTATGGCACTTTGGTAGGAGAGAATAATTGGAAGGTAGCCATGGGGTGTGTTTAGTAAGTGCTGTATTTTTGCTAAGCAGCTTCACCTTGAAATAAAAATGGTGACTTTTTGAATGCCAAAACAAAGATTTAAAGTGTTTTTGCTCAATGCACAGTCCTGAGTTGGAGAATATTTAGGGACAATGGAAGAAGAGTTCCAGATACCATCCAATGGAGTCATCGAGAATCGCAGCAGTGTAACAAATAGTCAGAATTAAGGCATGACACCGAGAAAATAATGGAAAAGATGTGGAAACAGAGGAGCCAATGGTGGAGGTGACTTGAGATTCTACGCATGCTGGAGAAGCACAGAGGAATTTGTGAACTTGAAGTACTAGGTAAATTCTTAGGTGCCTCCACAGTCTGATTGAGGCTAGCAGTCTCTGGTTCTGCAGTATGTATAGAGCTGTGTTTTACATGTTTAATCAAAATATTTTAATTGTTTTTCAGGGTGCCTGGGTGGCTCATTTAGTTAAGTGTCTGACTCTTGACTTTGTCTCAGGTCATAACCACACAGTCATGGGATCCAGCCCCATGTCAGGCTCCATGCTCAGCATGGAAGCTGCTTGGGATTCTCTCTCTACCTCTCTCTGCCCCTCCCCTGCTCATTTGCCCACATCTGCATGGTCTCTCTCAATAAATAAAAAAAATTTTTTTAATTAGATTGCTTTTCATTTTCCTGTCATCACTTAATAAAATATGGATTAGTTGTTTACTCCATGCATAGGACAATAGCACCATATCAGAGAGTAAAAGAAAGCACAAGATTAGGAAGATAATGGTAAGTATGCTCAACGACCTTATACTATAGAAGGGAGTGGAATACAAGACAATTATGTCAGTGTTGTATAAGGAAAAACATAGTAATATAATAGAGACGTATGAAAACTAAGCCTATGGAATAAAAGATTATGACTGTTTAAAACCATGACAAGTAGTGTCATCCAGTTTCTAAGTAAGCTATTATATCCACTTAAAAACTGTAATTTGGAGGGGGCCATTTTGAAAGCTGATTCTTCATTGGGTGTAATTCAGATACTCAAGCATTAAATTAAATGGATTATTTCCTGAATTCCTGCTCTAAATTGTAACATTGGTTTCTTATTAGCATATGTCTTATACTAAGATGATAACCACATTTGCCAGAATCAAGACCTTTAAATGGCTTTAATAGAAACTAGTTTATAGATATATATATTATGCTTTTTAACAGTAAACATGCATATTTTTCCATCTTTGATGAGTTTTAGACGTTCTGCTTTTGTAGCCTTGCTTTGTAACTGAAAGGTCAAATTTTAAAATGTTTAAGCCATGTTTCTAGGATATATTATGATGATGATGGTGTGGGTAATTGATTGAGCTATGCTCATGTTATAAAAAGATCTTCCAATCTGTAGTCATTATTCTTTTAATAATTAATGGGTGTATAAAAAGATGGTTTACAAAAGATAAAGCATGGATCATTTAGATGATATTTTATTAAATATAAAGCACATTATAAAATCCTCTAAAATGATGTTTTCAGCTGAGTGTGAAGGAACACTAACATAGCAAGAATGTAGTCATTTCCTGGGGCGCCTGGGTGGCTCAGTCGGTTAAGTGTCCGACTTTGGCTTGGGTCATGATCTCACGGTTCATGGGTTCGAGCCCTGCGTCGGGCTCTGTGATGACAGCAAGCTCAGAGCCTAGAGCTTGTTTCAGATTCTGTATCTCCCTCTCTCTCTGACCCTCCCCTGTTCATGCTATCTCTCTCTCTCTCTCTCAGAAATAGATAAAACATTTTTAAAAAGTTAAAAGAAAAGAAAAGAAAAGAAAAGAATGTGGTGGTTTCCCAATCCTGGTGAGGGATACCTACCTGTACCTGTACCTGTGGAGGAAACATCAGTGGCTCCCACTGAAGCAGGGTCCAGGAGGAACTGCTTCATTGTATGCTGAACAGCTTATGCTCTGTGAAGACAGACAGCATGTTCTGTAACCTTGACTGAATGACTGGCTGTGTTCCTATGCTGTATATGACAACATGGGCTTGTAGATCTATTTGCTATCTCCCTGTATTTAGAATGAGGTTAAATTATGAGACCTTCATTTTATGGGTAACTTGTTAAATTTTTGAGACCAGAGCTGGTTGTAATACTTTCTATTAAGTCCAATGGAGCAGCAAATTTCACAATTTGAATGCATGCTATTGGAGGTCTTCAAAATTCCAAAGTTGCCAATAAGTTATTTATATTTACTTAATGTATACTGTAAAATATAAAATGTATTATGTTTTTCACATCATGCAAAAGTAGAACATCAGAGATTCAAGCATTCAACCATACAATGGGTATTATTAAATGTATGATGTGTTATGCAATTTAGATTGCTGATAAATCTAAATAAGTAGTATAATAGATGAGTAGTGTAATGATAGAAGTATGTATTATATACGTTAATGCTAAAAAAACAAGATGGGAACAGGCAGATTGCTTTATTAAAAAGAAATAAGGCAAATACATACTACTGATAGAAAGAAATAAAACTATCTTCATTTGCAGATAACACGATCTTGTACATATAAAATCCAAGGTGACCACACACACACAAAATCTACACGAGCCAATAAACAAGTTCAGCAAGAGTGTAGGATAGGTGGTTAAAATACAATTGCATTTTTATACACTAGCGATGAACAATCCAAAATTTAAATAAAGAGGAAAATTCTCTTTACAATAGCATCAATTATGATAAAGTACTTACGAATAAATTTGAATAAATGGAAAACCTGTATGCCAGAAACTATGACCCATCATTGTGTATGAGGTAAGGGAAGGAGAAAGTGAAGGTAGAAGAGAATGTGAGAATTAAGAACATATTTATTCTTGTAGACAAGTGTTAAATTTATGACTGGAGAGGACCATTTATTTAATCCAAAATGCGGATATAATGTTCTTATTTGCTATAAACAGGTAAGTTAGTTAAAATAAAAATTTTAATGTTCCCGTTTTTTACATATGCACTAGAGACTCTGAGAGTATCTGAAGACTTTCTTAACTTCCCACACTATTTGAAAAAAATATCAGACGTGATTATTATTGGATACCTTAAACATCCAGGTTCAGACGTGACAAAAATCACTTATAAAATAAAAAAGACTTGGCGACACTTTGAATTTTTTGTGTTTTGCTGCTGTTGTTTCAAAATCTCAGCTCTCAACCTTGCTTCCTGATTATGACTCAATTAAAAATGGATTCATTTATAAAAAATTCATTCAAATGAAAAGAATCAAATACAGGAGTTTTCCTAGACTAGAGAGATGTTAATATTTTATAATATTAACATATGGTGCCTTTACTCTATATGTTATTGGAAAAGTTATAGTGTTTTATATGTTTTATAAGTGATTTCCCATAGCCAAGACCCATTTATGGCAATACATACAGAATACATACATAAAGAATAAAAACTATTTGATGTTCTCTGGATATACTGCTTCCTAAACAGCCATTTTTCTCTAAATTAATAGGCTTTCCCCTTTAACCTCAGAAACCTAAGAACAAAGTAAGAATAATCCAACTAAATTTTATAGTAAAATTTTCCGAAGTTATTTCATATTTATCTGACTCAATAAACCAAAGAAATCTTTCAAATTTCTTTGTTATCATAAAGAAGCACATATTAGTATACTTTGACTGCAAACATTTGAATTCTTCAAATATTATTAGAACTGACTAACACAGAAATCCACAGAGAACCAAACCAAACTTCTGGAATACTTTTTCAGTAAAGTGATGGAACTTTACAGTCTGAATTTTTTTTTTTCACACTTTTTTTTTTTTTTTTTTGCTTTCAAATTGCTAGCTTCATTTGGAATGGGCAGCTCGCCATATGGGTGAGGGGTTAGCGTATGCGCTGTTTCCGCGTGTTAAAAGCCTGGGATGATTTCTGAACCCTGAGACCCTTTGCCTTTGGGAACCACTACCTAAGTACAGCTGGCCCCCATGAAGCTTCATGCTGATGGCTCTGCCATTTGCCCAGATTTTAGGACTGTTTTGGAGACCAAGGAGGGGGGCCTCATTGTAGTCATCAGTGTGCAGAGGAGTACACCACGGAAAGTTTATTTTTTTCCCAGCTCCTGTCAATATTTTAAGATTAATGCTCCACAGAGAAACACAGCTACACTGAAAAATGTCATCACCAAAGTATTGACTTTATGATCACTGAATGGACATGAAAGCACTTTAGAATGAATATAGATATAAAACGGCTCAGGGAATACCTTAAACTTGGATTCAAAACTTTCACCTCTCTGGAGGGCTGTCCTATGGGAGAGAACTTGAAGTGCAATCGCTATCAAAACAAAGCACAGAGCTCAAAATGCAACTGACTCACAAACAATCAAGTGAGTTTGAAGATCACATGCAGGTCTGGGAGAAATCAATGACAACTCTCAAAACATGGAGACTGTGGCTCAATAAAAGAAGGAAATTCTAATAATGTTATTCTTGCTATGTCCCACACCAGGCCAGAAATTACAGTTGTAATTTTGTCTCAGCAAGTTATTTGCTCTTCTCAAACCCTCATGGGTAAAAAACCTCAAATATACAGCAAAATTAAAGGGGAACCTAGTGTAAGAGCAAAAGTGGCTGAGAGGGAGTAGGCAGAGAGACAGAACCAGCACCTATAGGCACGGGAAACTGAGGCATAGAAAGGCAAAACAACTTGCCTCTGGCCACATAGCAGGGAAATCAGAAGTCAAGATTTGAACCCAGAAAGGCTTACTCTAAAGCCCATATTTAACGGATGTTGATTCTTAACTACGACTTTATACTGAGTTCCAAAACAGAACGCTCAAACACTTTGTAAACCCAAGTATGAGAACTATTTCCAAATGTTGACCCAGTTGTTAAAAATGAAGAACAAGATTTTTCTTCAGACTACAGTTTGCAGGATGTAGCCTGGTTTCTATACAGCCCTGGAATGTTCTCTGTGATCATGGCCCTGCCACTGGGGAGGTCCTTGAGATCAGAGCCCTGCATGGCTCCCTGGAAGTGCCTTCCTTGCTGTGTTTTCATCCAGGAGGTAGCTTCATTAAACCCCATAAAACTTAAACTCAGAATGCTGTATTTAAGGGTGATGACCAATAATAAGGTCTCAAACTTTACCTAGCAATACTGCCCTCATTCAGTGGGAAGGAAACTTTCATACAAAACATTAGGCCATATATATATATATATATACATACATATATATATATATATGTATATATAAATTGATGCATATTATATATATAAATTTATGTATATTGTATGTACATGTAGTATATATATTCATATATATACAAATATATGTGGAGGATGGAGGTAGGCAAGATTAAGGTGATGCATCAATTTATCCATGCATGCATTATTTCCTTTACTCTCCGAATGAGGGCCTCTGCATGTACTGTCCCCTTTACTTGGGCTGCTTTTCTCCTACTCTTTACTCCCTTAGTTTTCTACTTAAGGAAAACCTACAGAGAGATTCTCCCTCTCTGTCATTCTCTATCTCAGACATTTTTGTTCATTTGTTTCTTTACTAATTGGTTTTTTTCCCCACAGTTTTCAGTTTGTTGTTTTCAACTCTCTCCTCTGCAAAAATGTAAGTCCTGCAAAGTCAGGGTCCACTTCTGTCTGGTTCTCTGTTGTTTCCCTAGCATCTAACCCACAGTCTTTCTGGCACATTATATGTGATTAATGCTTAAGAATGAATTGGGGTGCCTGGGTGGCTCAGTCGTTAAGCGTCAGACTTTGGTTTAGGTTATGGTCTCATGGTTCATGAGTTCAAGCCCTGCTTCAGACTCTGTACTGACAGAGCCTTGAGCCTGCTTCAGATTCTGCATCTCCCATTCTCTGCTCCTCCCCCAGTCGTGTTCTGTCATTGTCTCTCAAAATTGAATAAACATTAAAAAATATTTAAAAAAAGAAAAAAGAATGAATTAAACAAAAATTCACTGAATTACTACTCCTACATGTCATTCCATAAAAATAGAAATTAAAATTACAGTTTCTTCTCCATGAAAACTTACAGTCTAATTAAAAGTGAAGTTATGGGGCACTTGGGTGACTCAGTCAGATAAGCAGTGTGACTTCAGCTAAGGTCATGATCTCACAGTTCATGAGTTCAAGCCCTGCATCAGGCTCTGTGCTGAAACTCAGAGCCTGGAGCCTTCTTCAGGTTCTGTATCTCCCTCTCTTTGCCTTTCCTCACTCATGCTCTCTCTCTCTCTGTATCTCAAAAATCAATGAATGTTAGAAATTGTTTAAAAAGTAAAGTTACAATATGGTAAGGACTGTATAATATATATTATATATATTACACATTATACATATTACATATATAATATATATGTAAATAAACTGGAAAATGTGTTATTTTTGCCTGTAGGAGACAAAGAAAGTTTACACTTTGGCAGAGCTCTACTTACAGGGGACTTGTTTCTTTAACTGAGTAGTCTCAAACTTTCCACTGAATGTTGAGTAGTGAAAGAGAGAAGCCATTTCTACCTGTTTGGCAGATACCAATCACTTTTTCTCAGTGCATGTACTGCAGATCATTGCAAGCATCTATTAATAGCTAATTAGGTGTACTAGGAGCTGGAGTTATAATAACCCACATACCAACAAGCAAAAACAGATGATGGAAACTCTATTTACAAATTTATATCTAGAACATTTGCAGACAAAGTGAGAATTCTCTGCAGTTAATATAAGGCCAAGGCCAAGATGTGACCATGTTAATGCACTCAACAGTGGAAAATTGAGGTTTGACAAACACTTATAAGAGTTTCTAAAGGTACTGCATAGGATGAGGCAACAATTATTCCTTCCTGCTATTTTCAGTAGGTTATGGCATGTAAATGTTGATGTATTTAACTCAGGCATACTCCTGAGACATTGTGGGTTTGTCTCAGAACACTGCAATGATGTTAATATTAAGCGAAGTGAGCCAAATGGATTCTTTGGTTTCCCAAAGCATATTAAAGGTGTGTTTACACTACACTGTAGTCTATTAAGTGTGCAAAAGCATTATGCCTAAAAAATAATTTATATACTTTAAAATAATTTATTGCTAAAATATGCTAACCATCATCTGAGCTTTTTTTTTTAAATGTTTTATTTATTTCCAGGAGAGAGAGAGAGAGAGAGAGACAGCGTGAGCAGGGGAGGGTCAGAGAGAGAGGGAGTCACAGACTGAAACAGCCTCCAGGCTCTGAGCTGGCAGTCAGCACAGAGCCTGACGCGGGGCTCGAACCCACGAACCGCGAGATCATGACCTAAGCAAAAGTCGGATGCTTAACCGACTAAGCCACCCAGGTGCCCCCCATCATCTGAGCTTTTAATGAGTCACACTGATCACAGATCATGTTAATAAACACAATAATATTGAAAAAGTTTGATATATTGCAAGAATTACCAAAATGTGACACAGAGATGTGAAGTGACCAAATGCATTTGGAAAAGTGGTACCAATGTACTGGCTCCATGCAGGGTTGTTACAAGCCTTTAACATGTAAAAAATGAACTATCCGCGAAGTGCAAAGTGCCTGTATATATAGTCATACATGCATAAACTACATACTGTGGGCCCAGTCATTTTAGACTAATCTAATTTAAAAATCCTCTGTAGTCCAATGGTGCCCAGATTGGTGAGGTTGGGTGATCACCTCTCTGCAGAGAGTGCTTGGACAGGTTCGTCCCTATTGCATGGGAAGTGATGTTCTTCATGAATAGCAGAAACATTTGGGGTAGGGAGCGGTTGGGAACAGTTCATCTCCCTTCATTGTTTGTGAAGGTGCTTCTCAGGAAAGCAAGCAACAAGGAAGAACAGAATGGGTTGCAGCTTTTCCTTCCTACACACATGTGGTGCATTTATGCCTACAGCAAAGGATAAACTCTGTTACCAATTAAGGACCTTTATTTCTATGATTTTTAAAACACCTTTTCTACAAATATTTGCATTGGAAGGAACACAGAGTTATAGGAATACTAAAAGCCATTTCTAGAACATGGAGAGTAAACTAAGGGGATCTGAGCTACAGTTTTTCTCTTTTTAAAGTAGAAGATATGTAGAAATTTTCTAGATAAGTTAAACGCACTCTGGCATTCTGACCTACATCTTTCCAAAGTTTATACCTTGCGAGAGTCAATTAGACCTTAGAGTGCCTTGTGAACTTACATAGCTGCTAAGAAACCACTTAGGAACTGATTACTTCGTGACCTAAATAAGCCTGCTAATTCCTTTAATCTTCCTAGAATACTTAGCCAGTCTGCTTGATAACCAAATGGACTATGATAATACCATGATTCTGATTCCAGAGATGCATGCAGAACCTACTAATCTCAAAATATATGCTTATTAACACCTTGTACATCCCCAAATTTGTGCTCAGTTTAATTTACATATTTTCTAATCTGGAGTGTATTAAATATACTACAGCAGGATCTAAGTGTTTATAATCTGAATCAGGAGAAGATTTTGAAAAGCCAAAATGAAGTAATTAGAGAATAATTATGAGCAAACCCTGTGTCATTATGTAAAATGCAGGCAGGAGCTCAGTATGAGAGCCTCCTGTGGGCTGAGGCAGTGCTAACAAGCTTCCCAGAGCCCTTGCCAGGTGCTAACAGAGATCCTGAAAAGACTTATCTTACCCTGGCTCTGATAAGAAAGTAAATATCGGGGCACCTGGGTGGCTCAGTCGGTTAAGCATCCGACTTCAGCTCAGGTCATGCATGATCTCATGGTTCGTGGGTTTGAACCCGGCGTCAAGCTCTGTGCTGACTGCCAGCTCAGAGCCTGGAGCCTGTTTCAGATTCTGTGTCTCCCTCTCGCTCTGACCCTCCCCTGCTCACACTGCCTCTCTCTCTCTCTCTCTCTCAAAAATAAATACATTTTTTTAAAAAAAGAAAGTAAATATCATGAGATACTGGCCCCAGCAGATTTTCCCACCTTATTTCCCTCTGCTCCCCACTCTTCTTCCATAATAGCATATTCTATCGTCCAATAGATTCCTTTGGGTTATCTTCCTGTGAGGATTTTGGCCATTTAGTGCTTTCCCTTTACCACGTCATTTAACCCCTTCAAGCACTCAACTGCATCAACAAAGAGGAGAAGTTCTCTTTTAAGGAGACCAGGCTTGGTCAGATTATTTGGTCTTTCCCAAGCAACTTTGCTGATAGGTGGCAAAGACTGTTCTCATTCCTGTCCTCTTGCCTCATGTGGCTTCTACCTCCTCCTCTCAACCTGTGTGACCATGTTTTCTTTTCATGGCCTAAACAAACCCTAGCTCCTCTGTGAAGGTTTTTCCTTAACTCCTGGTAAGATTAGAAGGGTGGAGCACTTGGGTGGCTCAGTCGGTTGAGCATCCAACTTCAGCTTGGTTCAGCCCACCGTTCATGGGTTTGAGCCCTGCATCGGGCTCTGTGTTGACAGCCTGGAGCCTGCTTCGGATTCTGGGTCTCCCTCTCTCTCTACTCCTCCCGCTCTCATTCTCTGTCTCTCAAAAATAAATAAACATTAACAAAATTTAAAAAAAAAAAAAGATTAGAAGGGTGAGTCCGTCTCCAGGCTCTACAACATTCTTGCTGAAAGTCCTTGGACAAATTCTTATCCTATTCTGAGATGCAGTTTGTTGTTTGTACAATAGGGTAAATAGAGAGGAAATGTTCAAACAGTCCAGTCACTATCAATGGACACCTTGCTTTCACGCTGAAATGTAAAGGTGGGAATATGGTTGTAAAATCCATGCTCCAATTTGCTTTCCAGAGTAGTTCTGAATTATATTCCAGTTCCAAGATCCATGTCATGGAGAAGGATTAAAAAAAAAACTTGGGGGGAAAGATGGGGTGGGATAATGTGAAAGTAAACAATTAGTGCAAAATTTTGAAAGGTATTTTTTTCTGGGTATCACCACAAACCTTGGTGGATCCCCATGGATAACAAAATAAGCTTATTTTACTAAACTTCTGATCTTTTGTTGTTTGACTTCAACTTTTTTTTTCTTATTTTCCTCCATAAAATATACCTGCCATCTTTGAGTAATCACTGCTCACCCCAAAGGCTCTCACAGGGGGAACCTCCTCTGCCTACATAGACTCAGTTCCCATTCTTAGACTGTTTCCATCTCATTCCATTAATATCCAGTTTCAATATCTTGCCCAATTTCAAATCCTAGACCATTCTTTTTAGGAGAATTCACCTTGGTCTCTTCTGTGTTGTTAAGGCGACCAGCTTGTGACTTGATTAGAACGCTCAATATAAATGACAAAAACCAAGTTGAACTAGCAAAATCAGAACCAGAAACTTTATTATAAAAATAAAGGATGACTTAGTGAATGCAGCCAGATCTTAGAACAGGGCTAGAAGTGGGAAATCAGAACAGGGCTTAGAAGAGGCAAGGACCCGGGGCGCCTGGGTGGCTTAGTCGGTTAAGCGTCCGACTTTCGCTTGGGTCATGATCTCATGGTTCGTGGGTTCGAGCCCCGAGTCGGGCTCTGTGCTGACTGCCAGCTCAGAGCCTGGAGCCTGTTTCAGTCTGTGACTCCCTCTCTCTCTGACCCTCCCCTGCTCACGCTGTCTCTCTCTCTCTCCTAGAAATAAATAAAAATATTAAAAAAAAAAAAAAGAAGAGGCAAGGACCCATGGTGTACTGTCACCATCTGTCCCGTCCACTTTCTATGGCTGATTAATGTGCCCACCACACAGTTGACAGGGCTGAAGTTAGTCATGTGTCTAGTAAGGAGACCAGCTCAAGCTGCCTCTGGAATCTCTTAGTTCTACTTTCATCCCCCAGGGAAATAATTAGTTGTTATCCTGCGTATGGGTCATGAAGAAAATACACATTTCATACTGACTGAGAGGGGCATACCTACTGTAGGCACAAGGACTGAAAAGCAAGCTCAAACGTTTCCAGCAGAATTTCCCAAAGGAAAGATCATTTGTCTTCTTCGCTCAAGAGACATCACATGCTGGTATTCTTTGCAAAGCTGTGATAGTCTTCTATTTAAAATAAGGTTATTCTTGTTTCTGAAGTTGCAATACTGGTAGGCAGGAGCCTGAGAGGGGTTAGCAATAATAAAAAAAGAAACACTAATAAAAAAACAATAAAAGAATTAGATAGTTTAATGCTTATCATTGCCAAAATTATTAGAAGTGGTATCCACAAATCTTATACTGTTTCTGGTGTTTCCTTTTCCAGAACATCATGCAGTTGGAATCACACAATATTTCATATAATTGGAATCAGACTACCTTTTCAGATTGGCTTCATTCATATAGTAGTGTGCATTTAAGGTAGCTCCATGTCTTCTTCATGACTGGAAAGTTTATTTCTTTTTAGCATTGAATAATATTCCATTGTCTGAATATATCACAGTTTATGTATCCATTCTATTGAAGACCATCTCGGTTGCTTCAAAGTTTTGGCAGTTATGAATAAAACTGCTATAAACACCCATGTGCAGGTTTTTGTATAGATGTAAGTTTAAAATTCATCTGGAAAAGACCAAAGAACATTGTTGCTGGATCATATGGTGAGGACGTGTTTAGTTTTATAAGAAACAGCCAAACTGTCTTCCAAATGGTTGTACAATGTTGTGTTCCCACCAGCAATGACCTAAAGTTCCTCTTGCTTCACATCTTCACCAGCATTTGATATTGTCAGTGTTGCGGTATCTCATTGTTTTAATTTGCAATCCCCTGATGACATATGATGTGGAGCATCTTTTAATATGCTTATTTCCCATCTGTATATCTTCTTTGGCAAAGTGTTAGTTTTTGGCTCAATTTTAAAAATCAAGTTGTTTGCTTTCTTAAGAGTTCTTTTCATATGTTAGAAAACAGTCCCTTGTCAGATGTCTTTTGCAAACATTTTTCCCAGGCTGTGGCTTATCTTTTCATTTTCTTGATATTTTCTTTCATAGAGCAGAAATTTTTAATTTTTATGAAGTCCACCTTATTATTTCTGGCATGAATTATGCCTTTGATATTCTTTCTAAAGTGGTATCAACATACCCAAGGTCATCTACATTTTCTCTTGTGTTGTGTTCTACTAGTTTTATAGTTTTGTGTTTCACACTTGGGCCTATGATCCATTTTGATTTAAGGTTTGTTAAATTTTTGTAAGATATGTCTAGATTCATTTTTGTGTGCGTTGATAACCAGTTGTTCCAGAATCATCTGTTGAAAAGATTATCTTTGCACCATTGTATTTCCTTTGCACTTTCTCAAAGATCAGTTGACTATATTTATGGAAGCCTCTTTCTAACCTCTATTTTATTCTATTGAGCTATTTGTCTTTTCTTTCAACTGTACCCTGATAAGTAAATTTTAAAATATTTGAATGTGTGGATGTTTCTCAAAGCATTAGATGCAAAGCAGAGGAAAATAGCTGATCTTGTTTGATTTTAAGGATGACTCTATTGAGAACTTTAAATTTGTGTATTATAAAATTTTATCTTAAATAGAACATGACTGATATTATCTTTTCTGCATTTTAGATTCTTTAAAAGTGAGAGGCTACAAGAGGGAAACTATGTCCATACTAATGTTTGCTGGAAGTGGGATCCTTCATTCCTATATTTCATGCTAATCCTCATTTTATCAGTACATTCCTATATTATGTAATAGTCTGCCTAACCAGGGGCTGAACTATTAAACAGGAGCAATTAATTCCAGTCAAATAGTAGATGAGGCTGAAATCGCTGTCCAAAAATTATTATGTATTAGTATATTCTATAGCAATATAACTATATGGTTACACAATAGTCATTATATTTTTCTAGGGAAAGGAGTGCATCTAGTGTTCATACATAAGAGCATGACACACAGGGAAGACATTGTGACATATTTCACAGTTTGTTTTTAACTTTAAATATAAAGAACTTCAGATTTCAAAATAAAAGCTGACTAGGAAGTTATATTGGTGACTGAGCAGGAATCTTCCTTAGGAAAGGGCAGCTAAAATTGATAGAAATAAATCTTTATATCTGCTTTATCATGAGTTGAAAAGAATTAGGTTATTAATGCTATGACTTCTAATGGTATCTATGATTTATAAAACTTATACCATATATCATTCTGTGTGTAAGTGCTTTAAATATATTATTTCTAACATTTTTATTAGTCTTTCAAGAGGCTCCATCAACCTTTATTTAACAAAAAAGAGAGTGGAAGCTTGGAAGGTCTGAATGATTCGTCCAATATCATGAGTGAAGGGTTAGGTAAGACTGGGAATTAAACCATACCCATATGTCTGTGTGCTTGCAAGTACAAACAGATTCCAGAATTACACAGGTAATCACATTTTATTTTTGTGTATGACCCTCTGAGCCCAGGGGCCTTCTGTTGCTCTCTCTCATCCAGTGGTCACAGCCTGACTGCTCTGATGCATCCTATACCTCTTTATAACTCCAGCTCCCCTTCTACCAGTCAAATTAAATTGAACATCAGTTAAATTTACCATCATTCAGTTTGCTGTGCCATGACAATCTGTAGGTATTATAAAGAGCTAGAAATTTCAGAATATGTATCCCTGGTACTCACAAGTCATTGGAACATGCTACAGATGGTCATGCCTTCTAGCTCAGCTGCAACATGGACTTTTTGTTCGTGATCTGAATGGGACCTAGTGAAATACAATGTTCCTAATGAATCATCAATCACAGTTTAAAAATAACCTGAGGATTTAATATTCCTGCATTTTCAGAACAGTTTGGGATTAATTACAATGGCATAAAATTTCCAGGAGTTTTATGAATCAGACGCCAATTGAAATTTCATCATATACTTTGTATTTTTTATAGACTTTGTCCTTTAATTATGAATCATTTAAACTTAGATATTAATTCTTCATATATTATAAATGATTTTGCTAATATTTTATGTGCTTGCAGAGTGTCACCGTTATAAGAGTACTTTTATGTGGCTAATTTAATTTTAAAACTTATTCTTTCACTTATTCAGATGTCTACTAACATCTCATTGTGCAAAGCTCATAGATCAGACTGTGGGGAACAGATACTCTCAGAATCATTCACTTATGAAGCTCCAGACTTCTGTCCTCCTCCTGACCTCTTTTTTACTAGTCCATGGAGGACATGCTCTTCTCCAGTTTAAGGTTAATTCTTCCACAGCTGCTTTTGACCCTAATGCCACCACCCCCCATTGTATCTATGGTATCCAATTTATTTATACCTTTTTCTTTCTCCCTAGAGTTAACTTCTTGTTGCCACTAGAATTTGCCATGTATAAGCTATCAAATGTGCTCCAATCATCCCATTCTAAAGCCCACATGCCCACATGGGAATTGTTTTTCTTTAGTTCATTGTTGCATGACTCCATGTAGCTCCTCAAAAATATGTATTGATTTTAAATAAATGGATACTATAAAATAATATAGATGAAGATTAGTATATGATTCAGAGAAAGGTATTTTGTAAGTCTATGGAAATGACTTTTTAAAAACTCTTTAACATGTAGCTACTTATCTGATGATTTAAAATGCTATTATTTAAAAATACATTTAAAATTTTTTTTCAAGTTAGATTGATCACTTGATCTCTTTGAAAATGAGGTCATGTCTCATTTGGTTTTGTATTCCCATTTCCTGAGTGGTTTGTTACCATGAAATAAGCATTCTCAAATGAATTGTATTGCAATTATTATTCACTGTTAAATATTCTCCTTGATATTATATTAGGAACCCAAATGTTGAAAAATGAATCTTTCACCTTCAGGTACTCTTTGACCAGAATTTTTATGTAAATTGTGTAGTTACATTGTTCCTCCAATTAATTATCACCAAGTACCATCAGGGCTGAGGGCTCCTTGTGTTTAGGGTGCTCCCTCATCACTGTGACAGTCACTGTGCCACAGTCCTGTACTCTTAATTCTATGTGTTCCCTTTTATCTATTTGGATTCTCAGGACTGTGGCCTTGCTGGGATCTAGTCTCACCATTCTCTGTCCGTGTCCTTAATACCTGCTCCAAGTCTTACATGTAACTACTTCCCTAAAGTCTCACAGAAGACTATTTTTAAGAAGACTTTAATGCACATGTTTTCCCCAGATGTTGTTCATTACCTCTCATTCAGAACTTTTGTGTTGGGCCACTCTATTGATGGTCACTTTATGATTGTTTTCTCATATTGACTGTTTGTTTCTCTTCATTTTTGTTCCTCAAGCATGGTCAAGAGCTTTTCCTTTTTCCACAATGTAAGTCATAGCATCCGTATACTAGGCACCTTGCAAACTTAGTCACCATATCTATGCTACAAAGTGAGTATTCGTATCCTCATTTACATAGATAAGTAGGGTTACATGAACTTAAAAATTACTGGATATATGCTTCAAAATATATGCACTTTCTTATGGCAGTTATTTTTAATAAATAGCATATTTATTATCTCAGAATGATACCAATTTAAATGAAAAACAAATTCACACTATTAAACATTTCTAATTTTATTATGGAAGTTATATATCATTAATTCCTAGAAGAACAGCTGCATTAAAAACTAGGTATTTATAAGTTCTTAAAAAAACCCTAGTAAAAATATTTAGATGTGACATCTAATAGCTTTTACTTTTATATCATATATTTTGTTAAGGATTTTATAAACCTTCAAAAAAGTCAATATTACCAGTGAATAAAATTTCAAATGAAAGGATGAGATTTCATTTTGTCTAATTTTAAATAAAAATTATATCTAATTATGTAAAGCCTAAGAAAGCTGCAACCTATGTTATAAATTAACAAGATTGTATATTAAAATTGGCCAAATATATTTGTGAATATCCATAATTTACATATAACATATGTAACATATATTTGTGATATAATTTACATATCTCACACTTGACTATGCACTTTAAGAAAATAATACAAAGGAGTATTAAATCAGTCCTCAAGGTGCTGGATGGTTGGTGTCCTGGTGTTAGAGAAGAAAAGAACTATAAATGTGTAAGGTGGACATAGAGTTATGGTGCTTCAACTTCATGGGCTGTTAGACAAGCATTCAAAAAATAAAATAAGGATGCAACTGTCTAGGTTCCCCGGAAAGCTGCTTCTGAGGTGGGGAACAGTGTCTGGGAGGCATCTCAAGGAATCCCGAGGAGAGGAAGGGCAAAGAAGAGCAAATGTGTAGAAGAAGAAACTATGATAGAGTTTCACCAGTGGACTCATTGTGGTTCTAAGCTCTGGACGACTCAGAGTCCCTTGTGGGGGTGGGAGGATGCACTTTTACACATTCATGCTAGCTAGTCCTTGGACGTGGCCACATCAGAAAGGCCCTGCCCCTGGCTGAGGCACCACTGCTTAGTTGAATCTGTTCCTGTCAAGGGCAAGTAGATGAGGGTTTTCTATGAGACAAGTCCCAGCAACCGTGGGAGAAAGCCCTTCATCTCTGAAGGGAGACCATTATAACATTCACCATCAAAGATTATGTTGTAACATAAAAAATAAAATAAATAAAATAGCAAGGCACAAAATGGCACTTTAATTGAAACTCTACTGTGATGTATGTCCAGGTGCAGAGACTGTAAGGCAATAGGAAGTGACTGGCAACCTGAGAAGTATTTCTTTGTATTATTTTTGTAACTTGACTTATATGTGACCAAAGTCCACTCTAGATTTTTCAGTCTTTATCAATTTAGGGAAGTTGTTTTCTATTCCTAGTCTCTAATAGTTCTTTCATGATTGCGTATTGAAGATTATCATGTGATTTTGACATTATTATGATTTATCTCTATTTCCTATTAATATGGTGTGTTTCCTATTAATATGCTGATTGATTTTCTTATTTGAAACCACTTGCTTCAGTGGAATAAATCTGTTCAAACAGTGTAGAGTATAATTTTATATGTTCTGAATATTAATTTGCTAATTGGCTTAGGATACTTGCACTTGACTTGTAAGTTTTTGTTTCTTGTCTTTTTTAGGCATATACTGACCTCACAAAATGTTTTGGAATGTGCTACCTTTATTGTTATTATCTGTGGAATTTGCATAAGGTCAAAACCACTTCCTAATTTAATATTTGAGAGAATTCACTGCTCAAATTACCAAGGCCAAAAGTTTTCTTTCAGGAAGGATTTACAAAAATCATTTATAACATATACTCAGATTTTATACTTCTGTCATTTTGGGAAATTATGGTTTTTCATTGCATGTCAACTGTCAAATTATTGGCATTGATTTATCATATTATTTTAGTGTGTTTCTGAGTGTCAGTAGTTCTGCAGTGATATTTGCCTTTTCAATTCTTATATCAATAAATAAAGTTTTCTGTCCCACTTTTTTATCAGTTTTGCTATAAATTTATAAATATTATTAATTTTTACAAATAATCAACTTTTGGATTTTGTTATTTTTTTCTGATACATGTTTGTTTTCTACTATATAAACTTTGTTCTTATTACCATCTTTTGTTATTTTGTGTTGAATTTACTCTTCTTTTTCTATCATTCTGATATGAAGATTTATCTTGTTGATTTTCAGGTTTTCTTTCTCCTTTAGGAGAAATTTGTAACATCTAATTGTAACATTCAATATTACAAATTTCTCAATGCAACATTGTTTTAGATACATCCAGCATGTTTTGATATGTTATGCTCTTGTTATAATTTAATTAAAATATTTCTAATTTCTGTGGGTTTTATAGATATTATAACATAAATTATTTAGGAATGTGTCATTTGGTATTTAATAAGTTTGGAATCTTTATACTTTTCTCTTGGTTATTAATTTCTACCTTAATTCCACTCTAATCAGAGGATATACTCTGAATGAAGTCAGTCCTCTGAAGTTTTTTGAGGCTCTCTTTATGGCCCAGCATGTGGTCATTTTTGTAACTGTTCATTATGCACCTCAAAAGAATTGTAAATTTTCATTGTTCAATGTTGTGTTCTGTATATGTGAGTGAAGTCAAGTTTCTTAATTATGTATTCATAGCTAGATTACACAATTTCTTAATGTGTCATTCAATTTTTTAATTGAGTTAATCAGATTTTTTATATCAGTGAACACTGGTTTTCCTGTCCACTTAGATCTTCTCAATTATTTTGAAATATTTTAACATCTCCCACAAAGATTGTGGACTTTTCTTTTCTCCTTTTAATTCTCTCATCTTTTGCCTTATCTATTATGAAACTAAATTAGACAATTTAGAATTATTATATCTATTTTTCTGAACTTATGTTACAGAGATTAAGAATAATACAGCTTTTTAGTAAATTGGAATCTTTATTGTTTAGAAAGCTCCTTATTTATCTCTAGAAAATTCTCTTTCCTTAAAGTACATTTTGTGTTATATCTCTATAATGACATGGGCTATTTTTTAGTGCTTTTGTTGTATTTTAAGTATTTCATTCTCAAAACTTTATCTTTTAACTTAAAATGTGACTCATATATGTATCACAGAGTTAGATTTTATATTTTTATTCCATAGCATAGTTTGAATTTCCTGAGAAGATCTTGAGACAAGGATTTAGAGGCACATCATTTATTTCAGAGACAATTCCATGAGTCTTTGTCAAGGGAAGAGGTAAACTAGATAGGGATGGATAGGGAGCAGTAGTTGGTAACTGAGCCTAATCTAAGGGGGTTCTGTGGCATATGACAAAGAATGCACACCTCAGACATACTCTCCACAGTTCGAGAAGTCAAGGGGCTGGGCTGTTCATCCATCAGCTCTGAAGATATATGCTTGAGGACCGCTCTTGGGAGGCACTTGGATAGAAAACTGTAGCCAAAAAGGATTGCTTCCAGGTAAAGACATACAGGGTGAAGGACTGGAGACTGGGCCTACGCTCATGGAAACAGTAAAGGCTGACGACTCAGGAAGATGAGCACCATTACCAGATACATCAAGTTTGCCAAAATTTTTCTTTAACTGAATCATGCATTTACATGTAGTATGTAAATGTTTAGTGTGTATTTTAGATTTAGTGTGTACTTATAGTCAGTATATATGATGTAAAGAGTTTATATGAGTTAAACTTTGGAATAAAAATATGGATATAATATTACTTAGAGATGGAAACACAGAAATGGATCACCAGAGAGACTGTGTAATATCTCAACTTGCAGCATAAGTTTCTACTGTCAGACAGTCCTGTCAGCATCATAATTTACTGTCTGTGTGTGATCTTGGGCAGGTTCTATAACCTCCCCAATTGCATCCTTGTAAATTGCAGCAGACAGTTCATTCACTACATCTTCCTGGTTATTTTCACAGGCCTCCTTGCCAGACAAACAGAGATTTTCACAACCTACATCAGACATTTAGGAAAGGTTGATGATGAGACATCACACAGTAAAGGACACTGTCAAAATGAATAAAAAAGAAGATTAAGATACAAATCCCAGAAACCTGAACTTGCAATATCACTCAAAGACATTCCAAATGAGAACAAATGAGAAAACAATGCTTCCTCCTTTCCCATCATACTGCTGGCGGAAGGTGAAGTCTCATAAAACTGCAAGTGGAAAATGATATATCCTGTCATTGTTTAGGTTTTGGGCACTTAAATATCTTCTCAAAATATTTATCTTAGAGCATTTCCTATTGAATTACTCCTTGGGAAAATGCTATGCATGGTAAAAAGAATTTTTGATGTTTTGTTTTCCATCATAAGCATAAATTTTTTCTTATTTAGTGCCATATGTCTTCTTTTGCTCTTAAAATAGTTATTCATCCAATAATTATATCGCATAATTTAAAAACAATAATCCTTGCTCAGAAAACTACCTGTACTTCATTGGTTTGTTAAATAATTATATAGCAGGTAAGATTCAAGTGTGTCAGGTAAAATTCTAAGTACTTTGAATATGTTAACTAATTTAATACCCACAATTCTGGGAAATAGTACTTTTAATGTTTATTTTTGAGAGAGAAAGACACACACACACACAGAGTGCGAGTGGGAGAGGGGCAGAAAAAGCCAGGTACCCCTGTACTTTTATTTTTCTATTTGATAGCAGAAAAAATCTAGGCACAGAGGGTTTAAATTCTTTGTCCAAAGTCTCACCAACACGCAATAAGAGAGCTGGGCTCCCACCCGGCAGAGCCACGCTGAGTAGAGCTCTAGGAACCAAGCTCCGCTGCCTCCTGCAGATATAATCTGAGGACTGGCTCCCTGTAGATACTGAATATTGAAATATCATCTACCCTCCTTAAACAGTACAGTTTAGTTTCAAGTACTTTCCTGAACACTGGTTCTTACAAGCCAGTCACACAGGCACGTGCCTGAGGATGAGAGGGATTTATTATTTTTCTGCCTGTGTTTGGACCGTGCCGGATGTATCCATATACTATGACCTGCAGAGAAAAGATCATCTCTCTTCTAAAGCTTTGGGATGGGTCAGGGGAGGAGTAGGAGATGCTCTGAAGTAGTCGTTTAGCAGTTAAGTTTCAAAACAGGGTAGGGGGAAAATTCATTCCCATGGACACTTGGATGCATAGAAAGATTTTCTAACTACACTTAACAGTGGATACCACTGTTCAAACACAGGTTGCTTTGGTAGCAAGCAGTAATTATGGCCTTCATAGACATCTTTAAATAAGGCCAAATTATTAACATGTTTAGTATTTAAAACTATTAAAGTAGCTGAAAACTAGTTACTCATCTTAACAGTGCCTTACCTGGATCATCTAAGAAGTCAATAGCTTTTTCTTTGCTTAGCTGGTAGGAGATCTTCTTCTTCTTCTTCTTCTTCTTCTTCTTCTTCTTCTTCTTTTTCTTCTTCTTTTTTTGTAGCAATTGATGTCATAATTTCTAAATGACATCTCTGAAAATGCACACTTTTAAAACATAATATATTCTAATCTCTTTTTTAATGTTTATTTATTTATTGTTGAGAGAGTTCAGAAAGAGATGTGTGCACACAAGAAGGGGAGAGGCAGGTAGAGTGGGAGACAAAGAATCCCAGTCTCTGAGCTGGTAGCACAGAGCCCAAAGCAGGGTTTGAACCCATGAATCATGAGATAATGACCTTAGCTGAAATCAAGAGTCAGTCACTAAACCCACTGAGCCACCCAGGAACCCCTATTCTAATGGGTTTTTTTAGTTATTTTTAAATTCTTTATTTCAATGTACTTCTTAAGCACATGTAGATAACATTTTTATTTAGGAAAAAGGCACAAATGCCAAGTGTGGACTTTTGCTTTTAAAAAATAGCATTTTTAATGTGTCTTTTTTTTTTCTTCTTAATCCTTTGCTGCAATTTTTTCTTGTGATAATAATGTGCTTAACTGTCTTAGAATTCCATGACATCTAAGAAATATCATCTATTTATAGTAATCTTAATAACAATGATACCTCACATTTAGATATTATCTTCTATGGGTCAGGTACTGCCAAAAAAATACACTGCATAGAGTCAATAAAACAGCCTTTAAAGATTATTTTTATAATCTTATTTTCAAAAAAGGAAACTAAACTCAAAGCAACTTGTCTGAGCTTTTGTAGCCTTAAAGTTACAAGCCAAAGGTTCATATCATCCTTTCCTTTAATGGGCATTCCCACCTCATCCTTTACTATTTTGCAATGCTTTAACATTCCTTGTCCACTTTCTTTGTTACAAAGTCCCTTAGGAGTAAGAAGTACATTGGTTAATGAAGAAATTAAAGTTCAGCAAGGTTCAGCAATTTCTGCATGTAAAATATGTTAGAGAGGAATTTAAAAACCAGGTACCTTGCCTAGTTTAGAGAACCAGCATCCCACTGAAATGATTATTTGATCACCTGTTATACCTTTGATTAAGTGGAAAGATCGATGTGGTACTGGCACACAGTCAACTCCTGAAAACTCTGAATTATAATGTGCTATAAAGCCTCTCTTCACATCACAATTAGCATCTTCAGAATCCAATGATTCATTCCTATAGCCACCATTTTGATCTAAAATGCCATGAACTGTAGAGTGAGGTCACTAAAATGGTGATGTAAGTTGTTCCTGACTTTACCCCCTGTCGCAAGAAGAATAACTATCACCTATTCACGAGCAAGACACCACTGAGAGAATCATAACATCAGAGGGCGAGGGTGAAGGAGCTCCTGCACCTCAGAGACCAAACTAGACTAGAAGGGTGAGAGAAATGGTTACATGCTGACTGCATTGCCTCTCCCCAAAGACAGTCCACAACCACACACAGAGGTCTCCCCTGACCCTCTGTCTCCTCCAGTGGAAAAGATTGCCCATAAAGAACAACTAGCCCCCTCCTCCAACATTGGGATCAATTTGAAGGAGCACCTATATCGATCTCATACCACAGGGATTGCAGGAAAACCAGGAGGGCTCAAACACTGAGTATCTGTCTGTGAAAAGGTGAGAGACTTGCAACAACCACATGGATCTTGGCAGGCTAAATTCCCATCTACAAAGCCTAAGTAGTAATCCCCATCAAAGGGTTGGCTTACTTACAGAACCAAATGGAGGACACATTCTGACTAGGGAACACAGAGAGGTACAGGTCTTCCTAATCCTCAGACAAGGAGATTTCCCAGCTCTAGTGCCTAGTTTTCCCATACTCAAGCAAAGGGTAGAGTCACAGCCCTACTTGCAATGGAGGATGTCTTCCAGCCCCATCTGATCTGGAAAGATGGAGACAGCTTCTGGAAGCTGAGTGACCCAGCAGCCCTACAGCCCAGAGGCTGATGGGCAATGGTGATCACTCATAGAGCAAAGCCTTGGCATGGAGACTTCCTATGCTATGCACAGGTATAGAGATTAATTCAGAGCCAAGGCTGAGGGTGGTCACCAGGCCTTCCCAAATGGAGAATCTCTTTGGGAAATTGAAAGTAGCCTGGAGTGGCTTCTGACCTTCTTTTTCAAGCAAGGGAGACTAGATATAGTCTGTGGAGATGGTTTCCAGCTTCGTCTCACTAGAAAGGCTAGTAAAACTCCTAGAAGCAGTGCAGCCTAGCAATCCACAATTCTAGAGAAAGGCGGACAGAACCAAGATTTTGCAAAGCAAATTTAGTGGCCGCATTTGGCCTAAAACATCAAAGAGGTTTACTGATGTTAGAGTGGTTTCCCTTGCTGCTCCCAGGAAGGAAATCTAATTCATAGCCTCATTCATTGCTGAATATAGCCCTCAGCCCAAGGCCAAGGAACATAACCAGCGCACATAAGAAGCTACATAGCCAATTCAACAGCCCTACAGACAGTGGCACTTGAACAGTGATCACAGCCCTTGGCTCCCCCTATTACAGAACAAGTCTTGTGGCCTCACCTGACCAAGGAATTCAGTGACCAATCTAGCCTGATTCAGGTACCCAAGCAAAGAGCTATGCAGGTCATGGATCCTGTCTTGCTTCCCTAAAGCAGGGAAGCTAATTCATACACCTGTCTATTACTAATATGTTACTCAGTCTCAGTCATACAGTAAGTCTGGCCAGAGAAATTAGGCAGCCACAGAGCCCATCCTATAGCCTTACTTGGTTAGAGAACCAAGCCAGCAGTTCTATCCAACTGTTCTCAACAGAGGGACATCCTCCCTCAGCCCATCCCCATTCTCAGGCTCAAACATCTGTCTTGCTCCGAAATAGACTATACTAGCAAGTCTTACCTGCCCAAGGATATAACCAGCAGACACGCCCAGAAACCCAAACTAAGTTATCTGATGAAGAATGGTCTCTGCCACAACAAATCAATAAAGTCTGGAAGAGAAGCACAATTACTCAAATATGCAGATATCAACATAAGAAATCAAAGATCATGAATAATCAGGTAAATATCGCACAAGAGAAGAAAACTAATAAAACTTCAATAACTAACCCTAAGAAATAGAGATCTATTAACTGTCAGACCAAGAACTCAGGGATAAGCCCCTTAACAAAGTTTAGTGAGCTACAAGAAAGCACATATAACTAAGCAAATTTAGGCAATTGATTTATGAACAAAACAAGAAGTTTGACAAGGAAATAGCAACGATCCAAACAAAAATCAAAAACCCATAAATCTAGAATTGAAAAATACATTAACTGAAATGAATAACGGAATATAGTTCCAAAAGTAGAATTGACCATGCTGAAGAAATAATCAGTCACCTGGAGCAGAAGGCATTGGAAATTACTAAGTCAGAGGAGTAAAGAGAAAAAAGGGAAGCAAAGAGTGAAGAATGCCTATAGGAATTATGAGACATAGTAAAAAAAAAAAAAATGCATTATGTGAATTTCAAACGGAGTAGGAAAAAATAAAGTGACCAAAGTATATTTAAAGCTATAACAACTGAAAACATCCTAATTCTGGGTAGAGAAATGTGTATCCAGATCCATGAGACCCAAAAGGCCCTAAATAGGTTGAAATGAATAGAGCAACACCAAGACACAATATACCTAAATTGCCAAAAGTCACAAAGAAAAAATTTTAAGAGCAGCAAGAGAAAAAAAGAGAAGTTACATAAAAGGGAAACCACCTTGGGGCACCTGGGTGGCTCAGTCAGTTGGGTGGCCAACTTCACCTCAGGTTATGATCTCACCAATTTTGAGTTAGAGCCCCACATCAGGCTTTGTGCTGACAGCTCAGAGCCTGGAGTCTGTTTCAGATTCTGTGTCTCCCCTCTCTCTCTCTGCTCCTCCCCTGCTCATGTTCTGTTTCTCTCTCAAAAATAAATAAACATTTTTTTTTAAAAAAAGGGAAAACACCTGAGAATATTGGCAGTTTTCTCAACAGAAAAATTTCAGGCTAGAACAGAATGAAATGATGTATTCAAAATATTTGAAAAAAATAGCTGTCAATCAAAAAAATTTATACACAATGAAGCTCCCCTTCAGAAATGAAGGAGGGAGGTCTCAAACTAAAGTTGAGGGAGTTTATTAGCACCAGACCATCCCTACAAGAAATGCTAAAGAAGTTCTTTAAATAGAAGTGAAAGAATGCTAAAGGAATGTAAACATCACTGGTAATGGTGAGTATATAGTCATAGTAAGATCTTCAGTATAGTGGTGCATAATTCACTTACAATCTAGTTAAATGATTTTTAAAAAGAATGTAACAAAAATAACCCTAACTGCAATAGTCTGTTACAGAATATATAAAAAAGCAAACATGTAATACCTATAACTAAAATGTGAGGAAGAGAAGTAAAAGTCTAAAGGTTATGCATTAACTGAAGTTACATTGTTATTAGTATGAAATAAGATGGGATTAGTTCAAGATATTTTATGTAAGCCTCGTGGTAACCACAAAGGAAAATCCTGTAGCAATTACACAAATGAACATAATAAAGAACTCAAAGCATACTGATATCAAAGACATCAAAACACTAAAAATGACAGCAAGTTAAAAAGCAAAGAACAGTGAATCTGTACAACAACGAGGAAACAACAAAATAACAATAACAAGTCCTTACCTATCAATAGTTCCTTTAGATGTAAATGAATTAAATTATCTAATTAAAAGACATAAAATGGTTAAATGGATAAAAAGAATCCAATAATATGCTGCCCATAAGAGACTCACTTTAGCATTAAAGCTATGCATAGACTGAGAGTAAAGAAATGGAAAAAGACACTTCAAGAAAAATGGTAACTAAAAGGGAAAAAATGCAGGGATAACCATACTTATATCATACAAAGTATACATTCAACCAGAAATGGTAAAAAAAAAAAAAAAGAGGCAAAAAACACTAATACAAAATGATAAAGTTTTCAATTTGTCAGTAAGACAATAATTATAAATATTTGTGAGCCAAAATCAAGGCACAAAAATATAAAGCAAAAATTAACAGAGCTATAAAGAGAAATAAACAGTAATATAGTTAACAGTTAGAGTGGAGACTTAATATTTCACTCTTAACAATGGGTAGATCACCCAGGCAGAGAATCAATAGGGAAACAGAAGATTTGAACAACAGTACAGACCAAATGGGCTCTAACAAACATATACAAAGCATTCCATTCAACAACAGCAAACTACACATATGATTCAAGGATATATGCAACATTTTCTAAGACATACCCTATTTTGGCCACAAAATAAGTCTTAGCAAATTTAAGATTGAAATCATACTAAGTATCTTCTCTAACCACTATGCTAGTTAGAAATCAGCTTGAGGAGAACTGGAAAAAACACTAGCAAACCAAATTCAGCAGCATATTGAAAAGATCATTCACTGTGAAGTAGGATTTATCTCTGGGATAAATATAACAATTACAGCCATATATGGAATTAATTAATAGAGAACCAAAATGATTGAAACAACAACTGGCAGAAATGAAGGGAGAAATAGAAAATTAAACAATCATAGTTGGAGACTTCATTATCCCACTTTTAATAATGAACAGAATGACAAAGAAAATGATCAGCAAGGAAATAGACTATTGAATAACACTATAAACCAAGTAAACCTAAAAGACATATTGAGTACCCAATGATCCCAGAATGCACATTGTTCTCAAGAGCACATGGAATATTTTCCAGGATAGACCACCTGCTAGGCCATAAAATAAACTTCATTAAGTTGAAAATGATTGAAATAAAACCAGATATGTTATCTGACTGCAGTGGAGTGAATTAAAAATAAAAAATAGAAAGAAGTTGGAAACTTACAAATATGTGGCAATTAAAAGTGCACTTCATATATGAAAATGAATAGGTCAAATAAGAAATCAAAGGAAAATGAGAACGTAGTTTGAGATGAATGAAAATGAAGACACAACATATCAAAACATACGAAAACGTATGGGATGCTGCTAACGCTATGCTTAGAGGGAAATTTATGCCTTAATGCTTATATTAAGAAAGAACAAATATCTTACATCAATAACCTAAACTTTTATCTTAGGATCTTGGACAAAGAAAACTAAAGCCAAATAAAAAAAAGAAATAATAATTAGAGTGGACATTAAATAGGGAATAGAAAAATAATAGAGAGTTATCAATGAAAACAAAAGCTTACTCTGAGAAGAACAGAAAATGTCACAAAACTTTGGCTTGATCGACCAAAGCAAAAAGAAGTCTCAAGTTAGTAGGATCAGAATAAAAAGATATATTACTGCTAACTTTAAAGACAAAAAAACAAAACAAAACAAAACAAAACAAAAAACATTATGAAAGAGTGCTATGAATAATTGTATGGCTCCAGAGGATATAGATGATCTGAACTAATCATTGTCTAAAAACAACTAAGGAGATTGAATTAGTAAGCATTAAAGGAAAGTTCATATCCAGACAGCTTAACCATTGAATTCTACCCATCAATTAAGGAAGAAGTAACACCAATATTCTAAACTCTTGTGTGAGTAGAAGCAGGGAGAACACTTCCAATCTCATTCTATGAGGCCAATACTACCCTAATACCAAAAACTAGACAAAGACTTCAAAGGATGCTATAGAGCAGTATATTTTATGAATACGGATTCCAAAATGCACCATAAAATACTATTAAACTGAATCTAGAAACATAAAAAGAATTACACATAATAGCCAAGTGGGATTTATCTCGGGAATACAAAACTGGTATAGAAAAACCATTTGACAAAACCGTATACCCTTTTTGACAAAAACACTCAATAAACTGGGAATACAAGTATAACTTGTTTATTATGCTTTGTTCTATTTTGCTTTGTGGATATTGTGTTTTTTGACAAATTGAAGGTTTGTGGCAACACTGCGTCAAGCAAATCTATTGACACCATCTTCCAAAAGGATTTGCTCACTTTGTGTCTCTGTGTCACACTTTGGTAATTCCCAAAACATTTCAAACTTTTTCATTATTATTACATTTGTTATGGTGATCAGTTATCTTTGATGTTATGATAATTGTTTTGGGGTGCCACAAACGACAGCAAACTTAGTTGGCAAATGTTTCATGTGTTCTGAATGCATATATGGGGGAAATAGCAAGAGGGCTAGAAGTAGAAGTGGAGCCTGGAGATGGGACTAAACGGCTGCCATCTCATGATTAAATTTTACACATGAGGAGTTGCTTCTTACGGATGAGCAAGGAAACTGGTTTCCTGAGACGGAATCTCCTCCTGGTGAAGACGCTGTGAAGACTGTTGAAGTGACAACAGAGGATTTACAGGACAGCATGAACTTAGTTGATAAAGCAGCTGCAGGGTTTGAGAGGATTGTCCCCAATTTTGAAAGAAGATCTACTGTGCATAAAATGCCATTGAACAGTACTTCCTGCTACAGAAATATCATTTGTGAAAGGAAGAGCCAATTGCTGAGGCAAATTTTGTTGTTGTCTTATTTTAAGAAATTACAGCCATACCAGCCTTCAGCAACCTTTATCGGTCAGCATCTATCAACAATGAGGCAAGATCCTACCCCAGAAAAAAGATTATGACTTGCTAAAGTTGAGATGATAGTTGGCATTTTTAGCAATAAAGTACTTTTAAAATAGAGAATGTACATTGTTTTTTAAAGACATGATACCATTGCATACATAATAGACTATACCATAGTGTAATCCCATCTTTTATGAGTACTGGGAAACCAAAAAAAACTATTTGACTCACTTTATTGCAACATCTACTTTATTGCAGTTGTCTGGAGCTGAACTCACAATATCTCCAAGGTATGCTTGTAGAAAGGAACATCTTCAACCTGATGAAAAGTAGCCTATGAAAATCCTAAGCTAGCTTCATGCACTTAATTGTGAAAGATAGGATGCTTTCCCTCTAAGTTCAGGAATAAGACAAAGATGTCCATTCTAACCACTTCTATTCAACATTTTACTGAAGTTTATTCCAGAGTTCTAGGTAAGAGAAAGAATTTTTTTTAAAAAATGCTTATTTTGGAAAGGAAGAGGTAAACTTATTTCTGTTTCCATATAAAGTCCATGAAAAAATTAATTAAAAGTAGTAATCCCTGAAGTTTGCAGGATATGTGAATAATCATATATATGAATAATCAAATGTTTTTCTATACACGTGCAAGAAAACAGTCTTAAATTAAATCTTAATTACTGTACTATTCCATGTACAGTAGCATTAAAAAGAATAAAATACTTAGAAATTATTTACTATGAAACATCAATAATTAGACAACGTGGTATTGGTACAAATATAGACATATAATCAATGAAATAGAGTTAAGATTCTATAAATAACACCATGTGTTCATTTATATTTTACAAGGCTACCAAGACCAGTTTATGTGGAATGAGTAGTCTTTCAGCAATGGTGCTGGGACAAATAGATGTAAACATGAATGAATACTAACTTCACACAATACACAAAGTACCTGAAAGTGGATTCAACACTAAAAGTATAAATTCTTGGGAAAAAAACAAACATCAGATTAATATTGCTGATCTCAGATTTGTCAAAATATTCTTAAATATGACAGTAAGAACAGGAACAATAACAATGAAAATAGATACATTGGGTTTCATCAAAATTTAACACTTTAACACTTCAAAGGGAACCATTAGTAAAGTAAGAAAGCTCACCATAAAATGTGAGAAAATCTTTGCAAATCATATATCTGAAAAGGGACTTGAATGCAGAATATGCATATAACCCATACAACTCAATAAGAGAATAACACAATTTATCTGAATAGACCTTTATCTGAGAAAGATATACAAATGGACAGTAATCACAGGAAAAGATCCTGTGATATCTCTAATCTTCAGGAAAATGCAGATCAAAGCCACTTAGATATTACTTCACCTGCCCTAGGATAGCTAGAATTAAAAAGTCAGATAGGTATTGGCAAGGATGTGGAAAAATTGGAACCCTCTTACACTGGTGGTGGGATTTTAAAATGATGCATCCTCTTTGGAAAACAGTCTGGCAATTTCTCAACTTATTAAACATAAAGTTACCGTATGACCCACAAATTCTAATCCCAAGTACATTCAAAAGAAATGAAAGCAGGTATTCACACCAAAAGATGTTTATAGCAAGATTATTCATAGTAGCCAAAGGTAAAATCTAGTCAAATGTCGATCTACTGAGGAATAGCTGACAAAACAAAACAGGATGTATTTAGAGAATGGACTATTATTCAGCCATTAAAAGGAATATAGTACCCATATTAATGTAATGCTGTGTCACTGACAGTAATTTCATATACAAAGAAGCCAGCCATAAAAGTCCACGTATGGGAAGTTCATTCCTCTTAAACAGAGTATCCAGGACAGCAAATCTGTGGAGACGTCAGGTAAATTAGTGAATGCATAGGGCTGGAGGGGGAACGAGAGATTATGTGATGTGGGGGACATGACAGCAAGAGGACACAGGGCTTCTTTTGAGGTGGTGAATATTCTAAAACTGCCTGTGGTGTTTGCTACAGAAGTCCATTAATATAGTAAAATCCATTGACTTGTACACTTTAAATGTGCTGATTATATGGTATGTTACTCGCATTCTGATAAAACATTTTTAAAAAACATTTATTTGGATGCAGTTGACACACAATGTTAGCTTAGTTTCAGGCATACAGCATAATGATTCAACTTCTCTATATGTTATGTGTGCTTCTCACAAGTATAGCTACCTTTTGATGCCATATGAGGCTGTTACAGTATCATTGACTCTATACTGTACTTTTCATCCCCATGACTTATTCTTTCCACAATTGTAAGCCTGTATCTCCCACTCCCCTTCATTTATTTTGCCCATCCCCCATCCCTCTCCTCTAGCAACTAACAGCTTGTTCTCTGAATTTGTTGCACTCATTTTGCTTTCCATTTGCTCCTTCATTTAAAAAGTAACAGAATTTTTTAAAAGAATTATTAGAACAGACACTCAGATGAGGAAGGGAAAATGTCTAATTAAGTGGCCCAGACGAGGTGCAGAGGGAAGAGTGAGGAGGCAAGGGAGCAGGAAGCAGACCTCTAAAGGTCTTGTGTTTAGCGGTAATGAGTTCAGATTTTATTTGGAGAGAATAGAATTGCATTCAAAAATTTTAAACAAGGAGGTAACTTAGCTTACTGGTTTACTACAAATTGGTAGCATGGTGAGGACTGGTTTGGTAAGAGGCAAGATTGGAGGTAATAACTCCCACTAAGTAACTCAAGAAATGAGGAATGGCGGCTTGAATTTAGGTGACAGGGATGGAGAAGGTAGGGTATATGCTAAGGATATTTCAGACATAAAATGATCATGCCTTGATAGTTCATTACAGTGATGGGGAACACCAGATAATAGAGAGGATTCTTAGGACTTCCATGTGATAAGCTGAATGGTGAGTCCCTTCTCGGAGACTACCCCGGTCCACCCTTTAAGACTCCGTGTGCATTCTTCTCTGTGTCTTGATGGTTGCTGCTACTTAATGGAATGTATCCTACTAGCTGTGGCTCAGCGGTGAAAGGAATTTAAGAAGTGGATGCAGGAGCACCTGAGTAACAAGGCATATAGGAATGTGTAGGCAGGATATTGACTTCATATCTAAAACTCAACACAGCATATTGACAACCTGAAATTTCTTCTCTGTGGCAAAGAAATGAGTTAGTGATTTTAATTACAAAGGCTTATCAAGAAAATGTTTTTAGATAGCCATAAAGTAATCAGAAAAGTGAATTTCTTTGTTTATTTTTAAAATCATTTTGACGCTGTTTGCAGTATTTTAAAAAATATAACAATATTCAATAGTACATTTAATAATATATTGAACTATAAATGTATAAATTACATTTTCATATATCATGCCAAGTAGTAATTTACAAAAAACTTCCAGTTTGAGTAATAACATTATTATTACAATTTTCCAGAAAAGAAAATTAAAATTTAGGGATACTAAGAGAATTCAACTACTGAGTGGTAAAGTCAGATCTGAACTTCATGTATTCTAGCACCAAACTACTGTCTCCCTACCCATCCTGGGTATTTTTATTGACCAAATATTTGTTTTTCAAAATAGGGGACAGTACCGCAAATATAAGGTTGCATTTATCTAAGAGTTTCTGTAAAAAGAGGTCTCTTAAATCATTTAATTTTGTTCTATTTAAAGAGATTTAAGAGCCTTTATAAGTGTAGTCATGTTGTAGCTACATTTTACTTCCCTAGGAAAGCCATAATTGGGTCTGTTATTCACTACACATGTTTCTCTTTGTCCACTTCCACTGTGTAGACAGACAATTGAGCTCTTATAATGAAAAATAATTTTCTGTGTAAATTAAACTCTACTGTAGTTTCATACATACTGTCATGGAAAGCATGTCTTACAGATTGCAACAGGTGTCATAGAATCGCAGCCACCAGTCAGATTAAGGTGGATCGGAGAGTAGGTTTTAATGCCTTTCTCTTTATCAATAATAACCAGCATTTTGAAGACAAAGAATAATTTACTATTTCTATTAAAAACCCCTTATAAAGTTTTAATCTCAAGAGTGGGTTTGGGGTTTTCAGAACTGGACCTTGAAAATCAGTAACTTCATTTTTTTCCCCAAAACACAAAGTGTGACGGGCAAGTAACAAAGGCCTGTGGTTGTCCAAATTATGAGTAGTATTACAAGTGGAAGCAATTAGGCCTAAAATATATTCTATTATGAAATAGCACCTCTTGGCCAATGATAAGTGAATAAGAAACTAGGTAATTTTATCTAGGCTAATAAATGAGATGACTTGGAAAATCTATGCTCTCATGTCCTTATACCCAATCAGTGCCCCTTTCCTGGAGATTTTTTTCCTGTTTCTGGAAACTCTTGTTGTTGTTGGATTCTGTGTGACATCTGTCTTTCTGCACTCTGACCTAATCTTTTTACTACATTCTTTATTTTTCATAACACTTAATGAAGTCTCCCTCACACCGTCTTCAATACAAAAGGAAATACTTTTATTATATATCTAAGTGACCTTGAGGAGCACATTTAACTGCTCAGTTCTTGGTTTCCTCATCTTTAAAATTAGGGGAAGAATTCAGAGAGACCAAACAATGTAGGACAGACAAGAAATGGAATTTTTCCCAATAATTTTCTAGATACTTTAAATGTTGATGCATACTTCTCAATATTGTCAAGATTAAAACAGACTTTAGTGAATTTATTTTAAAAGAAAATTCAATATTAAATCTCCAAACTATATCAAATATGGGAGCATTCTATTTTGATTTGTTTTCTCTCTAATATATGGCAACAGCTTTTCCTGAGTTTACCAATACCCCAAATACTAGAGGTATCAACAGAGCTCCAACTGTAAACTGCTAACATGGAAAATATCTCTACATTCCTTCTTTCTCTACTTAGGCCACTTCAATCTTATGAACCAGAAGACAAGCTAGTATAGGAATTACATTTCAAGTAGTCTGTTAACCTGCAAAAATTGCAAATGCTTACCTGTGGTACAGCATGAAAGACTGGAATATCATAGTAATATGTATTAGTGGTTGGTACCCGCAGAAGAGTTAATGTATCAGAAAGAGGAAGCTACAGACATAAGCATTCTTTCTTTTTTAAAAATAGTTTATTGTCAAGTTGGTTTCCATATAAAAACCAGTGCTCATCCCCACAAGTGCCCTCCTCCATACCCATCATCCCCCTTTCCTTTCCCCCACCCCTATCAGCCCTCAGTTTGTTCTCAGCATTCAAGAGTCTCTCATGGTTTGCCCCTCCCTACCTCTTCCTCACTATTTTTCCCATTCTTCTCCATCATGGTCCTCCATTAAGTTCCTCCTATACATGCACACATATGGTATCTGTCCTTCTCTGCCTGACTTATTTCACTCAGCATAACACCCCCAAGTTCCATCCGTGTTGCTACAAACGGCCAGATTTAATTCTTTCTCATTGCCATGTAGTATTCCATTGTATAGATAAACCACATTTTTTTTTTTACAAATAGTTTATTGTCAAGTTGGTTTCCATATAACACCCAGTGTTCATCCCCACAAGAAACCACATCTTCCTGATCCATTCTTCCGTTGATGGACACTTAGGCTCTTTCCATATTTTGGCTATTGTTGAGAGTGCTGCTATGAACATTGCAGTACATGCGCCCCTATGCATCAGCACTCCTGTATCCCTTGGGTAAATTCCTAGCAGTACTATTCCTGGGTCTTAGGGGAGTTCTACTGGTAATTTTTTGAGGAACCTCCACATTGTTTTCCAGAGGGGCTGCACAAGTTTACATTCCCACCAAAAGTGTAGGAGGGTGCCCGTTTCTCCACATCCTCGCCAGCATCTATAGTCTCCTGACTTTTTCATTTTAGCCACTCTGACTGGCGTGAGGTGGTATCTCAGCATGGTTTTGATTTGTATTTCCCTGATGAGGAGGGATGCTGAGCATCGTTTCATGTGTCTGTTGGCCATCTGGATGTCCTCTTTGGAGAAGTGTCTGTTCATATCTCCTGCCCATATCTTCACTGGATTGTTTGTTATCTTCTCTGGATTGTTTGTTTGTGTGGAGTTTGGTAAGTTCCTTATAGATTTTGCATAATATCCCTTTAACTGATATGTCATTTGCAACTATCTTTTCCCATTCCGTCAGTTGCCTATTATTTTACTGATTGTTTCCTTTGCAGTGCAGAAGCTTTTAATCTTGATGAGGTCCCAATAGTTCTTTTTTGCTCTTGATTCCCTTGCCTTTAGGGATGTGTCAAGTAAGAAATTGCTGCGGGTGAGCATCAAGGAGGTTGTTTCCGATTTTCTACTCTAGGGTTTTGATGGTTTCCTGTCTCACATTCAGGTCCTTTATCCATTTTGAGCTTACTTTTGTGTATGGTGTGAGAAAATGATCTAGTTTCACTCTTCTGCATATTGCTGTCCAGTTCTCCCAGCACCATCTGTTAAAGAGTCCAGACGTAAGCATTCTTGACGTACACATTTCTAATAAGCTTGTGCAAAAACTGACATAATGTGCATCTTTGCTTGCAGAGTAAAGTGACTCCAACAAAAACAAGCTGATAATTGGATCTTTACTTTTGAAATAATGCATTTGCACAACTCCCCAAGATAGTATGTACATAAACCCAATGCTAACTTTTCCATCCCAACTGCTTCTAATTGTACTCATTTGCTGATGAAAGGTAAGAAGCATCAGTGAGAGTTGTGCATGCAGATAGAGTTTTGTTACTCTATGGATGTTGATTCTGCCAGTGTTTGTATTTAGCAACTGCAGTAGCTGTATTTAGCAACTGCAAACTGATCTCCTGATGGCTTCACATAGGTAAAGCAATTTATCTGAATCCTTTCTGTTCCCAAAAAGCAGCATCAATACTCTGTTGCTTATTTAGCACCAAATGGGATTTATGCAAATCTCTCATCAGTATAGAAATCTAATGCTTTTAGGGTGTCAGTATTTCTAATATTTTGTGGTGTCTGTTACCCTGGTTGATGGAAAAATAACTGCCTAACCATGCATATTTTCCTTTGAGATTGATTTTTTTCCCTAAGTAACCATGAAGTATATCATATTGCAATATAGCCTTTTCTTAAGTGCCTTATTAAAGTAACATTCTTCTAAATCACTCTGAGGGTACTCTGCCTTCAAACCTTCTAGATAGTTAATATTATACCAAATCATTCCTTCAGAGCAGTGACCTGTTAACAGTGAAAGGAGAATAGAGTGCTCTAAGGCCATCAGTGAGGTCCTGGTCAAACTCACTCCAATTGGGTATAAATGACATGGCTGGGTTGTGTTAAAGGATAAACTGAAGCACATTAAAATTTTAAGAGTTTATTTGAGGAAAGATCAATTTGAACCAAGCAATGCCAACCAATGTGGTTAGGAGGGCTCCACCAATAGGAGGCAAAGGAAAGATTTATATAAAGAAAGTGTGGAAGCAAAGAAAAGAAATTATCTGATTAGTTATATAGGTTCAAGCCTCATTGGCTGTTTGTGATTGGTTATTATTTCGTGTTTTGATTTTTAACCTTGAGGCATTTAAAAGCTTAGATTTTGGTTTGCTTAAGTGGGCCACCAGGGCATTAGAACAACTTCAGTCTAATGGCCTTGTTTAATTAACTTAAAAGTAGGAATATCTCCCATAGTCTCCAAGTGGTTGTAACACACAGTGAGATTGACTTCCAAAGACTAAGAGAGGGTTGAATCTTCTTCACACTGTAATGTCTGGGATTTTTGCATTTTTTATCAAATATATATTATATTTCAAAATAAAAAGTTGGGGGGAAATAATACATTCTAGTCATCACTTCTGTGGTTGACTCCGACCATCATTCTGCCCGACACTCATTTTCTCCTTTCTTTTAACTTTTTTTTTTTTCCACTGGGCTCTATTTCTTTCCCTCTTTCTTCTCTTACATGTTCTCTATTTCCTTCTTCCTTTCTTTTTTCTTCCCTCCTTTGCCTTCCTCTCTCCAATTTCCTACCTTTTCCATTTGATGTATAGTTTACACCACAGTATGGACATTTAATCAGAGTTGGAGAAATAAAACCAAACAAGACATGCTGTCAGATCATGACTCTCATAATCCACAAAGCATTTCTCATATATTTTTATTTTTACTTTTTATTTTTTCCTTTCATAGTTTATTGTCAAGTTGGTTTCCATATAACACCCAGTTATATTACATCATTCCACATTCCAACAAGTGCCCTCCTCTATGCCCATCACCCCCCATATCCTCTCCCCCACCTCTATCAGTCCTCAATTTGTTCTCAGCATTCAAGAGTCTCTCATGATTTGCCTCCCTCCCTCTCCCCAACTATTGTTTCCCCTTCTCCTCCCCCATGGTCCTCTGTTAAGTTTCTCCTGTTCCACTTATAAGTGAAAACATATGGTATCTGTCTTTCTCTGCCTGACTTATTTCACTCAGCATAACACCCTCAAGATCAATCCAAATTGCTACAAATGGCCAGATTTCATAATTTCTCATTGCCATGTAGTATTCCATTGTATAGATAAACCACATCTTCTTGATCCATTCATCCGTTGATGGACATTTAGGCTCTTTTCATGTTTTGGTTATTGTTGAGAGTGCTGCTATGAACATTGGGGTCCATATACCCCTATGCATCAGCACTCCTATATCCCTTGGGTAAATTCCTAGCAGTGCTATTTCTGGGACAATCAATGAGCCTTCTTTAACATGGCAGTACTCTCAGGTGCAGAGCACATAACCAGCTTTTAAAACTGACAAGAGACAGAAAACTAACCAAAATGACAAAGCGGAAGAACTCTCCTCTAAAGAAATTCCAGGAAGAAGTGACACCTAAAGAACTATTCAAAACAGATATAAGCAACATAACTGAGTAAAAATTTAGAACAATAGTCATAAAATTAATCGCTGGGCTTGAAAAAAGGCATGGAAGACGTCAGAGAAGCTATTGCTTCAAGGACTATGGAAATTAAAAATAGTTGTGATGAATTAAAAAAATACTATAAATGAGGTGCATAATAAAATGGAAGCATCCAATGCACAGATTGAAGAGGCAGAGAGGAAAATAGGTGAATTAGAAGACACAATTATGGAAAAGGAGAAAGCCGAGAAAAAGAGAGATAAATTGATCCAGGAGCACAAAAGGAGAATTCGAGAACTGAGTGATAAAATCAAACAGAACAATATCCGTATCATAGGAATTCCAGAAGATGAAGAGAGAGAGAAAGACGCTGAAGGGGCACATGAACAAATTATAGCTGAGAACTTCCCAATCTAGGGAAGGAAACTTCCCCATATTTTTTTTTAATTTCCTGAAGGCACTTAGGGAATTTTATTTTATTACTTTAATTATTTTTTGTAAAGGTTCTTAGCAGTAAAACCAAACACTAACAGATGAATGAATTAGGTAAATACTCTTTCATGTATCCCTTTTTAGTTATTCATAATTCTCATGGACAAGTTCAAGTCTTTGAAAAGCTTACACTAAAGATAGATGGTATCCCAGTGTTTATAAACTTATTTGATCCTGAAGCTTTTCTCCTTACTAAATAATTCTTAGAAATATTCCAAAGAAACAATTTTGGAAAATGTCACTGTGTTTCAATCTCTTGGATAACAATAGAACAGGGGTCTATCTATTCTGACTCTCAACACATCATTCAAGAAAGGGAATACATTACAGCACAAGGTAGTAATTCCAGAGTTTTCTAGAAGTTTGACAATTTTTTTTCAAATCAAACTGAAATTCTGCTTCCTAAAATATCTATATATCTCCTGTCTATTTTTTGTCCACTTGTCCTAAATCTAGGTAATCTGTTTTTTGCATGGAAATTATTCAGGCATGTAAAAGCTATTGCATCTCATTTCACTGAATGAACTCTCCTCTTAGCAAAACATTAAAGATTCTTCATGTCTCCTATAGATGGCATAGTTTACAATTTTCCTCACTACATTTTGTCACTCTTCTGTGTGAAAACATTATTTTTATAAATATATATTTTCCCCTATTTGTAACTGTTTTCACCTCATCTATCAACTTGGTTAAAGAAATGTTTATGGAGTGCCTTCTTAATAACAGGCATTCTGCTAAATTAATGGACACTACCAATAGGAAGCTCACACACATAAGTACAAGATGACATATGAGCATATAATATATAGTCTAGTGTGTCCCAAAGGTGAGCTCAGCATTTAGCATGCATTCTTACATCGTCTAGCACATCTTTCCTCTAGTATGTTCACCTACTGAAGAACACAAAGGGCAAAAAGGTACACTCCACATATTTTTGCAGCAACAGTTTTAAATGAAAATTAGATTGAACAATTAGATTAATTGCTTTAGATTCAGATTCAGAAGGTCAAAATGAAAAGAAATCCCTATTCCTCCTTCTTTTGCTGTTTGTAGGTATAGAGCAGGGTTCTGTAGAAATTTTCTGTATATTTGTTGTCTTCTTAAGCTTTTCATTTTTCTGCCACAGTATTCCAGAATGGAATTTCTCATTGCTGACTGTCAGGAAGGAAATAGTCATACTCACAGTTTCAATGCTGGTGAGCAGTTTCACTAGTGGTAGAGAGGTGCATGCTTCTACAATATGAAGAGACTGCCTGATTCTGGTCTCTGATCCTTGGGGTTCAGTTATAGTGTGGTGTTCTTGATCTAAATGGCTCCAATAGTGACCTCGAGACTCCTTAACTTCACACCATTGTTGTAGGTAGTAGTTCTTGTGATGAATTAATTTTGGAAAACTTTCTGGTCCAGCCTTGAATTTAGTTATAGATTTCTTCCCAAATTTTGGAGGCATAAAATATTACATTATTTTTTGCTTAAAGTATCTGGACTGAATTTTGTTTCTCACACAAAATTTGGATTAAAAAGTATTTGCCACGAGAAGCAGTTAATGTCCAATACTGTGACTGAAGGAAATGTGAGGTGATTTATACAACTAGCAATGAAATAAAAGCAGTAAGTATTTATATGGTGTAGAATAGAGTCTGATGGTCCAAGATGCACAGTGGAAAGTGTAATTCAAATTGTTTTTTTCCAGAATGAATCATCTCTTGAAGATAAGAATTTAAAAAATCAATTTACTGCTAGAATAGAAATGGAAATTATCAATCTTAAAATTGGCCTCAGCTTAACTCTAAGAATGATATGCTCGTGAATCAAGTAGCATAGAAAGTAGTATGGAGCAAGTTATGAAAAGGGTCACTATAATTAAGTTCCTCGACCCAAGGATAAGCTAGCTAATGTGGTTGTGATGGCCCAATTGTTAAGAGATGAGACCAATGGTAAGACCTCAATATGGAAGTTCAAAATAGAATTTATCCCTAAATCAGGAAAGTTTTAAGAGAGGAAGGATGAACTCACTAATTAAACCAGGTTAATTGAAACTTTTTCATGCAAATTGAATGGGACCATCTATTAATGATATCAACATTATTAACATTATTGAACCCATTATATCCTGGAGAAAGCAGAATTTTCCTTCACTGAAATGGACACTTTTTTTTCTGGATGTGGACTTACCTTCAGTGCTCACCATGCTAGCACCACCATCCATAGATATCCTGAATGCTTTGTTCATCGCCACTGTGTTCCACACATTATTAACTCTGTCCTATAGGCTTACATTACAGAAAAAAATCAGACATATTGTTTCTTATGTATTGGAGTCTTGCAGAATTATGGAATGGAATATTCAAAACTCAGTTATGTCACTGAGTGGTCCCTTCTGAGATTCTTGAGTGTCACAGACTTACCATTTTCCCTGGCAGACATGTTCTAAAGCATTATTTGGAAATCATTTCTGGAGGCAAAGCATAGAACAGATTGTTGAGCTCTACCAAAATTTTGTTTCCTCTTTTTAATTCCTTCCAGCTTAAGACAGGTAGAATATTTTAGGTTATCTGCATCAGATTCCTGAGGTAATAGTGATGATGCTGATGGTGGTTTTGAACATGATTGCCTTTCTCAGCTATACTTTCTTTTATGCAACATTAATGAGTAAGATCAAAGCTGCTGCTTATTACACAGACAAAACATCCTTAGATCTTTGTATCAGGGAATGTTCAGGACATAGAGATTAATCTGCTTTGTTGAACGGACATTTTTAATTAAGTGAATGAGTGCTACATGCAATAGAAAAAGACTTTGGATAACTTTGATTTTGAATAGGCATATAAGACAGGAGCATTACATGGGTCTGACGAAGGACATTAGTGCTGGTTACTTATATGTTTCCACAGAGCTTCAATGATTTACAAACTGCTTTGGATGTAACAGACAGCATTCTGAAGGGAAGTCATAGGTCTAGTACATTTTCTATTATGTCATTGCTCTTGTATAAATTAAAGCTGCCAAAATGCATTTCTTTTTTTTTTTTTTTTTAAGTTTGGTCAAAAGATGTACTCCAACTACAATTTTGTACATTTCTGTATCAAATTATATTTTCCAGGGAAATTACTATAAAACCCTAAAAATAGAAGTTTATAATAGAAAGTGCCAGTTTAATTCATGAAAACCCACAGAAGCACAATGATGTGAATTTTTCAGTGAATTACACTCAGTCTATGGCAGATAAAATTATGCATAAAGGAAGGAAGTAATGAGAAATGTTTTGATTCTGGAACGGCCAACACACTCTGCCTCTATCATTTTCTGCAACAAAAAGATTACTTCCGGGATTTTTTATTAGATTACATGTATTGTTCATAATTGTTGTTGTGGCTGAGAAAAATAAAGACTGGTGGATGTCCAAAAATAAAGCAGCTTAGATTATAGTAAAATTGATAAAAATCATAGTATAATTTCTTTTTAATTTTTTTAATTGTTTATTTCTGAGAGAGAGACAGAAACACACAGAGAGAGGAGCATGAGCTAGAGAGGGTCAGAGAGAGAGAGAGAGGGAGACACAGAACATGAAGCAGCTTCCAGGTTCCGAGCTGTCAGCACAGAGCCCAACGGGGCTCGAACTCACAGACTGTGAGATCATGACTTGAGGTGAAGTTGGACGCTTAACCAACTGAGCCACACAGCCGCCTCAAAAATCATAGTATAATTTCAACTGGCTAGAGAACAGGACATCTTTTATGGTTAATTCTTCTAGTTTGAGGTCAACATTTTCTTTCTATATGAATATTTTTATTTTATAAATATTTAGAATATCGGTGTATATGAGTTCTGAGAAATAAGGAAAAACTGTAGTTCCAAATTTTTTCATAAAACATAAAAACACAAAATCCAAATGTAGAAAAGTATAGGAACAGGAGATTCAAGCAGTAGATAATGCTTTTCTGGCATCAGATTCATCTTGTAATCTTGAAAATGTATGTCTAAAACAGTATTTACTTAAATGGAGGATGTTTCCTTGTTTATGTGTAAATGAAATTAATTCCACTCTTAGGGCAAGAAAAGGTTAACACAAATAGGGATATTGAATAGCACATTAACTCTAATTCTAATTGGATCAACAGTATTGTTTCAAGGTTAACTTTATAGTCAATGTTATTTTCCTGTGCCAACCAAATGTTTATTCTATATCCATGCTTTTGCTAGAGAGTGTAAGTTTGTTGATGTTCTAACTTAGCCTATTTCATTGTAACATATTTCATTGGACAGAGTCTTAGGCCATTTTTAGTGTCTGCTTAGTAGGTGACACGTTCAGCATGTTCAGGTGACTACACGGATTTGTAGTGTGGTAAACATTAGCTTTATTACATGTTTTCTATCTTTTGTTTTAACTTTTTAATATTTTCATAATCATTCTTATTTTCTTACATTTTTTAAGAATACATCCATCCGGGGCGCCTGGGTGGCTTAGTCGGTTAAGCTTCTGACTTTCGCTTAGGTCATGATCTCACGGTTCGTGGGTTCGAGCCTCGCATCGGGCTCTGCGCTGACTGCCAGCTCAGAGCCTGGAGCCTGTTTCAGTCTGTGACTCTCTCTCTCTGACCCTCCCTTGCTCACACTGTCTCTCTCTCTCTCTCTCCTAGAAATAAAAAAAAAAAAAAAAGAATACATCCATCCATTCTGCACCTACTTCTAAATCCTTTTCTAGGATTTTTGAGCAGCTTCAATGAACCATGTTTAATATGATGCCCATATTTTGTCTAAAAGTACATAGTGCCATACACGTTTATTTAAAAATGAGTATGAAGCTCAAATCACATTATTATGGGTACTGAGGCCAGGGACCGTATTCCACTGGGGTGAGTGGGAGCCACTAACTTCTTCCACATGAAGCTGACCTATTAACAGTTTTAGAAAATGAAGAGAGGATCTGGCTATGACACTTTCATCTTCTGGGGTCACTTCAACTGGACACATTTTATGGCTTTCCACAAATTAAATTCATGAATCTTTTTCAAATTGTTTATAATGAGTTTGCCTTATGGTATTTGCTCCTATTTTCTAGTATTTGTCACTTAGTTATATTTATTATTACAATCTTTATAGATTTCCCTTTCAGATAGCTACTCATCTTATTATCTCCATATAGGAAGATTATATACACATCTCAGATGTACCCATATCACTTCCGTATGGGCCAATAAAATGTGATTAGAAATAATGTTTATTAGTCCTGGAAAAAAGCATTAAGAACCCAAATTGTGGTTCATCATATTGCCTTTTACTGTGTGTGATAGGCAGAATAATGCCCCCAAACATATTCATCCCTATTCCCCCGAATGTTTGAGTATGTTATATTACATGCAAAAGAGACCTTGCAGATGTGATTAGTGTAAGGACCTTGAGTTGGGGATGATTACTGACTATGCCCAGAAGGAAATGTGACTATAAAAGAGAACAAGAGAGATAGTTGTGTGAGAAGCACTTAACCCACCATTACTGGCTTTGAAGATGTGGAAAGAGGGCCAAGAACCAAGGGATGTGTTTTGGTTTCCTAGGCCTTCTGTATCAAATCAGAAAGTTGGTGGCTTAAAACAGTAGAAATTTACTCTGTCACAGTTCTGGAGGCCAGAAGTCCAAAATCAATATGGTAGCAGGACCACATTCCTGCTAGAGACTCTAGAAGTGGGTTCTATTCCTGGCTTCTTCAAGCTTTAAGGTTTGCCGGACTCCTTGGCTTATGGTCACTTATATCACTTTTATATCTGCCTAAATTCTTCATCATCTTCTTTTCTATGTGTCTGTTTAATCTCCTTCTGCCTCATATTCACAAGGACAACAGTTATTGGATTTAGGATCCCCTCAGATAATCTAGGATTAGTTCCTCCTCTCAAAACCCTTAATCACATTTTTGGCCATATAACACAAAATTTACTTTTTTTTTTTTTTTTTTTACCATATAAGGTAATATTCACAGGTTCTGGGGATCATGGCATGGACAGACTATTAGGGGGCCACCATCTTGCCCACTACAGTGGGTGAGCTCAAGTAGTGTGCAAAATCAAGAAAGTAGATTCTCCTAAAGAACCTCCGAAAGCAATGCAGGCCTGCCAACACCATTATCTTAGCCTTGTGAGACCCGTATCTGACTCCTGACATTCAGAAGTGTAAGACAATAGATTTATGATGTTTTAAGTCACTGAGCCAGAGGGACTTTGTTACAAATGAAGACACTGTGCCTAGACAGTTACCAGTGTTGTAGACAGAACTGCTCTGTTGCCCACATGGGGATGCATGGGGTGGAGCCATAGGTCATGGCCAGGTGGAAGGATCATTCCACCCCTCGTATAAATTACGTAGTTCTGAGATATTCTGTAAGGGCAGCATGATCTAGCCTGTGCTAGATGATAAACAACTCTTTTGTTTTTAGTTTTTTAAGAATCAGGGAAATAAAAAATAAGGCAAAATAAGCAAACAAGCAAAAGAAACATGGGATTTGAAAACAGTCAGGCATAATTTTTTAAATGTCTCTTTTATTTGTTGTAAGACATTAGACTGATGCTTCAGTCATTTTGATCTTTTTCTTTTTTGTAAAATGGAATAAAAATAACTGAATTTTCAGTTGTATTTAAGCCTAACATTCTTGCAGAACTATAATTATGCTTAAATGGACATGCTACTAATTATAATTATTTCAGAATACTAAATTGTCTTTATGCTTTTTAAAAAAAAATTAGCACTGTCTAGTTTCTTCTACTCAATTTAGTCTTATGGTTCTTGACATGATTGTACTCTAATCAGCAGTAGGTTGTCAGTTTGTGTTTTGACCATGTATGAAGAAGAAGGTCCTGCATGGATTAATGTAATTCCTAACTATTTGCATTTTTCCTTCCTTGTATAATCTTCTCTTTTGGAGCAGAGCCAACAGACTAGCATGAGTATTGAACATTTTATTCAGTTTCAATTTTATGTTAAAAATAATCCTGTTGAGCTTTTATCAAATAACATAGATTCTTAAGTTTACAAAAATCTGCTTGTTTTCATAACCCATGGAAGTACTTTCCTTTTGATGGTAAACCTTGAGAGCACTCCTCAAGGAAAGATAACCAACATGTGATATTGACCCTTCATACATGTAAGGTCATTGAATAGGGCCACTCCTTATAACCCAGGATAAAATTTCTATTATCATTCCAAAAGGATCCATTATCAAAGACTCAATAAAAATATCACTGTATGCAACAACAAAGATATCTTCCTTGTAAAAAATATGTAATATACTCCTCTCTCTACAGGTAGTTTTTGTATGCTCACGTAAAAAATAAAAAGCAAAGTGTATACATTAATCACTGCAGCTTTGGTAAACATTTATATAAGATGGTGTATATCAAAGATATTTGCTATTTCACATGACACTTTTAAAAAATACTTGGATTTACAATTTTGTTTTAAAGCATATCCATTTCTCTAAAGCTTTAAATACTATGGTCACATTCTAAAACACTCTTTATTTTGTTTTTCATGAATATTTTGCATTCGATGTATAGGTATTCATGTGTATACACTTAGGTATACATGCATTCAGATAAAAATGAGTGTTGTTATTACTCTAACTCTTCTGAAAATATAAATGTAAATTTCATTGCATAATATATATTCAGAACAATATGGGCTTTTTTGTTCTGTTTTGTTTTTTTTCAAAACATTGACGTTGATAATTTATAACCACCAAAACCTGTAATTGGAGAAAATAGAAAAGACTTCTGAGCTAGCAGACTTATGAATACATGCTGTTAGAAATAGAATTCTCAAAAAAGTATCACAAGAAAAAAGCCTGAAGGTAGACTGAAAGGTGATATTATTGATAAATGGAAAATATCATTTACTTGGTCTTAGCAAAGTTAAAATATGTCCTTCTTAGCAAATATGAGATATATTCCTGCCCAAACTTTTCAGTTTTCTAATAAGAAAATAGTGACTTGGAATGAAATCTTCCTGAAAAAAATTCAATTTTGTATGTTTCCAGATGAACAAAATAAACTGAAACATGATTAATTAGTTAGTTTTAGCATCACTGACAGCAAGTTTATGAATAGATGGTTGTTTTGTATTTAAATTGACTGTTAATACCAATATAACAATCAGGATAATTTAATTATACAATGTTTTCTGTAGCATTCAGATATTTATCTTCTTCTACCACATGATTTTTTTGCCCATATGTGTTATTTGATAAGGATGAAGTGGAATAGGATGAACTAATGAGAGGTGATTGAATATTCTTTGGCAGCTGTCAAGTCTCGATAAACTGAACTGCATGTCTACTGTGTCCCCTCTGAAAACCTCAGACTTACCATCTACCTTCATCATGATAAGGTTAAAAGCTCAAAAGCATGACTGGTTACAGTTTTGCCATTAATGAGTAAGGAAAACACATGATGATACCCTTTTTATATGTTTGATTCACAGTGATTTAAAAATTTTTTCACTCTAGAGACAACAGTTAATTTTTTCCCCACAGACAATTATTTTCTTTGTACTTAATTCCCTGTAAACAAATTAATTTGGGAACTTTTATAAGCTAGCAGAGAAATTTTGTTTGTATAATAGGATTGTGTGTGCTGTGCTGTAGGTGCATATAGATTTATCAGGGTAAAAGTTCTCGAGATGGTTGTGGATTAGGGAATAATTGACTCAGAGATGAATTTTTTTTAATGTCCAAATTTAACCCCTGACATGAAAACATCTTTTCCTTAAATGATGAATTAAATAGTGAGATTTCATTTTTAATTGGAATGTTTAACCCATTATTATGAAATCTAATTATTAAATGTTGGTATTGATGGTGGATATGTTTTCATTATGGGCTTTCTGTTGGTATTTTCTCTCCTTCCCTTCTTGTAGATTGGAAAGGAAGTCATGGAAGTCTTATTATCTCCAATAAAGTTGTGCTTCCAACAAAACCAGCGGAAAACAGACTAGCCAAATAATCACTGGAAATCAGTGATCAAAAATACAGCAGTGTAAGGAAATGGGATCTCCCCCTCCTAAGTGGGAGACCATGTCATTGTTCACTTCCAACCCACCCAATACATATTACAAATTGTTAGAATGGGAACTGTGTTTGGCACTGGGGTTCAGTGGAAGGGAGAAGGACTTCTAGATTTCACATGAAATAGTGCTGAAATGAATGAATCTGAACTTTAAATAAAATTTAAATGCCTTTTTAAACATTTTCTTATGGAAAACTCAAGGGCACACAAATAATTTGAGAATATTGTAATAATTTGAGAACACATGTCATTGCTACTCATCTTCAATAATTATCAACATGTGGATAGTTTTCTTTCATTTATAAATCCTAACCTCCCAATTCTTTTCTCTCTTCCTGATTGTTTTACTACAATTCTAAGACTTCAGTTTAATCCACAAATCTTCATACATATATCTATGTACTTTTTAAAAAACAAAACAATAATATGCCTAAAAATTAAATAAATAACAATTCCTTAATATTATCTAATATCCAGTCCATCTTCCAAATTTCTCAACTGAACCATAAATAATTTTTTATACAGTGTTTTTTCTTTTCCGATCAGGGTAAAAATAAAGTCACTATGTTGCATTTGGCCTGTATGGCTCTTAAACTTATATTAAACCATGGGGTTCCAAATATTTCTTTCTCTGTTTCTATTTATATGTTAGGGAAACTGGACCCTTTGATCCCTTGTGGAATCTCTTCACAGGTTTCTGTTGAAAGCTCCTCAAAAGCTTCTTGGGTGTGATCTGAAACTGGCTTCCTGGCGTGAATGACAAGAGGTAACCAAAGAAAGAGTCAGGCTACTCCAGATGGATAGGTAGCAGGTAATAAGGAAGGGAACTTGTACATAAGGCTTGACTTGTATAACAAGGCAAGGGGATCACATCCACTCACTAGAGTCTTTAAAGTGTACGTAATAGAGGGCTTAACTGGGCTCTGTCATGTGTACCTGCCAGAAGGCCTCAGCGTCACTTCACCGTTTCAAGGCAGTGTCCTTGGAGTAGCCTCTGGGAGTGGGAAAGGCAAGCAGAGCACACATTCCAAGGACAGAGGATGGATTGAGGAGCCTCTGATTGACTCGTCCAGCTCACAGGTCAAACAGCCATCATGCCCTTTTGATGACGTTCGCACACTCCACCCCTCAGTGATCTGCTCTTATGTTTCGTATGCCCTCCCCCCCAATCTTCTGCAGTACGTGCTGAGCCATCATAAGGGCTTCATAAGCAGTGAGGTGGCTCCTTTGGCTGCTATCTGCCTGCATTAAAGGCATGTACTACAGCAACAATATAGGCTCATGCAAGAGAAAACACAGATTACGACAATGAATCACAAAATCATTCACAACTTTTTTCCAGCCCGTGATCTGAACGGAAGTCTCCTCTACTGAGGATCAGATTACTTAGGGCATTCATTTGTGTCTTTATGTAATTTAATAAAGATGATACTTAGCAGACTCAGGGATATGAACACACAGCATTCTGTTTGGATAACAGTACAGGTGTCTCCTCATGAAGCAGTTATAATGTCCAAGTCCATCTTATTTTGGAGAACAGCTTTCCTCATCAGAGACATTTAAGTGTTCAGTAAGGACAGGTTTTGTTGGCTATCCCTCAAGGCTTGCTTAATGAATTTGGTGAGCACTTTTGTGTGTTCTATGTCTGCCAGGCCATTGGAGGAAACAAAAATGGAAACCAAATGATCATATGAGTGAAAGACAGAACACACCCATGTGTCTTTGAGGAAAGGAAGATTGGTAGCCATTTTCACCATAGGGACGATTCGCCCCTGTGCCCAGGGAAAGCTCAGAGCATAACAGCCCAACCACCCAGGTGGAAACCACGGCCAAAGAATTGCACTACACAGCCATTGGCCTCCATTTGGTGCTACCCAATAAACACGCAGGTAGTATAACCAGTCAGTTCCAAACTAGTCATTATCCTTTAACATGACTTTCCAGTTTAGCAAAAAGGAAACAAGGCCAGCTTTCTTTCAAAGAAATTTGCTTTTGGAGGTCATGGTTGTGTATTACCTTTTTGTGATGATGGTATGACATGTGTGGGCCTATGTCTAAATTCATCAAAATATATGCATTAAATATGCACAGTTTTTTGTATATTAAGTATACCTCAATAAAGCTGGAAAAAAATACCTTGTATTCTACTTTACAAGAATAAAGAGAGAGAGACAGACAGAGAGAGAAGGAAGGATGGAAAGAGGGAAGGAAGGAAGGAAGGAAGGAAGGAAGGAAGGAAGGAAGGAAGAAGGAAAGAAACAGAAACCTGACAAAGTAGTGTAATATAGCATGCTAAGAACCAAACATGAGTCTACTGAAAATCAGAGCACTATTTCCTCAACATTGTAGTAAGAAACAAGAATCAAATTTCAGAACTTAGCTAGGTGAAGGACAGTTCTGCACACACTATTCTAATATTTGGACGTTCAGGTAGGTTTTACCTTAGTTGTAGGGCAATACCAGAAAAGACAGAAATAGCACATTTGCAAAATGGCCCTGACTCATCTAAGCGTATGACTGATTGAGTCATCCATAACCACTGTGTCTGACTAAAGGATCAGCATTCATGGAAGAAGATGACACCATCTTGAATCTTACACAAGTAGCTGGCAACCAGTTAGTTGCTACACGTGTAAAGGATATGACCTGTATTAAAATGCAAATACAGGGGAGCCTGGGTGGCTCAGTCGGTTAAGCATCCGACTTCAGCTCAGGTCATGATCTCACAGTTCATGGATTCTAGCTCCACGTAGGGCTCTGTGCTGACTGCCAGCTCAGAGCCTGGAGCTTGTTTCAGATTCTGTATCTCCCTCTCTCTCTGACCCTCCCCTGCTCACCTGTCTCTCTCTCTCTCTCTCTCTCAGAAATAAATAAAAAATTTAAAAAATAAATAATAAAATGCAAATACAATTTAAAACACAGAAATCAAACAGAGATGAATTCAAAACTAATACAGACTTGATGTTACCAACAAGGACAGAAAATAGACAGATGGAAAAAATGAATGAAAGAATGGCTAACTTCACCGGAGAATTCAAATTTATAAAATTTTTGAATGAAAATTATAACAAATATAAATTAACTGAAATGATGAATTCAATAAGTAAATATAACAGATTAGACATAAGAGAAGAAACACTTTGGGAAGTGTTATTATTTAAATAATGGAAAAATTAATAGAAAATAAAGATATTTTCAGGGAAATAAATCTGAAAGGAGGCAATGCCAGCTGACATGTGCTAAGAGAAGTAGTAAAGACATGCTTCAGTTGGAAGAAGAGTGATTACATATTTGAGCACAGAAATACACAAAGAAATAAAGAGAATACATGCGAAGTGAAAGCAATTATGAAATAGTTATACAAATTGTGGGTGGTATTACTTATAATTTTTAATGTTCTTTTTAAGTCATTTTCAGGGAAGAAATTTTGAGTTCATATGAAAATTAATTGGTTGCTAAGCAGAATAGAGTTTATTTAAGGAAAAAAAAACAAATGAAGTTGTATATCTACTTATTCATCATTTGTGTCTTTCCCAAAAGGACTTGAAGGGATTCCCAGAAAACGGAGTTAAAATACAGAGACTGAAAAAAAAAAATGATGCCTACCAGTCATTGCTTTTGACCACAGTGGTTATAAATATCTTGTGACAGGTCATATAAAAATATATCAGAAATGTCTAACATAGTAGTACTTTACCTACTGTGTTCACTTCCTGCTCCACGTAATCTAACTTGTACAGAATTCCTATCTGAGAAAAAAAAAAAAGTAGTTATTTTTCCACATTTATTCAACTATTTTGAAATCAGAAAAATACAAAGCAGCTTATGCCATGTCTCCTCCTCACTTCTAGAAATGCATACACTCTCCATATGTATATTACTAAAGAAGAAAAAGGTCAGGGTAGAGTGAGATGAAACAAGGGAAATGAACCAATGGCTCTAGATGACGTATGTTATCTTTGATTCATCATATTAGCTTTCCAGCAGTTTATACACCTGTCCATTTATTTAGCCTTTGATAACTAAAAATATTTAATTACCACATTTAATCTCCAAAATAAGCCTTATGTTAAGTATGACAGAAACACTATCAACATTAAAAGAAGAAATATGGGAGTGTGGAGTAGAACTTAAATTGACTTGGCCTAGGGCTATATGATGGTCAGCTCCTGACTGCTCATTCAGTGTTTCCATTTACGGCAACTCAAGGGCCATCTCACTCTCTAGCTCTCACATGTACACACACAGACTAACCCTCTGCACTGTGACAACGATTCTTTTACTTTCTATGACTTTAGTTAAAAAAGATGTGGAGAGAAAAACACGAAAATTGTCCACATGTTAAATTCTACATGTTTCTCTCCCCACATTTCCCCTTTCTGACCATGTCTGTCTTTTATTTCTCTTCCTGGTGGTATTCTTGAGTACACTTCTGTGGATGTCTCACCGCTGAGCCTTACTTTAGCCCAAGTGTTCTGAGCTCTGAAAGCTTACATACTGATGGAATGCTTAGTATTAGGCCTGATAACCTTAACTTCTGAGATGCAAGATATGGATGGCCATAAGAAGCAGGGCAGAGATAGATGACAGGCTCCTAGTGAGGTAATGAACGCCCTAGAGTGAATACCAGCTTCCAGGACCTGTCCATCCACGTTCCCACAGGAAAGGCTACTGGTGATTGGCTTTCCTCAAGATTTGAATGTTACCTACATCTATTATCTAAGATTTAAATCACGTATCCTTATGTGCAGCTGTGGCATGCCACCCAGGTCACTTCACCTTCCCTAAGCTCTGTCAAGATCCCCCGAAATTTCTTTGCCTCTGTACTTGTATTCTTTCAAACACACCACTCAAAGCAAATGATCAGTTTTCTGGAAGAAATAATCTATTTGTCTTTCTTGTTTTTTGAGCTCTTCCTGACTTCAAGGCAAAAAGAAAAAAAAAAAAACAGTGATGGTGGACTGACCATCCTTCTATCTTCAACTCTGAAGCATCATTTCTGAGATACCTGGCAATATCTCTCCCCATACAGCCACTTGGCTTCCTATTTGGTATATTTGGTTATCTCAACATATTTCCGATAATTTGGAACATAGGTTGTTTGGATACACAACCTTTTTTTTTTTTTTTCTGAGATTTCAACCTTTATGTACTTCATAGATGAATAACACAACTAATTTTCGGCACTGATTGCTGGGATTGGTTGGGAGTAAAGGGGGGGGGCGGCTAAGGAATCTGATGACTGAAGTCCTGGGGAACAGGTTTCAGCATGCGCTGTCATGTCTTTGCAGCTTTACTCAGTTTCTTCCTTCTAGATCAGATATGCTTCTTCTAATCTCTAGTCTGCCAAAATCCTTCCAAACCTTTAAAAAGGATGCATTTTCCTAATTATAATGAATATTTCCCTTCTCTGGTTTTTCTTAACAGGCATTTCATAGTTTTGTGTCTGTCTCCCTAGATTGATGAGTCTCTGAAGGAGGAGGCTTCCTCTCTTCATCATTTAGAGTAGGTCCTCATCAATCTAATTGCAGTATTTTTCCTGCCACTCCAGTTTATGACCTCAGAAATGCTTGGTAAAGCACATGTGACTATGCCAGACCTTTGCTTACAATCTTAGAAGTGCTCTCCAGCTCCAAAAGGAGAATATGTAACTTCCTCACATTTCAAGAAACCAAAAGGAAAGGTCAAGACAGGATACAGACAAAGAGAGATGGACAAAGAGACAGAACTTGGGACACATGTCTTATTAGGGTGCATGAGTGAAGTGCTTTGGGGTTCTCAGGTATGGCTAAATTGGTCAATTCAAACGCAAAGGGCAGGATTTTGGTAGGATCCATGGGGGTTTTATCTAAGGGGGGCACAAGGGGAAGCACCTGGGACGTGGGGGAGACTGTTGATCATTAGTACTATGGGAAAGTCATAACAGGAACTTCTCTTTGCTTGTGACTCTGGGGGCTGCTATTCAGGGCATGTGTTTGCAGGGGGATAGGCAGGAAGCAGGGCTAGTGTCAGTAAAAGATGCCTACAGGACATTTGGCCACACTTAATGGATTCAGGATAGCAATACTATGGAATATCGTAGCTAAACTCTTTTCAATGACACATGGAAAAAAAATATTTTTGTAGGAAGGTAACAGCAGTTGAATTTCAACTAAATATTAATTTATTCCTTTTGTACAATTTGGTGAAATCCCTCTCCCGCTGAGGCTTAGAATTCTTAATTCTCTTTCTAAATATGTCAGTGAATTCCCAGATGGTTGTGGACCAGTCACTTTGGTTCTTTTGGTTACATTTCATCATCTATAAAATGAAGTATTTTGACTGCATTATGTGTGATATTATAATATTCCACATTTAGTGACTTTGACTTTGCTTAGGCCTAAGTACTTGAGAGATATTCAATATTTGGGTAAGAAAAGTGAAGAGAGAAATACTAATTATGGACAGGTAACTACATTATAGAAAGATAGTTGATAGATATAGATAGATGACAATAGATGATAGATAGATGATAGAATTCAAAAATAAGTTAGTATTTTTGTTACATAACTTTGACTTGTATATTATCTCTATATTTGGAAAGCCTGTAACTCAATCACATAATGAAGTAAAAATAATGTTGCACCTGATGAATGTAGACAATCTAAACATGAAATAACTGTTAGCCAAATTAACTACATGGGAAACAACAGATGTTGGTGAGGATGTAGAGAAAAGGGGACCTTCTTACACTGTTGGTAGGAATGCAAATTAGTACAGTCACTGTGGAAAACAGTATGGAGGATCCTCAAAAAAAGTAAAAATAGAATGGCCTTGTGACCTAGCAATTGCACTACTAGGTATTTACCCAAGGGATACAAAAATGATGATTTGAGGGGATACATGAGTCCTAATGTTTATAGAAGCATTATCAACAACAGAAAAACTATTAAAAGGCCCAAATCTCCATCAACTGATCAATGGATAAAGAAGATGTGGTATAAATACAGAATGAAATATTACTCAGCCTTCAAAATGAATTAATCTTGGGGCACCTGGGTGGCTCAGTTGGTTAAACGTCTGACTTTGGCTCAAGTCATGATCTCATGGTTTGTGGGTTCAAGCCCCATGTCAGGCTCTGTACTGACAGTTCATAGCGTGGAGCCCACTTCAGATTCTGTGTCTCCCTCTCTCTCCCTGCCCCCTACCTCACCCCCGCCCCGGCTTGTGCTCTGTCTCTCTCTCTCAAAAATAAATAAACATTTTAAAAAAGAATGAAATCTTGCCATTTTCAATGACGTGAATGGAGCTAAAGTGTATTACGCTAATCAAAATAAGTCACACTCAGAGAAAGACTAATGCCATATGATTTCACTCATATGTGGAATTTAAGAAACAAAAAAATGAATATATGGAAAGGGGAGAAAAGAGATAGAGAAGCAAACCATAAAGACTCTTACTGATACAGAACAAACTGAAGGTTGGCATAGGGAGATGGATTGGGGAGGGGCTATATGGGTAGTGGATATTAAGGAGGGCACTTGTTGGGGCGTTTGGGTGACTCAGTTGGTTAAGTGTCCGACTTTGACTCAGGTCATGATCCCACAGCTCATGAGTTTGAGCCTGGCGTCGGGCTCTGTGCTGACAGCCAGCTCAGAGCCTGGAGCCTATTTCACATTCTCTGTTGCCCTCTCTCTCTGACCCTCCCTTGCTCACCTTGTCTCTCTCTGTCTCTCAGAAATAAATAAAAGCATTAAAAACTTAAAAAATAAAAAATAAGGAGGGCACTTGTTATGATGTTCACTGGGTGTTGCATGCAAGTGATCAATCACTGAATATCTACTCCTGAAACCAATATACACTATATGTTAACTAACTAGAATTTAAATAAAAATTTAAAAGGAAAAACCAACAACTGTCAGCCAACCTCAACTTCAGAAGTTTAATTTGAGAATCCCACATAGATATTGCTAATATGACAACAAAAGAAAACTATTATTTTATGCTCTCAAAGATTTTTTTCTAATATGACATATAATCTAAACAAGGTGTAAGATATGGTAAGACTTTTTTAATTGTTTTCTTTTTTTTTCTAGAAACATATTTATTATACAATCAAAAATAATTTCATACAACATATCAGCTTCTGATGGGGATATAGTAAACATTGTATAATCCATGGTGCTGAGAATTAGGAATTACATAGAACATAAGGAGCTACTGGCAGTCAGAAATTCACTTTTTGGACATTATTCATCACAATTGTATCATAATTTATTTTGTCTTTCAAACAAATAATTGTTCTGGAAAGCAGAAATTATCCTGGTTTTGATAACAATTAATGACACTGCACTTGGTAAATCACAAGCCAAGTCTTGGTGTCCTCTAAATGTAAGATGGATTTGTATGGAAATGAAATTCGATATGAAAAGCTTCCAGGACAGTGCCTAACTCATAGAGAGAGTTTCAATAAATAGACTAAAAGGGCAGTACTTTAGTCATCAAATTATCCTTAGAATTTAGATAACTGGCTGTAAATTCTCTTCTTTTTACCCACAACTACTCTCTGATCACAAGAAAACTGAGAGAGGAGATGTTTAAGCATAGATAGACATCAAAGAGAGAAAGGAGAAAAAAGAGGAAAAGAAAGAATGTAAATGCAGATTATCTACAAAACTGGAAACTGCCATGTGGATCACTGAGAATAGAATAGAATACAGGTAATGAAAGATCATAGCAAATGGGCAGGTCTGATTGTAGAATATGAATCTTATTCATGATTCATACAGATTTTACAGCTTGTTCTAGTCCTAACTACTGTAGCTATAGAAGACCTCATGTTCTAAGAAGGCTTATTATCACAATCATGTGAAAGTCATCATCTTTCATATTTTCCTGATTGGGAAGTCAGCACACTGGTCCCTTGCAGCCTTTCTGCACCAGCAGGATCCAGAACCACTCTCCAGAAACATGTCCACCAATTTGGACTTGAACAGACTCATTCCAGAAACACTAGAATCTACTCAGCCCTAGACTCACTGCTAATTCTAACTTTTTAGAATCCTAACTTTTTGCAAAGTTTGTTTGTATGTTTGCCAAGTTTTATAGGTTTGCATAATGTTTGAACACCTTGAACATTGCCAGATTCATTGGAAAACTTCACAATACAATGTATGAAATTTGTCTTCTGTGTATAGAAACTAGCAGATCAGAGGGGTTTTTTCAATAATGTATGCTAATATCAGATTGCAGTGTGTAGAATGCCCTGTAGGAATTTCACCAAAGTTGGCTCACAAATTGCCACCTAGAGAGATACAATTTACATAAATTAAATGATGAATGTAAAGAACCAGGAAAAGCCTGGAAGAAGATAAGAAAACCAGTAAATGATATTCTTGGAGTGTAATAAATTCTTGAGCCAATGCATACTCTGGCATTCTAGATCTTTGGCAAATCTACTCATTCTAAAAAAAGGTGTTACTGCAGTTCTTGTGAGAGAGAACAAAAACTAAAATATTCAAATTCATTTTATAACATTAATAGTGCATTAAAGTTTTACAGTTAACTAAATTGTAAATGTACACTAATGTGGGGAAAAATCCAACATCTAATAATATCCCTGTTTTGAGTTTAAGTTTCAGATAAAACATTTCAGAGGTTATTTGTTAAAAGATTACCTTAATAATAAAGCTATTGGATACATTGCTTTTCAAATTTTTTTAACATATAAAATCCCTTAATTTATTAAGAATGAATTTATTACATCATAATAGCATTATGTCCTGGGAGTTGCCATTTGCATCCTCTATTTATGAAAGTGATTTTATTAAAGAAAATGTTTTCCTTTGATTACAAATATGCTCTTCCTTATTTTATGGCTAACTGGTTCTCTAGTTAATTTAATTCAAAGACCTATAAAATAACTTTATTAATGGCCAAGTATAGAAATGTATGTCAATTAAGAAGGAACTCATTGAACTTGAATAATGAATTTCTTATAGTCTAAAATTATTGTTTGAAGTAATTTAGAATCTTCAATCAAGTCTCCATAGACAATGTTCAGTTGTTCACTCAGCAATCAGTAACAAATTGACTAACCATCTTTTGCAAACTCTGGAATGTATGCTATGTTGGGTTACATAAGGAATGGCATGTGTGATGCTGCACTGTCACTATTTTTTTTTTCTTTATTTCGGAGAGAGAGAGAGAGAGAGAGACAGCGCGAGCAGGGGAGGGTCAGAGAGAGAGGGAGTCACAGACTGAAACAGGCTCCAGGCTCTGAGCTGGCAGTCAGCACAGAGCCCGACGCGGGGCTCGAACCCACGAACAGCGAGATCATGACCTAAGAGAAAGTCGGACGCTAAACCGACTAAGCCACCCAGGCGCCCCTGTCACTATTTTTTTTAAGTAGGCTTCATGCCCAGGGTGGAGCCCAATGTGGGCTGAGATTAAAAGTCAGATGACTAACTGACTGAGCCATCCAGGTGCCCCCCAACACTGCCGCTTTTGTATTTTATGTGGGGCCACAGTCCCAACACACACCCACATAAACATCCAAACCACTAATTCTATAACAATTACAAAAATTGAATAGCAAAATAGTCAGTGAGAGGTGAATCCATAGAGTTTGTGTAACAGGGAGTCTGAAAGGTTGAATCTTAAATATGTTATAAGAAAAACATTTCTTTTAAAAGTGAATTGCTTCTAGGGAAACAAAGCATTAGCTACTGTGGACAAAGGACATCTTTCTCTAAAATCTGACTCTAAATGGTTTTGGAAAGTGATGTGAATATTTTCATAGAAGCTAAGACTATTCTAGTTAGAAATGAAAGCAAGACTCTTGGTCGTTCTGCTGCAAAGTTCAGCTTTGTTAGAAGCAGTCATGGATTCACATGGCCCTGAATGGTCATCTAACACTAGAGTGCACCTTTGTCCTAAGAGAGAAAATCACTTCAAAATATTTTTTCTTTCTTTTTCCTTTTTTTCTAATGTTTATTTTTGAGAGACAGAGACAGAGTGTGAGTGGGGAAGGGGCAGAGAGAGAAGGAAACAGAATCCAAAGCAGGCTCCAGGCTCCAAGCTGCCAGCACAGAGCCCCAGGTGGGGCTTGAACTCACGAACTGCGAGATCATGACCTGAGCCAAAGTCAGATGCTTAACCAACTGAGCCACTCAGGTGCCCCTCTTTTTCTTTTTTTTAAAGCAGTGTCCTGCGCTTAGTATCTGAGCCTTATAGAAGGGTTGGCTAAAGGTTGGTCACAGGATGTGCTGTGTGTGCCCCAGGAACTCCTGACTAGCCACTGTGGACTCATGGGATGTCAGGGAAGGGAGTGGGTTTCATCCGGAAGGGGTGTGATGTCAGGGAGAGGTTGGGGTGTCAGGGAGAGGATGATCCTGTGTATGTATGTGGGGGGGGGGGGAGTGTTTGTTAAAGAGAGAAATCAGAACTATAAAAGAACAGTGTTATTGTAAATGTGGGTCAGTTTTGCCCCCAGACACTATTGTGCATCTAGAATCGTGAAAATCTCCAGAATTATGAGAAATCACATGGTGTTTGGGTTCCTCTCATAAGGAGTGCAGCAGAACCTGAAGAATCAAGGTTTTCAGACTTTCCGGGCTTTAGTTCCTTCCAGTCCCACATCCAATATTATCGGTGAAAATAGCGAGGCAGGGCATCCTGGAACTTCAGCACCAGGGGCAGTTGTGACAGTTTGTTAGCCTCAGAGATGTACCTGGATTCTGATTCAGAAGCACAGGGCACCTGGGTAACACCGAGGTTGCGTGGTTTTCTAACATTTTTATAATGTTCCAGAAGGGCATTAGGAGAGGAGAAATAAATCAGAACATTAACTAAAATGCAACTTTATTTTTTTAATCTCCATCTGGTGAGATGCCACATTTATTATACATATGAACCAATGTATAGCAGCTTTTAGGTATTAAAATTAAGTTGCTTAGAGTAGTTGGCATAAGATGGAATTCACCTGAAAACCAATCAAACAAAATTAATTTTCTGAGAGTGTATTTGTATTCAATATGAAGAGAAAAGAGAGCAGAGGCATGGAGACAGTAGAGTATCAGTCACACTCAAGTATCTGTCACAGGTGAGTGGGCGTGGAGGCTGTAATGTATGTTGGATCCTTATTCTACCATTTGTATATAACAAATTTAAGGACATATAAATGCATACTGGATTAATGGAGTATCACAGTATAAGTTTTTCTCTAAGACAGGTCATCTAGCTAGTAATAAGTAAAATTGTAATAAGGAATGACAAAAGCTTTAGTGATAACACTATACTACTCCTCGGTTTATGTTACAACATAGGTATTTTTTTATGCTTCTATTGACAACAGCAGCACTAGTAAAAAATAAGAAAGCAGGCCTGCCAGGGATGAGCTGATAGATGTCCTGGCTCTGGCAACTATCCCATGGTGCTCTGTTGTCAAATACAAGTGATTTCATATATCACGTTGGACAAGAACATCCTGTGACTGTCATGGAGTGACAGGAAAAAGAACACTTTATGGTCACATCTGAGCTCAGATAAAAATGAAAAATGTGGGGCATCTGGGTGGCTCAGTCGGTTAAGGGTCCGACTTTGGCTCAGGTCATGATCTCACGGTTTGTGGATTCAAGCCTGGCATCAGGCTCTGTGCTGACAGCTAGCTCAGAACCTGGAGCCTACTTCAGATTCTGTGTCTCCTTCTCTCTCTGACCCTCTCCTGTTCACGCTGTCTCTCTTTCTCTCTCTCAGAAATAAATAAAACATTTAAAAAATTAATGAAAAATATGCAAGGCAATGTTCACATACCCTGAACAGCCCCCTTCCACCTAATATAAGCAACTGCTGCTGCTTTACCAAGTACAGCTTTAATCTTACTCAATGTCTCCTACCTCCTTGATAAAAATTACATAGGTACTTGATTATAGAAATGCAACTACTCACATCCTCCAATCTAGAGCAAACCATGAATTCTTGAATCTTCCGTTCAATCATCTAATTTCAAGTCAAAATTCTATGACAAGCCCTTCCAAACACTGTCTTATTGACATGGTCCATGGTCCCTCATGATGTCGACTCCCCTTTGTAGCAAAAACTACCAACAGATTTTTGCTCAGCTACAGTTGTGTTCCTCAAGACCTTCGGCTGGCAAGCATTGGCAATAGTGATGCTCTACAAAAGAAATTAGGGGTTGTTCCTCTCATCTGGTACTTTTATAAGCACTAAGAAGCTGCCATTCATTAAGAACTTACCAAATATAATGAATTTGGATAAGCACTTAAGAATGGTCACATCTAACGTACACATCACTAACATCATATATTATTTTAAGTGTTTGCATATTATAACACAATTACCCTACCATACTCCTATGAAGCATTTTACATTTTATAGATGAGGGAAATATATTAACTGATTTCATCCAACTTAGTAAATTTATGAGGATGTTATTAATTCATCTATTGGGTAAGGCAATAAGGCACAAACAGTTCAAGAAACTTACAGGGCCACTTAGCTAATGCATGACTGAGTTAAGATTCAAAATCAGTACTTGGGTGCCAGATTCTATGTATCTCACAATTGTCTTTTACTTCAATCTTGTGTATTCATTTCATTGAGGGACTGGAGAGGCTAACTGGTAGGGTCAAAGCCATGACTGAACTCTTATTCAAAGACTGAATTCTTATTACTCAAAACACATAGATTACTCATAATTTAAATGTCTTTTTTTCTATCTAAGTTATTATTTAAATTCCAACTAGTTAACATACAGTGAATATTACTTTCAGGTGTACAATGTAGTGACTCGACACTTCCACACAACACCCCATGCTCATCACAACAAGTGTACTCCTTAATCCCCACCACCCATCTAACCATCCCCACACCAACCTCCCCTCTGGTAACCATAGTTTGTTCTCTATAGTTAGAGCCTGTTTCTTCCTTCCTTCCTTCCTTCCTTCCTTCCTTCCTTCCTTCCTTCCTTCCTTTCTTTCTTTCTTTCTTTCTTTCTTTCTTTCTTTCTTTCTTTCTTTCTTTCTTTCTTTCTTAATATAATTTAGTGTCAAACTGGCTAACATACAATGTGTAAAGTGTGCTCTTGGTTTTGGGGGTAGATTCCCGTGGTTCATCGATTACATACAACATCCAGTGCTCATCCCAACAAGTGCCCTCTTCAATGCCCATCACTCATTTTCCCCTCTCCCCCACTCCCACCCACCATCAACCCGTAGTTTGTTGTCTATAAGTGTCTCTTATGGTTTGCCTCCCTCCCTCTCTGTTTCTAACTATTTTTTCCCCTTCCCTTCCCCCATGGTCTTCTTTTAAATTTCTCAAGATTGACATATGAGTGAAAACATGATATCTGTCTTTCTCTGACTGACTTTCACTTAGCATTATACCTTTCGGTTCCATCCACATTGCTGCAAATGGCATGATTTCATTCTTTCTCATTGCCAAGTAGTCTTCCCCATTATATATATATAAATCACATTACTCTTTATCTATTTATCAGTTGATGGATATTTAGGCTCTTTCCATGATCTGGCTATTGTTGATAGTGCTGCTATAAACATTGGGGTACATGTGCCCCTATGAACCAGGACTCCTGTATACTTTAAGGATACATTCCTAGTAGTGCTATTGCTGGGTCATAGGGTAGTTATATTTTTAGTTTTTTGAGGAAATTCCAAACTGTTTTCCAGAGCAGCCGCACCAGTTTGCATTTCTGCCAACAGTGCAAGAGGGTTCCCATTTCTCCACATCCTCATCAGCATCTGCTGTTTCCTGAGTTGTGAATTATAAAGTGCTGGTCTCATTGTGGTTTTGATTTGTATTTCCCTGATGGTGGGTGACATTAAGCATCTTTGCATGTGTCTATCGGCCATCTGGATGTCTTCTTTGAAAAAGTGTCTATTCGTGTCTTCTGCCCATTTCTTCAACTGCATTATTTGTTTTTCAGGTGTGGAATTTGATAAGTTCTTTATAGATTTTGGTTACTAACTCTTTATCCTACATGTCATTTGCAAATATATTTTCCAATTCCCTCAGTTGCCTTTTAATTTTCTTTATTGTTTCTTTTATAGTGCAGAAGCTTTTATCTTGATGAAGTCCCAATAATTCACTTTTGCTTTTAATTCCCTTGCCTTTGGAGATTTGTTGAGCAAGAAACTGCTCTAGCTGAGGTCAAACAGGTTGTTGCCTGCTTTCTCCTCTAAGGCTTTTGATGGTTTCCTGTATCACATTTAGGTCTTTCATCCATTTTGAAATTACTTTTGTGTATGGTGTAAGAAACTGGTATAGTTTCATTCTTCTGCATATTGCTTTCCAATTCTCTCAGCACCATTTGCTAAAGAGACTATTTTTTTTCCCATTAGATACTTTTTCCTGCTTTCTCAAAGATTAGTTGGCCATACATTTGTGGGTCCAATTCTGGGTTCTCTATTCTATTCCATTGGTCTACATGTCTCTTTTTGTTCCAATATCATGCTGTCTTGATGATTACAGCTTTGTAGTAGAGGCTAAAGTATGGGATTGTGATGTCTCCCAATTTTTTTTCAAAATATTACTTTGGCTACTCAGGGTCTTTTGTGGCTCCATACAAATTTTAGGATGGTTTGTTCTGTTTTGAGAATGCCAGTGGAATTTTAATTGAGATTGCATTGAATGTACAGATTTCTTTGAATAGTATTAACATTTTAACAATATTTATTCCTCCAATCCATGAGCATGGAAAGTTTTTCCATTTCTTTGTCTTCTTCACTTTCCTTCAAAAATTTTCTATAGTTTTCAGCATACAGACCTTTTACATCTTTGGTTAGGTTTATTCCTAGCTAATTTATGGTTCTTGGTGCAATTGTAAATGAGATCAATTTCTTGATTTTTCTTTCTGTTGCTACCTTATTGGTGCATAGAAATGCAACCAATTTCTGTACATTGATTTTGTACTCTGTGACATTGCTGAATTCATGTATCAGTTGCAGCAGCAGCCTTTTGGTGGAGTCTGTCAGGTATTCCGTTAAGAGTATCATGCCACCTGTGAAAAGTGAAAGATTGACTTCTTCTTTGCCAATATTGATGCCTTTTATTTCATTTTGTTTTCTGATTGCTGATGCTAGGACTTCCAACACTCTGTTAAACAACAGTGGTGACAGTGGACATCCCTGTTGTGTTCCTGATCTCAAGGGGAAATCTCTCAGTTTTTCCCCATTAAGAATGATATTAGCTGTGGGTTTTTCATACATAGCTTTCATGATGTTTAAATATGTTCCTTCTATCCCAACTTTCTTGAGGGTTTTTATTAAGAAAGTATTCTTTATTTTGTCAAATACGTTTTCTGCATCTATTGACAGGTTCCTATGGTTCTTATCCTTTCTTTTATTAGGGTGATGTATCTCATTGATTGATTTGCAAATAGTGCACCAGCCCTAAAGCCCAGGAATGAATACCACTTGATCAAGATGAATAATTCTTTGTTTTATGCAGTTGAATTAGATTTGTTAGTATCCTATTAAGAATTTTTGCATCCATGTTCATCAGGGATAGTGGCCTGTAATTCTCCTTTATTGTGGAGTTTTTGTCTGGTTTGGGAATCAAGGTAATGCTGGCTTCATAGAATGAGTCCAGAAGTTTTCCTTCCATTTCTATTTTTTGAAACAGCTTGAGAAGGATAGGTATTAACTCTGCTTTAAATGATTGGTAGAATTCCCCTGGAAAGCCATCTGTCCCAAGACTCTTATTTGTTGGGATATTTTTGATAACTGATTCGATTTCTTCACTAGTTATGGGTCTGTTCAGATTTCTTATCTCTTCTCGTGTGAATTTTGGTAGTGTGTGGGTGTTTAGGAATTTGTCCATTTCTTTCAGGTTGTCCAGTTTGTTGGCATATAATTTTTCATAGTATTCCCTGTTAATTGCTTGTATTTCTGAGGGATTAATTGTGATGAATCATTTTCATTTGTGATTTTATCTATTTGGGTCTTTTCTCTTTTCTTTTTAAGAAGCCTGGCTAGAGGCTTATCAATTTTTTATTTTATCAAAAAAAGAGCTCTTAATTTCATTGATTCTACCTTTTTTTAAAATTCTATATTGTTTATTTCTGCTCTGATCTTTATTACCTCTCTTCTTTTCCTGGCCTTGGGGTTTTTTTGTTATTCTGCTTCTAGTTCCTTTAGATGTGCTGTTAGATTTTGTATTTGGGATTTTTTTTGTTTCTTGAGTTAGAACCAGTTTCATGGTTTACCTTTCTTTTCTCACCATGTTAATTTGTTTTCTTTCTTAAATTTCACATATGAGTGAAATCTTAGAATATTTGTCTTTCTGTCACTGACTTATTTTGTTTAGCATAATACTCTGTACTTCCATCCATGTCATTGCAAATAAGAGTATTTCACTCTTCTTTTTAAGTTTATTTATTTATTTGAAGTGGGGTGGGGAGAAGGCAGAGAGAGAAGGGGAGAGAGAATCCCAAGAAGGCTCCACACTCTTAGGTCAGAGCCCAGTGCAGGGCTTGAACTCATGAAGCATGAAATCATGACCTAAGCCAAAATCAAGAGTCAGAAGCTTAACCTACTAAGCCACCCAGGTGTCCCAAGATTTTTATCCTTTGAATACCTAATTCAAAGGCTATTATTGATAATGCTGTTATAAACATGAGGATACATATATCCCTTTGAATCAGTATTTTTGTATTCTTTGGGTAATAGTCCCATTGCTGGATCATAAGGATAGCTCCATTTTTAACTTTTTGAAGAAATTCCTTACCGTTTTCCAGAGTGGTTGCACCAGTTTGCACTCCCACCTACAGGGGAAGAAGTTTCCTCCTTTCTCCACATCCTCACCAACACTTGTTGTTTCCTGTGTTGTTTATTTTAGCCATTCTGGTTGGTGTGAGGTGATATCTCATTGTAGTATGATTTGTATTTCCCTGATGATGAGTCATGTTGAGTATCTTTTCACGTTTCTATTAATCATCTGGATGTCTTCTCTGGAAAAATAAATATCTATTCATGTCTTCTACACATTTCTTAACTGGATTATTTGATTGGGGGTATTGAGTTTGATAAATTCTTTATAGATTTTGGATACTCACCCTTTATCAGATATGCCATTTGCAAATATCTTCTCCTATTCCACAGATTTTAATTTACTTTGCTGATTGTTTCTTTTGCTGTGTAGATGATTTTTATTTTGATGAAGCCCCTTCAAAAGCTTATTTTTGTTTTTGTTTCCATTACCTCAAGAGACATATTCTAATAAGAAGTTGCTATAGCCAATCTCAAAGATATTATTTCCTGTGTTCTCCTTTAGGATTTTGATGGTTTTCTATCTCACATTAAGTGTCCTCTATTTTTATTTGGCTTTGCCTCAATGACCTTGTTACTTCTAACTATTGTAATTTTTGAACCATGCACCTAAGGCTTGAAGGAGCAGCAAAATGAAAGGTTGGTGTCATAGATCACACTACTAGCTGACACCAGCACAAAATTCATCATGAATTCTATATTACAAAAGAATTTAACTGTTTTCCAAATGCTGAAAATAGGTGAACTTTTTAATTCATTTGGAATAACCTGGATCATAACTTAGCAACTTATAATTAATAAGGATATTTGGTGATTATTTTGGTATTTTGTAGTTAGAGAGGTTGACAAACAAATAAGTGAAATAACATCTCGAATATAAATCATAAACAGATGACTGAATACTGCAAATACACCATATAGCTTTTAGAGAGAGTCTGTTTTAAGGGAGCACCAAGAAACATTGACCACAATATGTTATTCCTGTTTTCTTCTTCTTCTAGAAAATGTGCAGCTTCTTATTTATTTCTCAAGCACTCCAGTTGTCAGTTACACAGGCAGAACTACAACAAAACTCTGATTTATAGAAAACCTTAGGAAGTGTAAGATATTTAAGGAGGAGACCATTATATGTTAGTTCTTACAGACAAGCAGTAGACAGTTTTGTGGCTATTGTTATTTTAAGAAGTGATTTTTCCCAAATGTGTTAAAGGTGGTTTAATGTGTAGATTTCATCATGTTCCCAACATTAGCTAGAGATTATCCTCAGATGCAGAGTGAGCTGGGATCGTTGGATGATATTTTAGCAGAAGGCATTTCTCTTGCTTTCATGGACATTTTTTCAAGACCTCTTCATTCAAGTGAGTAAGATAATATTAGAGCTGGAGATTGGTACTTTTGCTAAGTACATTTGACTCAATAGTATGTGCTTTTTTCTCTAATTTATTTATTTTTCTTCTTACAATACTTTATCATCTTTTATGTGTTATGAGTATTGGTTAGTATTTATTATCTATCTTGTAGTGAGGATGTAATCATGAAAGAGACATGTCTTTTTCTATTTTTCAATACTTATAGTTACAATTCTTCCCCAGGGGTACTTCTAAAACTATCAAAACTTTTTTAAATCATAAAATAAATTTTTAAAAAGGTGTTCTGAGATATAATATTGAGTGTTCCCATTCTTTTGTGTGGCTGGTGTGTTTTCTGAAGATTGCAGCAACAATCTCCCCAGACCACATGTTCCTCCATAATGTGATCTTCCCACTTTTCCTTGCCTTCAGGGGGAGGTTTATTTCTATTTTAACCAACAATGTATGGTAGAAGTGATCTGGTGATTTCTGAGGCTGTCAGAAAGGTCATGCGGTTCTCCTTGGTTTTCTTGAGATGCTTATTGTAAGAAGTCAGCCATCTTGTGAGATGTCTGCCATGCTCAAGTCCACATGGAGGTGCTGGTTGGCAGTCACAGCTAATCCCCACTCAGTTATTACCTGTGTAACTGAGTCATCTTGTATGTTGAGACCAACCTTCCTGCCATCTGAGTTCCACTGCAAGGTATCAGTGTACACCAAGGGAAGCAAAAGGAAAGCCAGCTGAGCCAGGACCATAGCAGCTATGAGCCTAACAAAACGACTGCTGTTTAACACCACTAAATGTGAAGTAACTTGTTGCACAAGAGGAGTTGGAACCAATTCTTATCAACTTACCAATAGTACTAAATAAATTATATTTAACAATTATTGCAATGTATATAGGTTTATCCTTGATGGAAAATGACTTTATAATGTATCCAAATGTTTAGCCTCTGTGAAACTACCCGAAGGGTATGACCAGGTACACAGATAAAACATCAATGTACAAATTCTAATGGCAACATTATTTATAGTAATTTTCAGTTGCATATAAATTATCCAACAATAAACAAATGTTTGAAGAATTTCATTCAATGAAATCATAAACTCATTAACATATACCATGTAAAAACATTTAGTAATATGTGTGCAAATGAGAGTTTAACCATGAAAGAGAAGGGACTCTAAGTATTGAAACACAGTTAAGACAGAGAGAAATTTACACTGACAATTACCTTGACATGTAATATAGGAAATGAGAAGCCAAATAGAGGATGGTGGAGCACTGCAGAGATCAGTGAGAACAAGGTGAGGGACACAGGGAAGAGGCCCTATTACCATCACCAGGGGTGGAGTCACTAGAAGAAACCAGAAGCACAGCAACAGGCTTACCAAGAGGATTTGGAGGCATGGAGAACCCTTTACAGTACAGGGTTTGCCACATATGAAAGAGAGAAAAAAAGAAGATATGCCCTGGGTTCTCCCTTCCGTTGTCCTCCAATTAAACCCAAACAGAAACTTACCGACCTAGGAGCTAAGCAAACACAGCACACAAAGTAAGCCCCTTGAAGTACAAGACAAAGCAGCAGAAGGAGAGAGAATGGGTCTAAAGAAATAGGCCTAAGACCCACACAAGATAGGGGATATGAAAATATTACTGGAACGACAGTCTGAACGCACACATCTGGACATGTGCTCAAACATACCTGTATGATGAATTCAGCCCATGATTTTCAATAGTTTAATGTTTTAAGGTGATTTAACTCCAAGGAAATTTTAACTTAACAATTATCAAGGCTGGAATCTTAAATCAGAATTGTCAATATTGGTGAATTTTAATTGATAACACAAGATTTCAAAAACAACTTCACTGAACCAACTATTGTTTAATCAGTTTTCTTCATAAAAAACTATCAAATGTTTTCTATTTTTGATTTTTGTTTTATATCAGTTACTTTAATCAGCATCCTTTCTCTTCCACTTAATTTTTAAGAAAAAGTATGCACACATATCAATTGCTTTACTATTTATGTTTATGTCAAAATATAGTGATCACAGTTTCTGGCATCTTAAGCTTTCTTTTCTGAACATTTGACTTCATGAAAAAGGTGGTGAGAGCACATGGTGACTTAAAAATATTATAACCAAGGCTGTGAGGTGAAACATCTAGGAAAGTCTTACCAGATCCAGTCCTTCTTCCTAGTAAGAGAGGGAGTAGCTGTGTATGTGGGCAGCTCATGATCCCACATGTTGTGTTTAAAAAGTAATGTAGCATTAAATAAAACATTCTTAATCTTAGTCCTCTAGGATCTCTGAAATCATGAAGTTCTATGACCAGCATGTGGTCCTATAATTTTGCATGGAACAATCTAGAATAAAACATTCTTAATCCTAGTCCTCTAGGATCTCTAAAATCATGAGGTTGTGTGACCAGTCTGTGGTCTTACAATCCTGCATGGAAAAATCTAGAGAGCACCTCTTCCTCCAGTTGTTGGCTTCTGCTTTAAGGAGCCATTAACTAAAAATTCAAAGTCCACACTAAGAAAGAAAAGAGTATGTGTTTAGAAGTCATCTTATGACCTTGGAGGAATAAAATAACAGTGATATAGAATGACCATAATAAAATATTGGCTTGGTCAATAGAGTGTACTGTCACAGATTACAGCACTTACTGGGGACTCCTGGCATGGGTTACACCTTCCATGACAGATCTCTGGAGCCAGCACACCTATGCACCAGCTCCTGTGGTGTAGAATGCTAATAGCTAAAAAGTCACCCTCCTCATGCCCTGCAACATTCAATTACTGTCACAGGGCTATAGAAACCAGCCCCAGCCTCAAGGAGAAGCCAGTCATTAGTAGAACATGAGCTTCAGAATCCTTCCATAGATAAAGCCAGAGGCAGATTTCACCAGAGATCAGAGCTTTACTCATCTCTTCTTTCTTTCACACATTTTTCCTTCAAAGCACTCAATAAATCAAATACACCCAAACTTCTAGAGGCTGTCATTCACTCCCAGAGGCTGTCCTCCATCCTAGATCCCTCCTCCCTCCCAGAAGCTGTCTTCCATTCTTAAACTATATCCTTCACTCCTAGATACTTTCTTCCATTCCCAGATGCTGCCCTCCACTCTCAGAGGCTGTCCTCCACTCCTACAAGCCAACCTCCACTTGCAGAGGTCATCCTCAGTTCCCAAAGGCTGTGCTCTATTCCTAGAGGCTGTCCCTCTATCCTTTATTCCCAGATGCTATTCTTCACTCTGTACTTTCTTCCATTCCTAGAGGCTTCCATCCATTCTCAGAGGGTGTCCTCCACTTCTAGATGCCATCCTCCACTCCCAGAAGCTGTTTTCCACTCCTAAAGGATGACTGAATTTCCTCAGCATAGTTGTCTATTTCATCAAGCCGACAAGGACCTTCTCTAGAAGTGGCTAGTAAGACTGAACATTAAGTGATGTAATATAGTCATGAAAGTGACATCTCATCTCTTCTGCCATATTCCATTGGTTAGAGGCAAGCCCCAGGACAGGTTCTGACAGCATTCAAAATAAGGGATTATATAAAGGTGTGAATATTGAGAGGTAAGGATTATTGAGAGGTAAGGATTATTATTGTCTGTCTAATCAGACAGACTAGATAGTAAAGATTCCAACTGTAAGATTCCCAGACCCTATTTATGGAATGGCCATATGGGCAAGAAGAGAGGAATTCTTTACAAGATATGTGGTTCCAAAGAATAAAAAAAACATAGTAAAAAATTTACATTATTTGTCTCATGACCCAAATGAAGAATCTCTCTGACCCATGTTAACTTAGAGGTAGTTCACAAGATCAGAGATGAGTTATCTAAAATGTATGATTTATAGTTAAACCAGAAAGAAAATCTCATCAACATAATCCAGCATTATTTCTCTCCTGATGCACATATGTATTCCAAAGTATACTTAAGAATTTGTATAAATAATTCATTATTTCACATTTAATTATTGTAAGATTTATATAATTGATTGGCTCTACTGTACTTAACTACATGATACTTTCACTAAGAGAGGAAAACTAAATATTTATCAAATCAACATTGGCTTTATTCGATAAACAAAAAGAAAAATATCAAACCAAAAATAAGGATTTAAGTCTGAAAAGGAAATGCTTCTGAATTTGTTTTTTGTTCTCTCTCTCTCTCTCTCTCTTTGACCCTTGAAAGAAAACATAATTTTAAGCACTTACAGAAATTAGCAGCAAAGAAAGTTATGTCTTTGAACCGGGAATAAACATGTGGAAGGAAAGAAACAATAGTAGTTTGAAGTAGTTGTACTTTGTCACCAGAAAGTAATCCATCACATATTGTTTAATTTCTGCTTTACTTATGAATACTTTCTTTTTGGTAAAACAGTCAGTTTTCCTTTGGTTGTTGTCTGGACTTTTTTTAAAATTAATTTTAAATGCATACCATTTTCATATTAAATATGTATATTTAAATCTTGTTACAAACTAACTAAAAACTAGGGGAAATAGTTTAATCCAGTGAATAAAATTAAGTAAATACAACTGAGTTGTTTGGTTTTTGTTTTGTTTGTTTGTTTAGGAAGAAAAAATTTCAGTCATTTCCTTGGTAGCATCACTCACTATTGATGACATCAACAAAAATGGTACCTGTCAAAAACTTGAGTGAACTTCTATATTCATAAAGATTTCTTACATCACAACTCCCAGCAAAGAATAAAGATTATTTTTCAAAGTGAAGAGTAGAAAGACAGTCTTTTGCAGAAAAGATAAGAAATAAAAATATTTTATAAAAGATAAGTCAGAATGGCCATAATTGCTCACAGTGTTGACTGGAAAATTCCATTTCCCATCCCTATACAACCAATAGTAAGTTACCTTTATTGTGGTCAGATTCATACTATGAGGTGAACACTCAATATGGCTTAAAAATAAAAACATATGTATTTTAAGTGTATTTGATTAAATATTTCTATGCAAAGAACATGAGTTTTAAAAAACCCTTGAGATCACACTGTATATAAGAACTTGGTACTGGGGGGAGTGGGGGTAGTTAAGATGGCAGGAGTAGGGAGACCCTAAGCTTATCTCATCTTTTATATGCAGCTAGATAATTATCAAATCATTCTCAATACCAACAGTCAACCAGAGGTCTGATAAAACAAAAACTCCAAGTCTACATGTAAAAAAGCGACCACATTCTAGAAGGTAGGAGATGCAGAGAGTTGATATGGGAAGGTGGTGGGAGGAAGCAGATTTATGGAGGCTACCATAAAGTATCATAAGCAGCACAGGGGAAAATCCAAAATTTTATAAGTCTGCTCCAGTGGGAGATGTGCCAGACCTAAAGGTGCTCAGGTGGCAAAGTGGGGAGGAATACCATGAGTGACAGTAGCCTGAGGATTCCCTGGGTCACAGGAAGGACAGCTTACACTGTTTCCAAGAATAGGAGCAGGTACTGAAGCTGATGGCAGCAAGCAGGGACTCCAGCTTTCTGCTCTGTTTTGACATAAACTCTGAACTACCGGATGGTCTCATGACCACTTTCCTCACAGGGGCTTCCAAAAGCATGGTGGGACCCTCCCCTGGTGAAACAGAGAGAGGGTCTGCATTGTGGGAGTCCCTAAAATTTGGAGGGGTTTTTTTCGTTGTTTTAAAATATATTTTTATTTATTTCTAGGAGAGAGAGAGAGACAGCATGAGCAGGGGACGGTCAGAGAGAAAGGGAGTCACAGACTGAAACAGGCACCAGGCTCCGAGCTGACAGTCAGCACAGAGCCCAATGCGGGGCTCGAACCCACCAACCGCGAGATCATGATCTAAGCGAAAGTTGGACGCTTAACCTACTAAGCCACCCAGGCGCCCCTAAAATTTGGAGTTTTAAAAGTCAGTCTTGTGTTTGAGATAAACAAGCTTGAATACAGGCAGGATGAATGCAGAGTTTTGACAGAAACCAGGGACACAAGAGGGGTGATGATGGCTCTTTTTTTTTTTTTTTTTTTTACAAATAGTTTATTGTCAGGTTGGTTTCCATATAACACCCAGTGCGCATCCCCACAAGTGCCCCCCTCCATTCCCATCCCCCCTCCCCCCCAACACCCATGAGTCCTCAATTTGTTCTCAGCATTCAAGAGTCTCTCATGGTTTGCCTCCCTCCCTCTCCCCCACTATTTCCCCTCTTCTTCTCCCCCATGGTTTTCTGTTAAGTTCCTACTAATCCTCCTATACATGCAAACATATGATATTTGTCCTTCTCTGCCTGACTTATTTCACACAGCATAACACCCTCAAGGTCCATCCACGTTGCTACACATGGCAAGATTTCTCATTGCCATGTAGTATTCCATTGTATAGATAAACCATATCTTCTTGATCCATTCGTCCATTGATGGACACTTAGGCTCTTTCCATGTTTTGGCTATTGTTGAGAGTGCTGCTATGAACATTGGGGTACATGTGCTCCTATGCACCAGCATTTCTCTATCCCTTGGGTAAATTCCTAGCAGTGCTATTTCTGGGTCATAGGGGAGTTCTATTGATGATGGCTCTTTTGAGAGGATTCTCTGAATACTGGAGGTGTGATCTTTCTTTCAGGTCCTGGATTAAAGAGGGGACACTGCCATATTCATCCCACCCATCAGAGCTGGAAGCCTTCAGGGAGCAAAACACCTCCATCTGGTGGAGGCTGGAGCCACTTACACTAAGCCCCACTCCCTGTGCCCTGCAGGCACATTTCCCCTGACACAAGTCAGCCTGAGAATTAGTGCTGCAGGCGCTTCCCCCAGAAGACCAGCTCAAACCCCTGGCTCCCACCAAGTCTATTTCCCAAAAAGTGCTACAAAGCTTCAGCTCTAGTGTTTACTTTTATTCTTTATTTTCACTTATTTTCTTATTTCTCAATTCCTTTTTAATATATGTATGTATGTATGTATGCATGTATATAATTTGCTTGCTTGCTTGTTTTCATTTCATATTATTTTATTTTTGGTTATGGATCTTTTAACAAGCAGACCAAAACACACACTCAGGTCTAGTTTTTAAGGTTTTTTATTCTTTTTTTGTTTTGGAGTGTTTTTCTTGGAGGGAGTTGTTTTTGGTTTTTCTTTCTTCTTTTATTTTCTGTACTAAATAAAAAGATAGAGAAATTCACTCCAATATAAAGAACAGAAAGTAAAATGCATGTTTAGATATAATCAATACAGTTATAAGTCAGATATATGAACTGGGATTTAAAATAATGATTATAAGGATTCTAGTTGGACTTTAAAAAAGCATACATGATACTAGAGAATTCCTTTCTGGAGAGATAAAATAACTAAACTCTAGTAAGGCCAACATTAAAATGCCATAATTGAGATACCAACCTGAATGGATGGCATGAGAGGTAGGATGGATGAGGTAGAGGAACAAATTAGTGATATAGAATATAAATTTATGGAAAATAAGGAAACTGGAAAAAAGAGGGAAACAAAAATCACAGACCAAGAAGTCAGACTTAGGGAACTCAGTGACCTATTAAAAAGTAGTAACATTCATATCATAGGAGTCCTAGAAGATAAAGAGAGAGAAAGAAGGGCAAAAGGGTTATTTAAACAAATTATAGCTGAAAACTTCTCTAATTTGGGGAAGGACATAGACATCAAAATCCAAGAACTATCTTTAAATTAAACAAAAACTGGCCATTGCCAAGTCATATCACAATCAAATTCACAAAATTCACAGACAAAGAAAGACTCATGAAAGCAACAGGGAGAAAAAAATCCTTAACCTAGAAAGGAAGACAGTTCAGATTGCAACATAATTGTCCACAGAAGCTTGGTAGGCCAGAAAGGAGTGGCAGGATATATTCAATACACTAAATGGGAAAAATACACAGTCAAGAATTCTTTTCTAGGAAGGTTTTCATTCAGAATAGAAGGAGACATAAAGCTTTTCAAACAAAAACTAAAGGAGTTTGTGACCACTAAAACAGCCATACAAAAAATTTTAAGGGAGACTCTAAGTGGAGGGAAAAAAAGACCAAAATCATCAAAGACTAGAAAGGCCCAGAAAGCATCACCAGAGACACCAACTTTACAAGTAACTCAATGGCACTAAATTCATATCTTCAAATATTCACTCTAAATGTAAATGGGCTAAGAGCTGCAGTCAAAAGTCTTAGAGTATCAGAATGGATTTTTTTTTAAAAAATCCATCTATATGTTGCCTACAAGAGACTCATTTTAGACATAAAGAGACCTGTACATTGGAAGGGAGAAAAAACAGCACTAAAATATGTATGGAATTACAAAAGACCTTGAATAGCCAAAATAATCCAGAAAGAGGAGAGCAAACCTGAAGGCATCACAATTCCAGATTCAAGCTACACTACAAAGCTGTAATCATCAAGACAGTATGGTACTGGCACAAAAACAGACACATAGCTCAATGGAACAGAATAGAAAATCCAGAAATGGACCCACCATATGGTCAACTAACCTTTGACAAAGCAGGAAAGAATATTCAATGGAAAAAAAGACCATCTCCTCAACAAATGGTGTTGGGAAAACTATATGGCAACATGCAGAGGAATGAAACTGGACCACTCTCCTACACCATACACAAAAGTAAATTCAAAATGTATGAAAGACCTAAACATGGGACTGGGAACTATCAAAATCCTGGAGGAGAACACAGGCAGTAACTGCTTTGACATCAGCCATAGAAACTTTTTACTAGATATGTCTCCTAAGACAGGGGAAACAAAAGCAAAAATGAGCTATTGGGACTTCATCAATGCAAAAAGATTCTGCACAGTGAAGGAAACAGTCAACAAAACTAAAGAGCACCCTAAAGAATGGGAAAGATATTTGCAAATGACATAATTCATAAAGGGTTAGTATCCAAAATAGATAAAGAACGTACAAAACTCAACACCCAAAAAACAAATAACCCAGTTAAGAAATGTGCAGAAGACAAGAATAGACACTTTTCCAAAGAAGATCTCCTGACGGCTGACAGACATGAAAAGATGCTCAACCTCAATTACTGTCAGGAAATACAAATCAAAACCACGATCAGATACCGCCTTACAAGTGTCAGAATGGCTAAAATGAACAACAACAACAACAACAACAAAAATAGGTGTTGGTGAGGATGTGGAGAAAAGGGAACCCTCTTGCACAGTTGGTGGGAATGCAAACTGGAGCAGCCACTCTGGTGAGCAGTATGAAGATTCCTCAAAAACTAAAAATAAAATAATCCTACCACCCAGCAATCACAGTATTAGGTATTTACCCAAAGGATAAAAAATACAGATAAGAAGGGATACATGCACCCCAATGTTTATAGCATCATTATCAACAATAACCAACTATGGAGAGAACTTAAATGTTCATCTACTGATAAATGAATAAAGAAGATGTATATATATAATATTATTCAAGAGCCAAGTATGGAGAGAATCCAAATGTGATAAATGAATTAAATAAATAAAGAAGATGTGGTATGAATATTATTCAGCTATTAAAATGTATGAAATATTGCCATTTGCAATGACGTAGATGGAGATAGAATGTATTATGCTAAGTGAAAGAAGTCAGTCAGAGACAGAAAAATACCATATTTCACTCATATGTGGAATTTGAGAAACAAAACAGATGAACGTATGGGAGTTGGGTGGGGGGAGAGGAGAAAAGGAAACAAATCACAGGAGACTGTCAACAATAGAGAACAAACTCAAGGTTAATAGAGGGAGGTGAGTGGGAGATGGGCTAGATGGATACTGGTATTTAGGAGAACATTTATGGTGATGAGCATTGGGTGTTGTATGTAAGTGATGAATCACTGAATTGTACTCCAGAAACCAATATTGCACTGTGTGTTAACTAACTAAAATTTAACTTAAACACACACACACACACATACAAACACACAAACTTAGCATTAATAATCTGAGTTGGACTATATACTCAATACAAACCGGTTATAAACAAACCAGACAAAATAGTTTATAATGTATAGAGATAACTTGACTATCTTTTTAAACTGTTGGTTAATTAACATTTTAAGATTATCTTTCTAAATCCAGTGTGTTTCTTTGTGTGTGGATGTGGTGTGGTGTGTGTTTATATGTTGTGTTCTTTTAACTTAAATTCAAACACACAAATTTGGATTTGTAATATTTTCTTCTTTGCTAGATTGTGAACATTTCTGATGTAATGAATTAGTTCATACACTTTATGAACACTTCCCAGGGAAGTTGAAAACGTACTAATCTTTTAGATACTGAAGTTTATATTCTGTTACAAATACACAAATACAAACTAAATGTTAAGTGTTGTATTTAAAATCATCACATTAGCACTGTAATTTAAGGAACTTTATTGGAATTTCATGGGAACATTGTAAGAAAATACCTCTGGTGATAGTTCTAGTATAAGAATTATTTTCTTGGTTTATTGTAAGAATGAGCTTTTATCTTAAATGCCTGTCATGAGCTCTAAGTAAATCTAGCATGGTCTAACTTTTGCAATTTAACAGGATTTAACAGTGACTTGGTAAGTCTTTATAACTTTTTTACAAAATTGTGAGCAGGATTATATTTTTCTGTATATTTTTGCCTACTGCCAATTAGAGAAAGGAAATTACAAGAAAGAAGATTGACTCTTAGTGTCTGAAAATTTTCAGGATTAAAACTTATACAGGTTTATAAAATTGGATTGTCTGTGGGCCATCTCCTAAATCAAAGTATTTTGCAGTAAAGATAATGAGAAAATAAGACGACACCACTTAACTCATTCAATTTGTCACCAAAGTACAAGAGATTAATATGATTAAAAGAGAAATAGAAGTAAAAAAATCAAGTAGAAATGTACTATGATTGTATCTTAAAAATATAACTAATTTTAAATATTAGCATTAAACTTAAATGAGATATGGATTTTTTCACTTTTTTCAAATCATATAATTTTAATAATAATTTCACATTATGTGTCAGAAACTGGTTAAGTATTCACATAACAAATTTGCCTTTCTAAACTTCACACTAAATTATTCAACTATAAACTGTATTCCATGCAATGGAATGTAAGATGTGCACCATTTTCATGCCAGACACATAAATACCTTCTTCTTTTGACTTTATACAAATATATTGAAAGCAATTTGTTGAAGATGATTAAGCCCCAAGGTGGAAGGGGTCTGGTTCCTGATTTAGATCATTAAAGGAGACCTTTGTCAGTCAGGCACATCCATTTTGGAATGAGTTAAAAATGAACTTTTCTTATAAATAAATATAAACCATTATTCTCAATAGCTTTTATAAAATTTGGAGATTGTGAGCTTTGAATTATTTATAACTAAAATGTAGCTTAAGTGTTAAATAAAGGCTAAATAAAATATCTATAGTTTCAGAATTCAGTATATGAAATGAAAAATATTTATAAACATTGTAACAATAAATATAACTTAGTTTATTTTAAAAATCCACCAATAATTTATTAATAATATTAGATGATGTGGTAATGCAGTACAAGAGAAACACGAGAAGAATTAATAAAAACCAGTAAGATTTAATTCCTAATTCCAGACTCTCTCAATTATAATGTGATATTTTGTAAATTACTTAAATTTTCCAACTGTGATTTCCTTTTCTATAAAATGGGTATAAGGTTTTAATATGATTTTCATGAGAATGAAATGTAATAGCCTATTTGCCTAGTCTATTTTACATATAGTTACCATGTAAATTTTGTTCTCCTTTACTTTCTTATTTTTTTAAAATTTTTTTAAATTTATTTCTAGGAGAGAGAGAGAGAGAGAGAGAGACAGCATGAGCAGGAGAGGGTCAGAGAGAGAGGGAGTCACAGACTCTGAAACAGGCTCCAGGCTCTGAGCTGGCAGTCAGCACAGAGCCCGACGCGGGGCTCGAACCCACGAACCGCGAGATCATGACTTAAGCGAAAGTCGGACGCTTAACCGACTAAGCCATCCAGGCGCCCCAGTTCTCTTTTACTTTCAATAATTAAGGAAAAATGAAAGAAAATAAAAGAAAGTATTCTAAATATATTTAAGAAACTGCATTTTCATGCAAAAATAAAATTATTTTGTTAGGACAGCTCCAAATTCTATGTAAAAAACTATGTAAAGTTCTACATCTCCACTGAGTTAAACACCAACTCATACAAAAGTGTGTGTTCACGTGTGCATGTGCTTCTTTGGAGAAATTCAACTTCTAGGCTCAGCTGCAATCTTTATTTTCACATTTTATTTTTTAATGATAATGAGATACTGGGGAAGAGTTCTGAGGGTATTTGCAAGCAATTATCTGTAACAACAAACTATGGAATCTAAGTGATGGTAGGAGAAAAAGGAAGAGGAAACATGAATAATAGAAAAAGCTTTGGTCTGTGAACTGGAAATATCGAAGCCAATAGATGTTTGCAGTTGGGATATTTTGCAATGGAAATGGAAAGACAGGAGATGATGATTGGTTAGTAGAAGTCTTGTAATTAGTATCTTAGGGCTGATGCCGTTTGAAGCATGGGCTATTTTCCAGCCACGAACATGAGCAGGATACTGATGTAAAGTGAAGGGATCACAGGAAATGAAAAATTCAAAGAAATGAGACCTGGGTTTTGGATGGACTACCCTCAGGGCTTCTAATGTTAATGACAGTGTCAGCAGAAGCTGAACTATAGTAGCCAGGTGTATTCTAATTTCTTTTTTAAATAAATAAGTGACAATGATGATAGCAACAGAGGGAAATAAGCATGAGGGTAAATAGTGAAATAATGAGTTTTATTTTATATTTAAAAATAGTTTATTGTAAAGTTGGCTTCCAAATAACACCCAGTGCTCATCCCCACAGTGCCCTCCTCCATGCCCATCATCCCTCTTCCCCTTCCCCCACCCCATCTGCCCTCAGTTTGTTTCTCAGTATTCAAGAGTCTCTCATGGTTTGCCTCTCTCCCTCTCCCCCACTATTTTTCCCCTTCTTCTCCCCCATGGTCCTCTGTTAAGATCCTCCTAATCCTCCTATACGTGCAAACATATGGTATTTGTCCTTCTCTGCCTGACTTATTTCACACAGCATAACATCCTCAAGGTCCATCCATGTTGCTACACATGGCCAGATTTCATTCTTTCTCATTGCGATGTAGTATTCTATCATATAGATAAACCACATCTTCTTGATCCATTCGTCCGTTGATGGACACTTAGGCTCTTTCCATGTTTTGGCTATTGTTGAGACTGCTGCTAAGGACATTGGGGTACATGTGCTCCTATGCGCCAGCATTCCTGTATCCCTTGGGTAAATTCCTAGCAGTGCTATTGCTGGGTCATAGGGGAGTTCTATTGTTAACTTTTTGAGGAACCTTCACAGTGTTTTCCGGAAGGGCTTCACCCATTTACATTCCCAACAGTGTAGGAGGGTGCCCATTCCTCCACATCCTTACCAGCATCTAGAGTCCTCTGATTTGCTCATTTTAGCCACTCTGACTGGCATGAGGTGGTATCTCAGTGTGGTTTTGATTTGTATTTCCCTGATGAGTAGGGATGCTGAGCATTGTTTCATTTGTCTGTTGGCCATCTGGATGTCCTCTTTGAAGTGTCTGTTCATGTCTTCTGCCCATTTCTTCACTGGATTGTTTGTTTTTCAGGTGTCGAATTTGGTGAGTTCCTTAGATATTTTGGATACTAGCCCTTTATGTGATATGTCATTTGCAACTATCTTTTCCCATTCCATCGGCTGTCTATTAGTTTTATGGATTGTTTCCTTTGCCTTACAGAAGGTTTTAATCTTGATGAGGTCCCAGGAGTTAATTTTTGCTCTTGATTCCCTAGCCTTTAGGGATGTGTCAAGTAAGAAATTGTTGTGGTGGAGGTCAAAGAGGTTGTTTCCTGCTTTTTCCTCTAGGGTTTTGATAGTTTCCTGTTTCACGTTCAGGTCCTTTATCCATTTTGAGTTCATATTTGTGTATGGTGTGTGAAAATGATCTGGTTTCATTCTTCTGCATGTTACTGTCCAGTTCTCCCAGCACCATCTATTAAAGAGGCTGTCTTTTTTCCATTGGATACTCTTTCTTGCTTTGTCAAAGATTAGTTGGCTGTACACTTTTGGGTCCACTTCTGAGTTCTCTATTCTATTCCATTGGTCTATGTCTCTCTTTTTGAGCAATACTATACTGTCTTGATGATGACAGCTTTGTAGTAGAGGCTAAAGTCTGCGATGGTGATGCCTCCCGTTTTGGTTTTCTTCTTCAATATTACTTTGGCTATTTGGGGTCTTTTGTGGTTCCATACAAATTTTGTTCTAGTTTTGAGAATACTGCTGGTACAATTATGAGTGGGATTGCATGGAATGTGTAGATTGCTTTGGGTAGTAATGATATTTTAACTATATTTATTCTTCCAATCCATAAGCATGGAATGTTTTTCCATTTCTTTGTGTCTTCTTTGATTTCCTTCATAAGTTTTCTATAGTTTTCATCATAAAGATCTCTTGTATCCTTGGTTAGGTTTACTCCTAGGTATTTTATGGTTTTTGTGCAATTGTGAATGGGATCAGTTTCTTGATTTCTCTTTCTGTTGCTTCGTTGTTGGTGTATAAAAATGCAACTGATTTCTGTATGTTGATTTTGTACCCTGCAACTTGGCTGAATTCTTGGATCAGTTCTCATAGGCTTCTGATGGAGTCTGTTGGGTTTTCTATGTAGAATATCATGTCGTCTGCGAAGTGAAAGTTTGACTTCTTCTTTGCCAATTCTGATGCCTTTGATTTCCTTTTGTTGTCTGATTCCTGATGCTAGGACATCCAGCAATATGTTAAACAACATAGTGGACATCCCTGTCGTGTTCCTGATCTCAGGGGGAACGCTCTCAGATTTTCCCCATTGAGGAGATGTTAGCTGAGGGCTTCTCATAGATGGCCTTTATGATGTTTAAATAAGTTCCTTCTATCCCGACTTTCTCGAGGGTCTTTATTAAGAAGGGATGCTGTATTTTTCAAATGCTTTTTCTGCATCTATTGAGAGGATCTTGTTTTTTATCTTTCTTTTGTTGATGTGACGTATCACATTGATTGATTTGCGAATGTTGAACCAGCCCTGTAACCCAGGAATGAATCCCACTTGATCTTGGTGGATAATTCTTTTGATGTGCTGTTGGATTCGATTTGCAAGTATCTTGTTGAGGATGTTTGCATCCGTATTCATCAAGGATATTGACCTGTACTTCTCTTTTGTTGCTGGATCTCTGTCTGGCTTGGGAATCAGAGTGATGCTAGCTTCATAAAATGAGTCTGGAAGTTTTCCTTCGGTTTCTTTCTTTTTTTTCTTTTTTGGAATAGCTTGAGAATAATGGGTATTAATTCTGTTTTAAACATCTGGTAGAATTCCCCAGGGAAGCCATCTGGCCCAGGGCTCTTATTTGTTGAGAGCTTTTTGATAACTGACTCGATTTCTTCATTTGTTATGGGTATGTTCAGATTTTCTATCTCCTCCCATGTGAATTTTGGTAGTGAGTGTGTGTTTAGGAATTTTTCCATTTCTTCTAAATTGTCAAATTTGTTGGGATATAATTTTTCATAGTATTCCCTGAAGATTGCTTGTATTTCTGAGGGATAGATTCTAATAAATCCATTTTCATTCATGATTTTGTCTGTTTGAGTGCTCTCTCTTTTCCTTTTGAGAAGCCTGGCTAAAGGTTTCTCAATTTTGCTTATTCTTTCAAAAACTCAACTCGGTTTTATTGATCTTTTCGAATGTTTCTTTGGTTTCTATGTTGTTTATTTCTGCTCTGATTTTTATTATTTCTCTTCTTCTACTGGGTTTGTGGTGCTCTTGTTGCTCTGCCTCTAGTACCCTTTAGGTGAGCTGTTAGATTTTGTACTTGCGCTTTTTCTAATTTCTTGAAATAAGCCTGGAGTGCAATGTATTTTCCTCTTAGGACTGCCTTTACTGCATCCCATAGACTTTGGATTGTTGTATTCTCATTTTCATTTCTTTCCATAGATTTTTTAATTTCTTCTATATTGCCTGATTGACCCATTCATTCTTTAGTAAGGTGTTCTTTAACCTCCATGTTTTTGGAGGTTTTCCAGACTTCTTCCTGTGAATGATTTCAACTTTCAAAGCATTGTGATATGAAAGCATACATGGTATAATTTCAATTCTTTTATATTTATTGAGGGCTGCTTTATATCCCAGTGTGTTATCTATCTTTTAGAATGTGCCATGTGCACTTGAGAACAAAGCGAATTCCCTGGTCTCAGGATATAGACTTCTAAATATATCTGTTAGATCCATCTGGTCCAATGTATCGTTCAAGTCCATTGTTTCTTTAGTGATTTTCTGTGTGGTTGATCTATCCATTGCTGTAGGTGGAGTATTAAAATCCCCTGCTATTAGCCCATCCTTATCTATAAGATTGTTTCTGTTTGTGATGAATTGTTTTAATATTTAGGTGCTCATATATTCGGTGCATAGACATTTATGATTGTTAGTTCTTCCTGATGGATAAACCCTGTAATTATTATATAATGTCCTTCTTCATCCCTTGTTATTGTCTTTAAATTAAGGTTCACTTTGTTTGATATAAGTCTAGCTACTCCAGCTTTCTTTTGACTTCCCGTAGCATGATATATATTTCTCCATCCCCTTACTTTTAATCTGAAGGTATCTTCCAGTCTAAAATGCGTATCTTGTAGACAGCAAATAGATGGATTTTGTTTTTTTATCCATTCTGCTATCCTATGTCTTTTGACTGGAGGACTCAGCCCATTTACATTCAGTGTTATTGTTGAAATATATGGTTTTAGAGTCATTGTGTCATTTGTGGAAGTCATGCTTGTGGTGGTGTCTCTAGCATCTTGCATTCCTTGCATCATTTCCTTCAAAGGGTCCTCCTCATGATTTTTTGTAATGCTGGTTTAATGATGACAAATTCTTTCCATTTTTGTTTATTTCAAAAGACTTTTGTCTCACCTTCTATTCTGAATGACAGGCTTGCTGGATAGAGGATTCTTGGCTGCATATTTTTTCTGTTCATCACATTGAAGATTTCTTGCCTTTCCTTTCTGGCCTGCAAAGTTTCATTAAGTAGGTCTGTAACCTCTCTGATAGGTTTCCCTTTGTATGTTAGGGCCCTTTTCTCCTTAGCTGCTTACAAATTTCTCTCTTTGTCACTATATTTTGCCAGTTTCACTATGATATGTCGTGCAGAAGATTGATTCAAGTTACATCTGAGGGGAGTTCTCTGTGCCTCTTGAATGTCAACATCTACTTCCCTCCCCAGGTTGGAGAAGTTCTCTGCTATAATTTGTTCCAGGACTCCTTCAGCACCTTTCCCTCTCTCTTCCTCTTCTGGAATGCCTATGGTATGGATATTGTTCAGTTTGATTGTATCGTTGAGCTCTTGAACTCTTCTTTCATGTTCCTGGATCATTTTATCTCTCTTTTTCTGTTTCTTCTTTTTCTATAATAGTGTCTTCTAAATCACTTATTCTCCTTTCTGCCAGTTCAATCCATTCATTGAACGCCTCCGGTTTATTATGTATCTCATTTATCGCATTTTTTAATTCATCACAGCTATTTTTAAGCTCCATAGTGTTTGTGGCCATAGTTTCTCTGATGTCCTCTTTGCTTTTTTCAAGCCCAGCGATTAATTTTATGATTATTGGCCTAAATTCTTTTTGTTATGTTGCTTATATCTGATTTGAGCAGTTCTTTAACTGTCATTTCTTCCAGGAATTTCTTTGGGGGAGAATTTTTCTGTTTCATCATTTTGGTTAGCTTTCTATCTCTTGTTAATTTTAAAAGCTTGTTGTACACTCTGCCCCTGCGAGTTATGTTGTATTAGAGAGGGTTCTTTGTTCAAGGCCTGTCTGTTCAGGAAGTGTTCTTTGAATGGTGTCTCTTGGTTTCTTTTGTTGAGCGTTAGGTTATTTTGTTTCCTTACTCGTAGTGGTATTTGAGACTCTACACTATGTGTAGTTTGGCTTGTTTCTTGAGGCAGCCCTAGAAAAAGAAAACAGGCAACCACAGAGGGAACACAGGTACACAAACGCATAGACAAAAACCAATAAACACGCAAACCCAGGCTCAGGCAAAAACAGCAACAACAGCAAAACAGCTCTCGAGGGTGTGGGGACCGACCTGGTATGATGTAGGCAGGACTTGCCTCCACTGTGTCCCCTGGTTGCTCCCTGAGCCCCCGCCTTCGTGGTTGTGGGGAGAAGAATGGCGTCGCCCCAGTCCCTTCTCAACCAAGCTTTGCAAATCACTTCCTTGGTCAGATCTCCCTGTGCTGAGGATGTAGCCAAGGTGGGCTGAGTTCTATGCCCCACGCCCCGCCTTGTTTCCAGGTTCCAGTCCACAGGCTTTGTTATACTGCCCTGAACAGTCTCACAGGTTGCTGCTTCCCTGCTGCAGCGGTTGAGTGGGGGAGGGGGGATGGGAGACGTGTAGCAACCTCAGATTCCCTGGGGTCAAGCAGCCATACAGCCTGGGTGCGTTAGGGGAAGTAGCAACTTCAGGTCCACAGAGTCCCTGCTGCCGCCGCCATGTATAATGCCAGGAGTGCTTCAGTGCAGTTTTTTTCTGACACCTTCATGGACTGGGGGCACCTAGTTCAAAGTCACCATCCCAGATAGAGCTAGAAAACACTCTCTTTCCAAGCCAAGGTTTTTCTTTTCTCCAGGGATGGTTCTATGAGCAATCTCAGCTTCTCTTTCCTTTCCTCTGGACTCGCCACAGTTCACCACCGCTCGTTGGTTTATCACTCACCGCAGCTGCACGCACGCCCTCTCTTCCCTCTGTATCTCTGGGTCCCATCCCACTTTTATCTTCCCCAGTTCGCACTCACGCACTCATGAGGTTTCCTTCCCAGTGTACTCTGTCTCTTTCTCTTCCCAAACTCCTGTGGCTCAGTGTCCTATGACTTCAGGCCTTCTCTGTTTGAGAGGTGGGTGCAGGCGAAATGCCCTGAGCTCCCTACTTCGCCATCTTGCCCACTTCCTTTTTTTTTCAATTATGAATTTTACATAATCAGGACACTGTGCGGTGGGTAAGATATCAAATGTGACAGTAGGTTATAAAAGGGCACTTAGGTCATCTAGTGATCTTGAGATACGCAGTCAATGAAGGGAGAAAGATTAAAGAACTACTGAGGTAAGATCGGTTTTCTCGTAAGGCAATAGAGTCGAGGCAATGTTGTGAGAAGATGTGGAGAATATAAGACATGCGGCAGATTATGGAGCACAGTGTCCAAAGAATATAGCAGGATATTTCTAATGAAATAAGAGGTTTGCAGTGGAGGATACCCAGGGAGTTGTGTGTGGGTTCCATGATGAAACAGCATCACTGAAGGTTAAGAGTGTAGGTGATAATGGGTGGCTCTGATGTTTGTATGTGAAATGTTCAAGACTGAGGTTTGATACAATCATCCATTTCAAAACTATCTGTGAGGAAAGTGGGGCTGATAAAAGAAGATGAGATTTAGAAATGTTCAGTCAATTTAAGCTTAGGTAGGTCTTTGATGATTGGCAAGAAGTTTTGAAATTTATTCTTAGGAAGTGAAACTGTCCACAAATATTGGGGAAAAGGTCATACTCTAAATCCCAAAATGTCTTTTATTTACAGAATCTCAAATTCTTTCTTGCTCTTTGATAATTCGATAATTAGGGGGTTTGCCTGGTAGTTCTGTAAATTTCCTTTGCTCTAGAGGCAGAGTGATAAGCAATAGCTTAAGGAATAGGGGAGATTATCCGCATGCATGTTATCTTTCTTGTACTGATGTTACGTTATTAGTTAAATTATTGTCATTATTAGTGTCAATTTAAATTAGTTATTCTTATGTAGTCATGCTTGTTTTAACTTAAATCCATAGCATCAGTTGTATAGTTTTACTATACACAGCAGTTCAGATGTTCATTCAAAAGTTGTGTCTTTTTTTAAAAGTTTATTTATTTTAGGAGAGACACAGAAAGAACAAGTGGGGGAGGGGCAAATAGCGGGAGAGACAGAATCCCAAGCAGGCTTAACACTGTCAGCAGCATAGAGCCAAATGCGGGGCTCAAACTCATGAATGATGAGATCAAGATCTGAGCTGAAATCATGAGTCAAGCCCTTAACCAACCGCCATCCAAGTGCCCCCAGTTGTTGTGTCTTCTAATGGTACGGGACTACTAAGTAACTTTGTGACAATGGAAAATTCAGGTACTCTTTTGTCTTCATTTTTTAAAAAATGTTTTTATTTATTTCTAGGAGAGAGAGAGAGACAGCGTGAGCAGGGGAGGGTCAGAGAGAGAGGGAGTCACAGACTCCGAAACAGGCTCCAGGCTCTGAGCTGGCAGTCAGCACAGAGCCCGACGCGGGGCTCGAACCCACGAACCACGAGATCATGACCCAAGCAAAAGTCGGACGCTTAACCGACTAAGCCACCCAGGCGCCCCATTTGTCTTCATTTTTGACAAATGAAAAATAAAGAGTTTATCTTGGATAATCATTGACCCTTTATACAGTTACATATGTGCAAGACTCGTGTGTGTGTGTGTGATGCAGAGAGCTGAGAATATTACATTTTTCCATCTTGGCAGAATGTTGAGAAATATTTATGTACCATTTCTCATATTTTCACTCATATTAAGTTCAGACAAGATAATCAAGGATACACAAGGAATGAATATCAAATACTTGACACATGCACAGACATGTTTAGTTTCTTTCTGTAATGAAAATTGTAAACGAATGAAATGTTCCTGATAGTTTCATTGTTGACATTATCACAAAGAGCTTTCTGGGCCTATTATGTGGTTAAAACACTTGAATTGTTTTGAAACATGGGTTTATAATGTTTGACATTATTTATTTGCTGTGCATTGAAATAAAGTTACTTTTCTCTCCCGACAATTTAAATTTCAGTATTTGGGGAGGAAGGCTTTGGTAATCACTTAAAGAACTTAGTTTCATGACTTAAAATAATCCCTTTAATACAGTACAACTGAAGAGCCAAGACAAAGCTCTGTGATTCCCTATGCATTCCAAAGCATATAATATTATCATTTTCCCAGTAAATAAAATGTCTTTAGGCTGTGAAAATCAAATATTTTAGACATGTAATTCAACATGCTTTAAAATGCAAGTTTTTAGGGGCTCCTGGGTTGCTCAGTCCATTGAGCATCCGACTTCGGCTCAGGTCATGATCTCATATGTGGGTTCAAGCGCCGCGTCTGGCTCTGTGCTGACAACTCAGCTTGTCTTCGGATTCTGTGTCTCCTTCCTTCTCTGATCCTCCCCCGCTCACACTGTCTCTCTCTCTCTCTCTCTCTCTCTCTCTCTCTCTCTTTGTCTCTCTCAAAAATAAATAAAACATTAAAAAAATAAAATCCAAGTTTTTTTAAAAAAACATTTGTAGGGACATTTATCGGTGGCTCAGTTGGTTGAGTATGGGAGTTTGGCTCAGGTCATGATCTCAAGGTTCAGGGTTTCAAGCCCTGTGTCAGGCTTTGCACTGACTACAGAGAGCCTGCTTTGGATTCTGTCTCCTTCTTTCTCTGTCCCTCCCCCACTCACACTCGTGCTCTCTCTATCTCTCAAAAATAAACTTTAAAAAATTTAAAAAAGCATCTTATAATCATGAATCAGAAAAACTGTTACCAAAAAAAAGTGTTTTAAGTAATATGACATGACCTCCCATTTGCCTTTGCCTCATGGTAACTGTTTTTACTCATATATATAACCCAATCTTTTGAGTTTGAACCTTGGAACATCACCTCTACAAATCTGCAGTAGCCAAGGTTAATGTGTTAGAAGCAAATAAACAATAAAATGAGCAGAAAAAGTCAGAGGGTCTCAGCTCAAGACGGACATTATCCCTGAGAGTTGGTGAGAGCTTCAATCTACTAGTAAAGGATCCTTCTGGGTAACAGAGCTTAGCCATGGGGTGGGGGGTGGAGGCTCTGGCTGTAATCCTGGAGTATCTCTGAGAAAGTGTTGGCAGAGTCTGCATTCTAACCCCCAGTGACCACGGTTCAGAGGAGGAGTGGGACAGTACTTTCCTAGTCCTGCCAAGAGCAAGCTTGCCAGCTGTCCTCTGGCATGAGTGGTTAGAAGGAATTTTGTGCAAAATGAAAGACAATTCTTATGATTTTTATTTTTCTTCAAATTTTTTGTCACTCTCATAGTCCCTTCCTTCTCCTGCTCCAAGAAATAAACAAAGAGGGAAATAGAAATCACTAGAGAACTGTAGAAGCTTGTCAAAATCTCAGTAACTCAATTCATGTGAATTCTTTCTATACTTTTGTTCTCAGTTGTATGTTAGGGAATGCATATGTATGTATATATATGATTCCTGGTACAACTTCTTGTTTACCAGCTCTCACAGCTCTCAAGAATAAAGATCTTAGTCTGACTACTACTTTACCCCAGCCTCTTGGAATTCCAAATACAAATGCCCTTTCTTCATTTTTCTGGCTGATATTCATGTTCGATGTATATAAAAGCCTTATTCTTCAAATTCCTATCTCCCTCTGAGTTTTGAGTGAAACAAATGTAAGAGTACACAGATGAATTATAGCCTTTGGGCCATTGTACTCTCTGGGCCCCAGAGAATCTCACATAAGCTACTATGTTGGTCCATAGCACCAGAAAAACACTCTTTTCATCCTGGTGGAAAGTAGCTTAAGGAGCTCTCAGTTTGTCACTGTTTTTCTCAGTGTGAGAGAAATAAAAACTGTTCATATTTTGGCTCTAACATTCCAAGCCTCTGCCGTTTGGACTGAGGTCCCATACCTAGTGTCTCTTTCACACTTCCACTCTCACCATTTCCTAACTCTGTTATTAGGGTCTTTGCAGACATTCTTGTTGGTTTCTCTGGCTGGGATGCTTGCTTTCCCAATCTTGGTTTAACAGCCTCCTGCACATCTTTTTCACACAAGAGTTATTTCAGAAAGCCTTCCCTGATTCTCTATGGGCAGAGCTACCTAACCAGTACCCTCTTTGCCAACAAAGAAAGAAATATCTATTTGTAAATATGATGCTGAACTCCATTCCCTGGTAAACATATTCAGAAGCAGAGGTTTACACACAGGAGATTTAATTGAGAGCACTATCAGGACACCTGTAAGGAAATGATGGAAGCTTCATTGGGCAGTAAATGAAGTTGAGCTGTGATGCAGTTGCAATAGAGCACCCTGTTGATCCCAGAAGGACTTTAGAGCTGGGATGGCTTTTAAGAGTTGTCTCAGCTAGAGGCAAAGAGATCAGTCTTTGTATTTGCACATTGGCCTTTGGATATTGGCTGCCTCTGAAGAGGTGCGTGACGTGAGTTGAGGCAGTGCCCTTTGACTCAAAGTAATTCCTAAGCAAGGACTGAAATGAGAGATACAAGCAGCCAATATTTCTGGAAGAAGACTTGGAAGGCAGCATGCACTACAGTCCATCCCAGTGCATCTCAGATCCACTGGCTTCATGCAGAACCTCTGTCTTCTTGGAGAACAGATTTCCCCTACCAGACAAGTATTCATGACATGAACTATGCTCCCACTCCTGCACTTTGTCTTGTGGAAACCCACAATCATCCCCTACTCTAACCATCCTGGATTCACTTCTTCTTAGCTCGTGTTTCTGCTAATTGAGATGGATTAGCTGGTTGAGTGAACTGTACCCTCCGTTTCAAGGGATCTGAGAATTTGGTCATTATGTTTTCTTGGAGTATGACTACTTCACTTGTATACTTGCTGTCAAATATGGATAAAAATTACCACAAGATTTCCTAATGGCCCACTTGGATGCTATGCATATTTTTCTCCACTTTCATTACATAATGACAACTTTCCTGATGATCACCATCTATTATGCCATTGAGGATGGTGACTTATGTCTTTGCTTGCTAATCTCTTGATGTAAAAAGCCTGAAGTGACTGTAGAATCAATAGCTTTAAGTTTAAAGGGACTTGTACTGTGCACCCTAAGTTAAGTATTCCCTAAGGTGGGGTAAATATTGTTCACTGTGCTTTTGATAGAACCATTCAATAAGCTTCTGAAGGAACCATGCAGTACAGAGGTTAAAAAATTATTATACTGGAGGCTACTCTAAAATCGGTGATAATTCCCCTTACTATGTATTAGTAATGATGTCTATAATATAATAGAACATTTTAAATATGTTTTTTTCTCCTTATGTGGTACTGTTACATGACACTGAATGTATCTGGTTAAATTTTCTCTACTGTTGTTTTATTTTCCCTTTCTGAAAACAGCAACCAGAGACAGATTTTGTTCATAATAGTGCTGAAAACAAATGATTATGTTAAGAAAGCACAAGTCCTTCTCTTTGTTTCTATTTAAGCACATATATATTAAGTGAGAAATTTGAATCTAAAGATCAGGGATTTACCATATTATTGTATTAATTGACTATGTGGCAGCAGACAAAATGCAAATAAAACTGCAAGTCAACCCAAACTTAATTGATAGAATAACTTACTAACTTAATTGGTTTAATTGGTAGAATAACTGTTTTTAGTGGTATGCCTATAGTAATTTGGATGTCACTGAGCAATGAGTAATTATAATTGTGTTGGGAGGTCGGTATCTCACTGTGGCAAGGACAAGAGAAATGTAGTTGGAATGAAGATGGGGAAAATCCTGTGGTATTGACTGGAACTAGAGTTATCAATATGAACACCTGCCATAGAAAAATGCCAATTCTTTAGTATCAGATTTAGTAAGTCACAGAAGACTGATGCTGTTGGTACAACAGACAAAAAGCTGAATAAAATGCAAAAATCATGCCATAATAACGTCACAGGGCAGAAGAAACAAATGGGGTAAATTACAACTTGAAGGGAGATATGGAATTTGGTAACATCTAGCTATTTCTAGCTATTTTTCCTCTGTAGAAATCTTCTTGCTCTTGGTGCAAACAAGACAGAAAGCTTCTGATGGGGAAAAAGATCAGTAAAGTGTAGTCATGGGGGACGGATATTAATCAATTGAAAACTTGCAGGGACTCAGGAACATGACCAGTTTTCCCTGAACACTTGCTGAGCACGGGCTACACAGGAGTCCAGGGTACTATACTGAAAACTTCTAAATGAGAAACTAACATTTCCTGAAGTCCAGTCATGTGTTCAGACAGTATTTTATTCTCCTTCTCAAGATGTTAGTCAGATTTTAAGCTACATATTATGAGAGATTAGAGAACTGAGCTGCAGTATCTGAATCCAGAAATGGGTCTCCTGGAGTCATGCATGGTTGAGGAGCACCAGGCTTTTAATCAAAAACCAAAAGACCTTGAGCAAAACCCAGATAGCCTCTGTCTTATGTAAGTGAAAGCTGCTCTAAATAAATTTTTGATTGAAGGGAAATTATTAGCCCTTCACCCTGTGTACCATAGGACAATAGGATTTCAAGAATTCTTCTATACATTACATTTGGCATGCAGTCCAAAGTAGTAGATATATTTATTTAAAATTTTTTTACATTTATTTATTTTTGAGAGACAGAGAGAGACAGAGCATGAACAGGGGAGGGGCAGAGAGAGAAAGAGACACAGAATCTTAAGCAGGCTTCAGGCTCTAAGCTAGTGGTCAGCACAGAGTCCGATGCGAGGCTCAAACCCATGAACCACGAGATCATGACCTGTGCCAAAGCTGGGATGCTCAACCAACCACCCAGGCATCCCAATATATTTATTTTTAAAAAATGTTTAATGTTTATTCATTTTTTGAGAGAGACAGAGTATGAGTGGGGGCGGGGCAGACAGAGAAGCAGGCACAGGATCTGAAACAGGCTCCAGGTTGTGGTCAGCACAGAGTCCGATGCGGGGCTCAAACCCATGAATTGTGAGATCATGGCCTGAGCTGAAGTTGGATGTTTAACCGACTAAACCATCCAGGTACCCTAGGTATATTTAGAGGTAGAAAATTACTCCCCCTACCAAAAGAGAGAGAGAGAGAGAACAGGATAGTCACTAAGTGTTGGTTCACAAACTCCTAGAGAGCTTCCCCGGTGTAATCTGAAACCAGCCCCCATAAGTGGAAGGCAGGGAGAGACCAAAGAAAGAGGCAGATTTAGTGAGCAGATTTAACTTACACACTTCTTGTGTAAGTTTTTCTTGAGGGGGCAGCTAGATCAGTAGATCTCCTTATTCTACAATCAAGTTTTAAGATTTATGTAGAGGCCTTAACAGGGTTCAGTCTTATATACTGGCCAAAGGGTCTTCACACCACCCACCTCAAGGCTGTGTCCTTGGAGCAGCTTCTGGGAGCAGGAAGACAAGCTAAACTCACATTGCAAGGACAGAAGTGGAGTGAGGCACCTCTGATTGCCAGGGTCCGGCTCACAGTCAATGATCTCCTCCAACATCAAGACACTGAATTTACAAGCAAACAATGGCTACACCATCTATGACAATAGAACTCTGACTCACAACTCTGCAGCTACCAATCGAGGATGCTAACTATAAAGTCTGCAGTAGCCACTCTGGGAAGCCAAATCACAGCATTTGCAGTGATTAGCCCAAAATAATCAGAATCTAGTCAATGACTACTAAATTTTCCAAAGATAAAACAAGTAAGAATGTGATACACTTGGCAGTAATTACAGTGAATATGAGTGGACAAGACATTATAATTCAAAGTCAGACAAGATTAACAAAGGGGGACCTAACAGGGATATGGAATATAGTCAATGGTATTGGTATTTTATGTTGACAGATAGTAACTACACTTGTGAGTATAGCATAACATATAAACTTATGGAATCACTATGTTTATACCTGAAACTAAAGTAACATTGTGTGTCAGCTGTACCTCAATAAGAAAGAAAGAAAGAAAGATAGATAGAAAATGAAAGAAAGAAAGAAAGAAGAAACAAAGAAACAAAGACCTAACTGTATGCTAATTACAAAGGAGTACACTTTATTTTTTTTTAATTTTTTTTTATGTTTTATTTATTTCTAGGAGAGAGAGAGACAGCGTGAGCAGGGGAGGGTCAGAGAGAGAGGGAGTCACAGACCGAAAAAGGCTCCAGGCTCTGAGCTGGCAGTCAGCACAGAGCCAGACGCGGGGCTCGAACCCACGAACCGCGAGATCATGACCTAAGCAAAAGTCGGACGCTTAACCGACTAAGCCACCCAGGCGCCCCAAAGGAGTACACTTTAAATATAAGACCACAAATTGGTTGAATATGAATAGGTAGAAAAAAATATATAAAAATAAAGCAGAAGAAATGTAGTATGATTAAGATAATAGAAGGTTAAATATAATTTATGTACAATAGAACTAAAAATATGCTAGAACTAAAGAATTATAATTTATAATGATAAAAGAATCCATTAAACATAAATATATAATACTCCTAAACTTGTATGCAGCTGGTAATATATCCTTAAACATACATGAAGCAAAAACTCTTAACAAAAAGAGAAAGAAACATTTTTAAATTTGGAGATTATACGTACTTCTCTCCCCATACTTGATATAACAAAGAGGGGATATTATCTGTAAAGATTTAGAAGGGCTGAACAATGCAATTTATTGACTTGATCTAATAAGATTGTGCATAATTACAGGAAATACAACCACAGAATGCACATTTATTTCAAGTGCAATAGAAAAATTTAACTGAATTTAAAAACAAGTATCAATAAATTTCAAATGATTCAATTTATAATCATAATGTTCTTTGGCACAGAATGGCTTTAAAGTGAAAATCAACAGAAAGAAAACTAAAATACCTCTAAAGTTTGGAAATTAAGTACAATAATTTGAAATAGTCTGTGACCCCCTCCCCCAAAAAGTCATAATAATAAAAATTAGAAAACACTCAAACTGAAGTAAAATGGACATATGAAAACATATGGGGTACAATTAAAGTAAGGATTAGAGAGAATTCATAGCTTTAAATGAATATATTAAAAAAGAAAGAAATGTTGAGAATTAAAAACTGAAACTTAATGTCAAGAGGCAAGGAAAAGAAGAGCAAACAAAATCAAAGAAAATAGAAAGTGGAAGTTATATTAATAAAAACATAAAGTAAACATATAGAAAACAAATATTTAATAAAAAACATCAACAAAGTTAACTGTTTCTTGCAGGAAATTATTAATAACATTGATCAGCACCTACAAGACTGAGTTAGAAAATTAAAGGAGAGAAATCAGAGATTACCAATATCAGTAATAAAATGCAAGCATCACTACAGATCCTACAGACATAAAGAAAATAATGCAATGATATTATAAATAATTTTAAATCATAATATAATATAAATATATATGATATATATAATGATAAATAATTTTATATGTGATGATTTGGATGAAGTAAGATCATTTAAAAAATAAAACTTTTACTTGACAGAATAAGAAATTTAAAACTTAAGTTTTCCTACAAATAAAGTAATTGCATTTGTAATTAAAAACAAACTTTCTTCAATGGTAATTTTCAGGATCATATGATTTTACTGGCATGTTCTTTAAAAAAACTTACAAAAGGAGTAGCACTTAACTTCCAAACTTCTAGAATCTGTAAAGAAGAGCCTTCATATTATTGTTATGGCACCAGAACAATTTTGATTCCAAAACCTGACAAAGGTATTTTAAAAAATACTAAATTTAATACAGCAATAAATAAAAAGGAAATTATATTAAGATCAATGGCGTTTATTTAAGAAATGCAAAGTTGGTTGAAAGGTTGGCTACTAATCAATGAAACTTGCCATATTAATAAAGAATATTGGAAAAAATCACATGATCGTATCAATAAATGCAGAAAAACCTTTTGATAAATTCTGACAGCCATTTTAATACAATTAACAGCTATGAAGCTCTATTAAACTTTAATAGTCTAGGGAATAAAACATTTTTCTTGATAAGATTAATAATATTTGCAATAAGCCTACTGTAATCATTCTTAATGTTTTCAGTAGAACCTATGAATTTTCTCTTCTATTCAGCAGGCATGGGTAGGTGTCAGTAATAGAAATTTATTTATTTACTTGCTTGATATTCATGAACATATGCTTTTTCCATCTTGGGAAGGTAACAACATTTTGGTTTGAATATTTTTCAGATGTGAATACCTAGGTGCTGTGTCTTAGAAAAGATGAAGAAGAAACATAGCTTAGCTCCATATAGGTCCACATATTGTTTGGTTAGAAAAAGAGACCATCCTTTTATGGGGAGTGGTCATTGGGCAAATGCTCTGTCTGAAGCTCCACGATCAACATCAGGTATGACTGAGAGTTGTGAGGGAGTTTTTGTGTGGACATCACAGTGGAAGGAGAAATGTGAGCCTGTTATCGGGGGGTGGGAGAGAGAGAGCCCCGAGATTCTTTCTGATCACCAGGTAGGCATCTCTGCACTGTCGGTTTTGGTGTTTTTATTTAAAGGTCCTATAACAACATGAGATCAGAAAAAGGAATTTTTGCAATGGAAAACTCTTTGTGATAAGATGCTTTGAAAAGTGTACAAAAACAGGTTTTTCGGAAGTATTCTTGCAGAATTACCCCAATCATAGTGAGGTTGAGTAAATCTTACAACTATGGAAGTAACAGGATGTTCTTAGTGAAAAACAGGATGACATACATATGTGTTCTAAGTTAATAACGCTAGGATTAAGACATAAGTTAAGTTGTATATAGATAGGCTGGGAGTCATTCTGTCTGGCTCACAAGAGGACCAATGTTTTTGAGTTGGTTAATAAGTTGTTTGTGGAAACCTTGTTGACTTGATGCCGAATGTGTAAACACCATGGAGGCCCTAAATGTGTCGGCCTTTGTTTTGGGGTTATGTTTTAGCTACTCTTACCTATCCTCATCCCAGCCGCCAGTGTGAGGGAGGGTGTTTGTGGAAAGTAGGCCTTAGGGAAGGGACTGTCATACATCACCAGTTAGAAAAGGTATAAGTATTAACTTAAGTTCTGCCGTTATCTGTTCCTTAACTCCAAATTGGGCTCTGTTTCAGGGCCAGGCTCAATAGTAACTCTTGTGTTCTTAACCCCCTTTACGATCTAAGTCTCGGATATACAAGGCCCATAGGAAGAGCCTTTTGACAATCATCCACAGTGTGCTTTCATCTAAAATATCTTTTGAAGAGGCAGGAATATGCTTTTCCTCATGAGGAATCTGTGCGGGGAATATCGGTCTGATTTGGAATATTGTGAGGCCTGGTCAATACCAGCATGCTCATTTCCAACATGAGCCAGTAGTAGCAGAGGGAGATACTGGTTTCGCTTCTCATGGCAGGAGCTGTGCAAACGCTGCCATTTCCTCACTGTGACTGTCATCCAGCGAGGCCGGTGCGGCTCCCAGTAGTCTCCCATTTCACTCTCTGCTTCTACCATAGCATTATCAAACCTGGTTTCCAATTTTACCTGATAGCATAAGTTTTTGAGAGCAGAAACAATGTTTATCTCCAGGGTAGGTAGTTTCATGCTTGGCATGCTTCAGGTACATGATTAAATGTGCTTAACTAATTGCAAACTGTTTTATTCTCAGTCATACTGAAGAAACCCATTTTAATGTATAAAAACCTGTTATATCAAACAACTCACACAAGATAAAAATATGCTATTCTAAGCACATAACCTGTTGTCCCAAATAAGGGATACTTTGAAAACTTGTTACACTTTAAAAACATACAAGAAACTATTAGAAAGCCACATGTTTAGCCTCATTTTGGCTAATACTTCAAGACAATATTCCAAAGAGATGATTGACACCACTCTGCGGTATTCACTGATTAGGGAAATGCAACCTGATATTTACTTTGGGCCCACAACTGAAAGATAAAATTTAAATTAAGAAGGGAGAGTTGTGGGTCTCCTGTGATTCCAAATACATGATTCCCCATAAATATACCTGAGGCCTAGGGACAGGTTTGTCCAACTGGTTTGTCAAGCATGTGGAGAACCACTGGATCAGAGGGAATAAAGGAGGAGCCCAATAATATGTGTTTCCTAACCCATTTTATTTTCCCCCTGGACACAGGTAGAAAGACATTTCCTTAAATACTCTACAAATATGTAAGACTGTTTTCCTAAGTTGTATTCAATAAGAGATGGGAAGAAATGATACAAGCTAAGACCTGGCCTATAAAATATTCCACAGGTGAATCTCTACTCCACTACCTCATTCCAGCCTTGAAGTTCAGATGGCAATGAGCTCATAAGAGGTGCCTAGGTTCCTGAATTAGTATGTGGATCAAAATCCTTTAATGTCTGCATTTGATTTTCATGTAATCAAGTAGTAGTGGTGTGTCTGTGTGTGTGTGTGTGTGTGTGTGTGTGTTTGGGTTGTTTGTGATAAAACATAAAATGGTGGCCAACTAGAAGACAGGGCATTCACCTCTAGCAAACCACAAGTGAGAGAACACTAGTAATGAGTAATGTTTGTGGCACAGATGGTGATCTTTGAAAGCACACTAGGTGACCATCCTAGTTAATATCCATTATTAATGGATTATTATTATATTATTATATAATTATCCATTATTAATCCATTATTAATTAATCCAGTCCATTGTTAATATTTGTCAGTCAAAGAGTGTCTGGTACTAGCTCATGAAGAGTACAGTGTAACAAAAATGTGTGGTTGGCTTCTTCATCAATCACAGCTCTTCTGCTTTTAAGGGCTTGCCTTCAACTGGATGTGGGGCAGAGCTGTGACTTTGAATAAAGTTTAGAGTTGTTCTTACCTTTGACTAGATGTATTTATAACTGTATGGAGAACCTTGTATTACCTGTAAGAAATAAGAAGGAACTTGTCCTAAATTTCATACAGGGGCAAGGAAAGAACTACTTCCAGAGAATCAATTTAAATGAATACTTAAAAACAAAAATAAAGTTCCTTTATGACTTCATTGTATAATTTGTGGTTGATCAGTGAAGTGATTAGCAGCAATTTTTGTTGTTTTGTAAATGTAACAAATATATCATTATATCCAGAGAATGATTCTTCATAAAGTTTAAAAGAAAATTGCTCAGTTGTAGAACGTAAGAAAAAATATTATACATTTTTTTTGTTTTACTTAAAACTCGTAAAACAAATGTTAATTTATTACAATTGAGTATCTTTTCCCTTGAATTAGACTGGGTTGCATTTAACTATGCTATCTAAGGGCTTGCAGTAGCCTGTTTATATTGGAAAGTAATGAAAACATCACTGTCATTAAAACAGAAGAGAGAGTTTTTCCTTTGAAGTGATAGTAATCATAAATATCACATTGTTTCACAAGCTTTTTCACTGGAACTTTAGAGGATCTTAGTAATACTGGCAACTTTTTGCAAACATAAAAATGTTTTGAAATGGAATTTTATTTCTTCAAAGCCTTTTCGTCTTTCCCTGGCAGCCATCAAGCTCTCATAGCACATCTCATGGGTAAGGATATATATTGTTGGTTTTTGTGCCTTTGAAGTTATTCTAACAAAATTTTGGTGGTATTAAGACTTCATTACAATTATCAACATATTAAAAGGAAAAGAAAATAGAAAAAACTTGTTTTTAGGGACCAAATCAAATTTTAAAATGCAGATTATAAAGACCAATTTCCTAAGTATATGCAGCTTGACATTTTTGAGGTTTCTGTCTTTATTCTCTATTAGTCATTTCTAAATATTTTTAATACTGTCTTCCACTTACAGAGTTCTTCCTATGTGTCAGGAATACACTTAGGAGCTATATGTATATAGTAACTTAGGCACTAATGTTCCAAGACTTAGATACATTAAGTAACCTTCCTAACAGCTACTTATGATGGGGCTGGGGTGTGGAGGGGGCTCTGATATTAAGCCACCTATCTCCTGCTCAATATTAAACCCCGCTCTGATGGTGAAGTTTAAGAATTGTATGCTATCAGGGTGCCTGGGTGGCTGAGTTGGTTAAGCATCAGACTTTGGCTCATATCATGATCTCATGGTCCCTGAGTTTGAGCCCTGTGTGGGACTCTGTGCTGACAGCTCAGATCCTGGAACCTGCTTCAGATTCTGTGTCTCCCTCTCTCTCGCTGCCCTCCCCAGTCTGTGTCTGTCTCTCTCTCAAAAATAAACTTTAAAAAATTAAAAATTAATCAATTAATTCACTTTAGATATATAACAAAATGCTTTTAGGAGTTAATATTTGGCCCATGATATTACATAATGGACTTACCAAAAATTTAACTGATATTGCAACTCAGTGTATAGAGAAATTGCAGGTTTCCTCAAGAGGAAAGAAGGAGTAGGAGGAACCTTTCTTGTAGCTCCATCTAGTAAATGTATTAGGATAAAAATAAGTTGCACTTTTGTTTTAAGGAATTCAGTTTCTCCTAAATAAAAAAAAAAATCCCATTTTCTTTTTCATTTTGATCATCCAGCAGAAATGGTGTCCTAATGGAAGACAGGTAGCAGGATTACATGTTTGGAGTGATTCCATGGCAACAGGAACACTCTGGGTTTCTCAGAAGAGGCATTTTCTTTCTCTTGTCTCTTGAGCTTTACGTTCCTTTTACACCTTGATTTTGTTTGCCCTGCTGATAGCTCTGATGTAAGTGCAAAACTTGCACAGTACATAATCTGGTCTTACTTCTGGCTTTGCTATTGACTGGTTGCACACCTGAGTAACCAGTCTTTCCTCAGTTTCTGCAGGCTGCAGGCTCTGAACCTCTGCTTGTCCCCCACCTTACCTACTACCTAGTGAACTTCCCCCTTCCCTATCACCAATGTGGGGGAAAGCAGTCCATGCTATAGGTACCACATGGTCCAGAGTGCCTCTCAGTTCTGCGTCCAGTTTGCCTTGGGTTCTCTTCTTTTTTAATGTTTATTTTATTTTTGAGACAGAGAGAGAGAGAGAGAGAGAGAGAGAGAAGAGGAGGGGCAGAGAGAGAAGGAGACAGAAGATCCAAAGTGGGCTCTGCACTGACAGCAGAGAGCCCAAGTTGGGGCTTGAACTCATGAACTGTGAGATCATGACCTGAGTGGGAAACAAGAGTCAGACGCTTAACCGACTGAGCCAACCAGTGCCCCTTGTATTCTCTCTTTTATGACTGAGCTGAGCTATTAATTCTAGGTCACCAGTCCCCAGGCTGTGGAGGAGGAGCAAGGGAATGGGGTCAGCAGATGGGTACCCTAGAGTTAGTATTTTTACAGAGTTTCTACTGGAGACCAGGATTACAAGAGGTTTCTTCTGTCTTTAATGTGACCCTCGCATACCTACACTATTGAACATGTCACCATTTTTCATGACTAGATTATCAGGTTATAAAGGAAGAATGCTATTCATTGCTATGCAATAATCACATACCTGTTTCTCACATCTGGAACTTATGTAATTTCAGATGCTAATATTATTTACATTATTAAAGTTATTATATAACCTAGGTAAAAAGTATTGGACATTTTTCATCCTTTTGTCATTGTTGTTGTTATTTCTATAAATTGATTTCAATTTCACAACTATGTCCCATTACCTAACAACTTAATAAAAGCCAAAGGAAAGAGGTTGACTGATAAGCAGTATTGGTGATTAGAATTATCAGTGCAACTTTTAACTGGAGCTATGTTTTCCTCTGCTACCATCTGAATCAACACTGGACTCTTAGGATTTGTATTATGCATCAACACTGCTGGACCTAAATTTGCATCATTTAAGTTTTGGCCAACACATATTAGGTAAGATTCATAGGAAATGACCCTATTGTGTGCCATAGGTTATTGTGAATAGCCAAGGTCAGTTCTTCAGGGGAGTTATAAGCTGGAAAAAAATGAATTTAATTCTTATGGGAATAGAGCGGTATTGGTACAGAGATAATGAGACTTAAACTGGCATTAACTGTTAAGCTGTTTGGGCTACAAATAGTTATTACTTTATTGTAAAGTTAATGAATTGAATCAAATAATGGATAGTGAACTGCAAATTTGCAATGTTTTGATGGAAACTTATTTTTAGTTATACTTAAGGAAGACTCCAATATAGTAGAGTCACTTCATTTTACTTCTGGTAATGAATAGTTTAGAAGATGCTCATTTTTCAACATAAATACAGATCCTCCTTAATTTATAATGGGTTGTATCCCAATTAACCCATTTTAAGTTGAAAATATCATAAATCAAAAATATATGTAATACACCTAACTTACAGACCATCGTTGCTTAGCCCAGTCTAACTTAAACATTCTCAGAACACTTATATTAGCCTAAAGTTGGGCAAATAATCTAATACAAGCCTATTTCACAATAAAGTACTGAATATTTCATGTGATGTATTGACTACTATTTTGAAAATGAAAACCAGAATGTTAGTATGAATGCAGAATGGTTGGAAGTATATTAGTTGCTCACCCTGATGACAGCCTGGCTGAGTGGGAGCTGTGACTGCTGCCACTGCCTGACATCACCACACTATTTTACTATACATCCCTATCCTGGGAAAAGGCCCAAATTCAAAATTCAAAGTATGGTCTCTACAAATGTGTATCAATTTTGCACCATGTTAAGTAAAACAAATGTCACATCAAACCATCATGGAGACAGTCTATAATATCTAATTGTTGATGCCCTTCATGGGGACTTTTAAAATTAAATTTCTTATTTACTGGCATAACACAATGTTTTCAAGGTAATGCAATATTCTAAAAAAATGCAAAATTATGATCAACACCGAATAGAACATAACATGTATTTGTAGTGTCCCATCCAAGCTTGGAGGCTGTAAGTAAGTAAGTGTTGGGAGCCATTTCTGAGCTCATAGGTTGAGAAAGAATTCCCTATGAGGTTAAGGTAAGTTTCAGGGACTTTTACCAATCAGATGGCAACAGATATCGACCTCCACCCAATTGTTTCTGTTTGGGGCACCGACTCCCAAGGCATCTTTGGTCATCAGTCTTTGGAGTGACTTTTTCTGGCCTTGAATATGCTGATTGCACCCTGTGAAGGAACCTATTGAGGAACTTCTTTTTTTTTAATTTTTTTAAATTTTTATTTAATTTTTTATTTTTTTACAAATAGTTTATTGTCAAGTTGGTTTCCATATAGCACCCAGTGCTCATCCCCACAAGTGCCCTCCTCCATGCCCATCTCCCCCCTGCCCCCCGCACCCATCAGTCCTCAGTTTGTTCTCAGTATTCAAGAGTCTTTCCTGGTTTGCCTCTCTCCCTCTTCCCCACTATTTTCCCCTTCTTCTCCCCCTTGGTCCTCCGTTGAGTTCCTCCTAGTCCTCGTATATGTGCAAACATATGATATTTGTCCTTCTCTGCCTGACTTTTGAGGAACTGCTTTTGTGATTATGGGAACAAACATTGTGTTTCCTGAAAGACCTGTTTTTCTTAATACTTCCCCTTAAGCAAACAAGTTATTGAACCCTGCTCACAAAGAACTTCACCCTTTTTATGCTAAAAACATTGTCTTGTATGCTAAAGATACCTTCCTTCCCCATAGGATAAGCATCTAAATCACCTACCTCAATCACTATTGATAAAGGTTATGCATGAGTCTTCTACAAATCTATGTTCTGGAAATTCTTACATATCACAAAGAAATTTGTTATCAGAAATTATTATCTAAGGCAAATGCCACTTCTGTGCCATCCCCCAAACAGTTAATTATAAAATATAGTTGAGCAGAGATGCCCAGAGCATCAGAGAAGAGCAGAGCAGAGATGCCTGCCTGGTGAGGATAAAGATTCTTGTGGCTCTCTCACTTCCCCCTCGCCAACACCGGCCATCCTTCAGGGTCCCCTGGACCTGCTGGAGCCGGCCTCCAGCAAGTAAGACTCCTGCCCTGTAGTCACTGTCATAGTGGGAAAACTCCATTACCATTAAAGAATGAAACCAACCAAGTAGATGAATCTCACACTGAGCTCAGCTCTACAGCTTAGTTTGCTAAGACATTCTTTTCAAGACCATGATGTACAATCTAAGTATATTCAATAGCAGCCCTGTTGGACAAAGCATCCTATTTCACCATGAAAATTTCTTCTTTTTGAGCTAAATAGAGGAATCATACTAAACTATTTTTGGCATAAATAAGACTTGAACTCAATTACAATTCAAAAACAGTTTCACTTACTTTACATACTGTAGAAAAATACCTCTCTGCTTCACCTCAGTTCATTTATCAAAAGTACTTGATTTGTAGCAGATAAATATACTTTTCAGGGATTGAAAACTTTGACATTGAACCTTAGTGAATTTGTGAGAAGGGAGGGCATATTGTCCTCTTAGTTTGGCCCCTTTTCTCTTCTTAGACCTATGATGATGAATGGAACAGAGACAGTCTGATAAGTAATGGTTAACTTTTAAAGTAAATTATGAGAACTTTGCAAAAAGTAAAGTTTATCACTGTTACCTTACATACCCTGTTGTGTACAAAACAAATATCAACTAATTCTTTCTACCACATGGCCAACAGTCAGGCTCAAATTTTTCTGTGTTTCACATTGAAATGCCTCAGAATACCTTGATTTATTCATCTAAAATATGCTGGATTGGGGTGTCTAGGTGGCTCAGTCAGTTAGGTGTTCAACTCTTGAGTTCAGCTCAGGTCATGATCCCAGGGTTGTGGGATTGAGTCCCATGTTGGCTCCATGTTGAGAGTATAGCCTGCTTGAGATTCTTTCTCTCTCTACCTCTATACTCTCATTCTCTCTCTCTAAAAATAAAAAATAAATAAAATAAAAAAATACAATATGCCAAATTGATATTGATTTTTAATATAATCATCACATTTAGTGTTTTTATAATTAGCAATTTCCAAATTTCCTTTTATTTTACATAAAAAATAGCTCAGATTATTTAATTTTTTTTTTTTTTTACCATCTACTATAATCTGTGGTAGGCTGGTAGAACAGTTTACCTGAAAAGTAAAGCCCTGATTTGTACCATTTACCATCCATTAATTCATGGTATCAATAATCCTACCATGCAGATTTCAAGCTATCTACATGACATCGCTGAGTTTGAGAAGTCAAGATGGGATGCTAATAATCAACTCCTTATTGATTTATTAAATTTATTATAAAATTTAATAAATGCAAATTCAGTTATTTTATCATTAAATTGTGTTATATTAATAGTGTATATGGAGGTAATTAAAAACAACCTTAATGAGTAGCTCTTTTAGTTTTTGTAAGTCACTAATGAGAAACATTAAGATCCTTTGTAATGAATACATAAATCCAGAATAAGATACAGATTTATGATGCAAATCCCTTCTTACTCTTTTTATGTGAGAATTTGAGAATAAAATTACCAATAGTGAGAAGTGTAAATTGAAAAACATTAAAAAGGATATCAAATGCTGCAATTTAACATTATTAAATTAAAAGCATGAAGAAATCTGTTGTTATTATCCTTCTTACAAGTCAACCAAAGAAATTTGTTAGTAGGCAGATTATTTATAACAAATGTGTAGGGATTTTGGTCTATTTATGCTTAGATTCTGAAGCAACTATTTTATGATCCATCTGAAAATATAGCTTTTCATATTATTAATGAATAACAACTGGGGGAAAATGAAATTATTTGTTTATTCTTAATATGCACTGATTATAGAAATACTGTATAATAGATTTATAAGAAGAGATCTTTAATTTTAGGACTAGAGAAATGAAGATTTAAATGCTTATGTTTTCATTTAGACAACTTACTTGATAATTCAGTTTCCTTTTTCATCTATAAAATAGAAGTAATAGCAATTTTATCGTGAGACTATTTCAAGGAATAAGAAGAATGTTTATATACCAGTGCAATAAAATGGTATTTAATAAATAGAAGTTCATAATAATAATAATAATTTATATCATATGAGGTAGACTAAGGAAGTCCATCACAGTTGTAAAAGCTTGAGAGATAGATTTTTGTTCAGTTTTATTGGGAAATAATTACCATATACTACTGTATACGGTTTACATTTTGTGAAATTATGATCACAGTAAGTTCAGCTAACATCTGCATTTTCATATACATATAATAAAAGGAAAAAGAAGAGAATTTTTTTCCTCTTGTGATGAGAACTCTCAAATTTACTGTCTCAACAACTTTCATTGTATATCATAGGGCAGTGTTAGTTATCCTCATCAAGTTGTAAATTATATCTTTAGTACTTATTTATTTTTAAACTGGAAGTTTGCACCTTTTGACCACATTTCTCCAATACCCTTTTCCTTGACCTCCTATATGAACCACATCTTCTTTACCCATTCATCCATCGATGGACACTTAGGTTGTTTCCTTGTCTTGGCTATTGTAATTAATGCTGCTATAAACTTGGGGATGCAGATATCTCTCTGAGTCAGTGCTCTTGTTTTGCTTGATGTATTCCCAAGGATGGAATTGCTGGGTCATATTGTAATTCTAATTGTTTTTGTTTCAAAGAACCTCCATGCTGTTTTCCATAGTGTCTGTGCCAATTTACATTCCCACCAACAGTGCACAAGAGTTCTCTTCTTATCCTCACCAACATTTGTTATATCTTCTCTTTTTGCTGATGACCATTCTAAGAGGTATGAGATGATATCTTGTCATGGTTTTAATTTACATTTTCTAAATGACTAGTGACATTGAGCACCTTTTAATGTTATATATTGACCTTCTGTAAATCCTCTTTGGAGAAATGTCTATTTAGGCCTTTGCTCATTTTTTAATTGGGTTATTTGTTTTCATTTTTGTTTTGCTGTTAATTTGTATGAGGTCTTTATATATTTTGGATATTAACCTCTTATCAGATATGTGGTTTGCAAATTTTTTTTCCATTCTGTAGGTTGTCTTTTCACTTTATTTACGGTTTCTTTTGCTGTGTGCAAGCTTTTTAGTAGTACTAATTTTATGTAGTCCTAATTGACTAATTTCGATGTTGGTGATTGTGCTTTAGGTATCATACCCAAAATATCATTACTAAGACCCATGTCAAGAGGCTTTAATTATTTCTCTTCTAGGAGTCTCATGGTTTCAGTTCTTACATTTAAGAACTCAATCAATTTCTAGTTAATTTTTGTGAGTGGTGTAACATAGGGGTCCAGTTTCACTCTTTTACTTGTAAATATACAATTATCTCAGCCACATTTATTGAAGAGACACTCTTTAATAACACAGTAAGATATTTGATCTTTTTTAGGAGTGTAAATACAAAGAAGAGAAGTAGAATATTTTGAAAGACTCAGAATATAGACTTTCTTTTTTAAAAATGTACTGGAGAAAGATCAGTACCTTGAACTTACTTGGGAGATTTCCACTAGACTTTATTAAAAAGAACTAGGTTGGAAAAGTACTATATACCAATATACTAGAGCATCTGAGCAAGGGCTGCAATGCCTTCATGGCTCTGTGAGTGATAGGAGCACCTTCTAACCTCCGTCTGCACTGTGAAGCACACCTTAGCTTCAGTGTTATAAGACATGAGCAATATCTTAAGAAAACACGTCTGTCATCTTTTTATGAAAGTAATCCCATATTCTAGTGTGTCCAGAAAATCAGACTTTTGTTTATAATATTGTCTATAAACACAATCATTTCATATAACCACATTTGCAATGTGTGATCTTTTTTAAAGTTGAGCACTGTATTCATTATGTGTTGTTATGTAACAAATGAGCCCAAACACAGCTTAAATAGCAGATCTTCATATTTAACAGTTTTTGTCGTAAAGAATCTGGGCAAGGCTTAGCTGAGTGCCTTTGGCTCAAAGCCTCTCATAAAGTTGCACACAAGGTGTCAGCTGGGCCTGCAGTCATCTCAAGACTCGCAAGGGGCTGATAGATCTGCTTCCAAGCTCATTCACAAGGTTGCTGGCAGGTTCAAATCTCTACTTGCTGTTGGCTGGAGATACCAGTTCTTACCACCTGGGCTTCCAGAAAGGCTGCTCACACTGTGGAAGCTTGCTTCCTCATTGGCAAAGTAGTGAGAGAGTAAGAGAGTATGGAGAGGCCAAGGCAAAAGACACTGTCCCAACAACCTCACCCAGTGGCATCCCATCTCTTCTGCCATATTTCTTTCCTTAGAAGCAAGTCAGTAGTTCTGTCTAACACTTAAATGGTGGGACTGTAGAAAGGCATAGGTCACAGGAGACAAGACTATTGTGGGCCATCTCAGAGGTTGCCTTCCACATGCACTGGTTGTAGTGATAAAATAGAACATGAAGCAAAGAAGGAATGTAATAGGTATTTAGTGGCTGCAATGTACTGGTGCCTTTTACCATGCTGGTTTTGTCTTCATGAAACATTTGGAAATTGAACTTCAGAGACATTATGGAACTTGGCTGAGGTCACAGTGCTAGTGAGCAGAGGCAAATGATTCTCTGTTTGATTCCAAAACCTATTGCCATCATGTCTGTACTTCAGGTAGCATCTGGAAATGCTCAAGCCCTGCATTTTTTGCGGGGCGGGGGGGAATTCACCATGCTGTACTGAATATGGAAATTTAAAGGAATGATAGAGCAAATAGTTCAAAAACACACTAAGTTTAGAGGCTCCTGGGTGGCTCACATGACTCTTGATTTGGCTCAGGTCATGATCTCATGGTGGTGGGATAGAGACCAGCATCAGGTTCTGTACTGACAGCTTCTTGGAATTCTCTCTCTCCTTCTTCCTCTTCCCCTCCCTCACTCACACTCTCGCTCAAAAACAAAACAAAACAAAAACAAATGTTAAGGTTAAACCACTGAGGTACAGGATACTTTTAAAATTCTAAATTTGTACCAGAGGTACTTATAAAAGAAGGCAGCCAATACCTACCTGGTTAAATGAGTCAAATTCACTGTTTTACCTGTTATTCCGTGGCTTGATCCTGTTGGCACTTGTTTGTGGCCCATTCTGACCTACATAAGAAAATAGGTAGCAAAGATCATTTTCTCCCTTTCTTTCTCTTCCTCCCTCCCTTTCTCTCTTTTTCCCTTCATCCCTTCCCAGCTCTCTTCATCTGGTTCTTATTTTTATACACATACACACACACACTCTTGTCATCACTATTCAGAAATGAGAACTAAAGGTATGTGTTCTGTCATCTTGATCCTATGCATGCATTTTATCTGTAACTCCTTCTTTGCTTGCTTCTTTCCTAAGGTTCATATAAATCACTGATCCCTTTGGACTTCCACACTTTCTCAACCTATCCAGTCAATTATGAGCATATAGCCATAATTGGGTTTTTTTTTAAATTGTAATAATATTGGATATCTCTTTCTTGTCCCTAAGTTACATCCTGTGAATGTTCCATAAATTTTTAGCAGTGATATTTGATTATTCAGAGTCTAATCCATTTGAAAACTCAACCTTAAGCAGGTTTTGTTTTTTCATTTTTTTTTTTTATTTTGAGAGACAGAATGAGCAGGGGAGTGTCAGAGAGAGAGGGAGACATAGAATCTGAAGCAGGCTCCAGGCTCTGAGCTAGCTGTCAGCACAGAGCCCGACTCGGGGCTCGAACCCACAAGCTGTGAGCCCAACCGACTGAGCCACCCAGGCGCCCCAACCTTAAGCAGGTTTTAATGTCCTCATTTTCTCTTAAAGCAGACTACATCCTGGATGAAGGCACCTGAGAGAGAGAGAGAGAGAGAGAGAGAGATGAGGTGGAGTATTCCTTTGCTCACTCTTCATCCCCCTCCATCTGGGATCTGGTCCACCCATCCACTCCCTCTCCTGTTAAATAAGCCAAATTGTGAGCTATAAGCAATCATAGTAAAAGTTTCAGGTTTAGCATTGTAACTACAATTAAATTTCCTAAATCCAATCTGTCAGGAAGAGCATTCCCTTTTTCACTATCCATCCGGACTGAATCAACTTCTTGAGTAACTCTCAGAACTGCAGAAATTGTTTTACCATTTGCCACCTTCCTTAGAACAATTTACTACTCTCTCAGTCATAAGTGAATAGCAAGCATGCTTTGTTTTCCTAAAAGCATACAATGAATCCTCTGATGTGAAAGAAAGAACAAAGGACAGATAATGACTTCCATTATCCGAACTAAGTTCCAGCAGCACATTTACTTTTCTTCATAGAGATGTTCCTTCTACAAAAAGGATGCTGCATATTTGTAAAAGGCAGACTAAAGGCACCCAAAGATACCTATATACAACATCCTGAAACTTATAAGTATAATGAGATTAACCTGGATGGGCCAAATGTATTCACAGAAGGGGAAGACAGAGGGATCCCAAGCAGAAGGCTCCATGTGCACGGCTGACTTGACCACGAAGGGAGCCATGGGGAAATTGTGGGAAAAACTGAATTTTGCCAACAGCAGAGAGCTTGGGAGAGGATCTGAGCCACAGATGACAAAGGTAGTCACTCCCCACATCTTGATTTCAGCTCTGTGAGACCCTGGGCAGAGTATCCAGCTGACCAAGAGTAAGGTAAGCTAATAAAATGGGTTGTTGTTTTAAGATGACAAGTATTTGGGGATTTGCTAGGGAAACAAGAGAAAAATATAATTTTTAACTGATACTTAAATATTTACTATAATGTAGAGGATGCACAGATTGTGGGATTAGACGCTTGATCATTTTATTGATTACAGTATGGGCTCAGTGAATACACCCAAGGCCCTGGACAATGGTATGGGCCTGTAAATGTACCAGGGTCATACTCATTTTTTACAAGTTCTACATTAATTGGATTGCTCCATGAGTAAAATAATTGAATAAAAACTTTTATTTGATATAATTGTTTCTTATAATAAAGCAATAATTCCAAGCTTATTTTTTATTTACTTTCCCCATACCTAGACCAACTAATATATTATAAGCTCCCATAATATCATCATGGATGTGTGTTTAATATTTAATAAAGTGTTCTATTTGTTTCCACATAGCCCTGAGCTTCACCATGACAAGATTCATGACAATTAAGAGATGTATTTTTATTTGTATTTTATACACAACAATTTTGATAGGTGACATGTGCTTAATCAATGTTTGTTTAATGAGTGGTTGATTTAATACATAACGGCACCTTATATTTTATCAACTATTAAAGTATGCGTCTTTCTAAAATTTTTTTTGTAAGCACATTTTTTGTATGTGTTTTTTCAGTTCTTAATTTTTTGGGAACCATATTTTCTCTAGACTTATTGTTTCAAAGTTGTCTTTAAGAATAGAGTTTGAGGGGTGTCTGAGTGACTAAGCTGGCTGGGCATCTGACTTCGGTTCATCACTTGGAGGGTTCCTGAGTTTGAGCCCCACGTTGGGCTCTGTACTGACAGCTCAGAGCCTGGAGCCTGCTTCGGATTCTGTGTCTCCCTCTCTCTCTGCCCTTGCCCCACTCATTCTCTGTCTTTCTCCATCTCTCAAAAATAAGTAAACGTTAAACGTTAAAATTTTTAAAAAATAGAAAGTTTTAAGATTTCAGAATCAAAAATAATAAATCTAAATGTCCACGTAACTCAAGCATGGCAAGTTCTCTTCTACAGATCTCAATGACTCAATGTCATAAAATGGAATGAAGTATTAATACAAGCTACAACAAGAATGAACTTGGAAAACATAATAATCAGTGTAAGAAGTCAGACACTGAAGGCCACATATTGCATGATTTATTTTATATGAAATATACAGAATACAGAATATTAAGATTTTCTTATGGAGAATGGGAACGGGGAGCTTATTGCTAATGAGCAATATTTCTTCTGTGGATAATGGAAATGTTTGTAAATTGATTGATGATAATGGTTGTGCAATTCTTTGAAAACACTAAAAACATTGTAAAACGCAAGTTCTATGGAATATTAATCTCAATAAAAATAATCTAAAAAAGAAATAAATTTTTATTATAGTAATGGATTACATTAGAAAAGTATTCACATTTTAACAACATGCATAATGTTTTCTCTCATCAAATTTGCACATTAATGTGTGACATATTTTCAGAATTTTGATTCTTTCAAGGAAAATAATTTTATAATGACAAAGAAAATAATTAAAATAACTAATAGTTGTTTCAAATTTATATTGTTTATCAGATAAATCTCTTAAATAATTAGAAACATGTATTTAACATTAAAATATCTAAATTGTTTCCAAAATATTCAAATAATTGTCAATTATTGTAGATATGTTGAGAAACCACAGATTTTTTTCTAAGTATGAAATTATAAATATATGTGCTATTTCAATCTGCGTTATGCACGCAAAGACAAATCATATGTAGCTGACATGGAGAGTGAGCTGGACATCTGTTAGAGCAAGACGAATGTTTTCAAGTTCTCAGAGGGTGATTTTGTCCCCTTGTGCAATCATAAAATTTTATACAATTTAAGATCTCGATTCTGGTACTTGATTTGGACAGATGTCAGGAAAAGTGTCTAGGAAATACAATCAGATGACATCATAGGGCAGAGCAATTAGTCGCTGTCACCTCTTGTGAAAGCAGTGGTGACCCACCTAAGATAACATACATTGGTCATTGAGATCTGTACAAGAGAACTTGCCATGCTTGAGTTACATGGACAGGTACTTATTTAAATGTTACTAAATTGTGATGCATTGTAATTTTACAAAAAGATGCCAAAATATCTTTCTTATGAATATGTATGCATCTTACTAAAATTATGAATGATATAAAAATGTGTGCCCGACTGTTCAATTGTTGCAATGCCTTAATCACTCCATGTATCCATGTTCTTTTCTATAGGACTTTAGCATTCCTCCCGCAGAAAGTGAAGTTTATTTCCCACCCTCACTGATGTCTGATTTGGTCTTTGTTCAGTAGGATGTTTGTACACATAAGAGGAAAAGCTCCACCCACACATGCCATCTGCCTGGCAGGAGCATACATCAGGTGCTCACTGTCCAAGGTACATGAGATGCATTAGAAGCCACCCCATAGTCAACGTACAGATTGAAGCCCAGCCCAGCCTAATCCTAGATCTGTCAACACTCAGCCAACACAGTTGTATGAGCAAAAGAAATAAGAGCTGTTTAGGGACACCTGGGTGGCTCAGTCGATTAAGAAATAAGAGCTGTTTGGGGCAAATGAGCTTTGATATGGTATGTTACAGAAAGTTATTATGACACTTAATGATAAAATGCTTTCCAAAGTGATTAAATGCACATGTTTTATAAACATGGATGCATTCTCAAATGTTCAGTCCACACACCGATAACCCTAATATAGTTTATTAAAAAAAGAAAAAAAGCAATGTTGATAAAGACGTCTTCTTACAAGTATTTTCATTGTGGCAGTATTAAACCAATAGAAAGACTTATTGACAGTAACTGAAACCTCAAATCACATTTTCCTTTCTGTATGCCGCTCTGCTTTTCCCTTAGGAGAAGAAGTAAAAACAATTCTGGGGCAGCATGGGAAGAAAAATTCAGGCACATACACAGTTGAGACTTTCTGACAAGTTCTCCATTATATTGGAAGCAAAATGTTGTATTTTATCGTCTTGTCACACAGTGTAGTTACAAACAAACACTCTGGATTTTTCCACTAAAATAAACATTCAAGAAAAGTAACTGGGAAAAAGCATGTTTGAATCAACTATAAAGGCACCAGAAGGAGGCAACACTTTGCTATGGATATCGAATAAAGCCTATTGTAAGGACTGGAAAGTGGCTTCGTTTTGTCCTGTGATATTTATAAATTATACTCTTGCAGGTGTTGTGAACATATCTGCACGTTTTACTGTTTCCACCTGTTATGATTCCATAAGTCAAATATTTCTCTTCCAGAGTGTTTCATTACTCCTATTTCCTTTCCTTCCATGAATCCATCACTTAAATCCAGTCAGATCAAACAAATCTACATGGCTGAACAGACAACACATGGAATCTTTGGCTATAAACAAGTTATTAACATTTCTGTAATCCTGTTGGTTCACATCTTATAAAGATAAGAAATGAGAACACTTGACACCAGGGTTTTGTGTAGAGGTTTATATTCATGTTTGTTGCTACATGCCAAAAATGAGAATTTTAAAATGAAAATAAGAGATTTCTATGAATCAATAACAAATAACTAATTAAACATCAATAATCACTGGTACAACTACATAAGATAATATTCTTCCAGAATTTTGGATTGTTTTCTTTTCTGTACTTGTTCCAAATAGTTAATTTGCCTTTTTCTTCATATGATAACTTGTGCCCACATGTGCAATATTAGCTTAGGTATGTGATCATTTAGAAATGAAATACTGGGATGCACCTGGGTGGCTCAGTTAAGCCACCCAACTCTTGATTTTGGCTCAGGTCATGATTTCCTGGTTCATTAATTTGAGCGCTGCACTGAGCTCAGCTCTGATAGTGCAGAGACTGCCTGAGATTCTCTCTCCCTCTACCCCTCCCTCACTCTTTCTCTTTTTCTCTCAAAATAAATAAACAAACTTAAAAGAAAGAAATGAAATATCTGAAGATGTGACTGAACATGTCAATGATGTTTTGCATTTATATATAACTGCATAGTATATATTATATATTACATTGTATATCTAATTATATAGAGAGGTAGGTGTAGGAGTGAAACAGTGGTCATTTGGTCATTTTTAAAAATTTTGTTTTGTTATTATTGTAGCTTGTTTGTTTTTCTTTTTTGCACTTTGTCTACTAGTACCATATCTTTATTCAAAATAACTAAATACTTCAGCAACTCTTCTATTTGAAGTGCTTAAAATGACATCTTATCATTCTTCTCATCATGGAAATAGCTCTGTTGGTTCAAATTGTGAAATTAATACATTGTCATTTAAAACATTTTGGACAAGGGATGCCTGGGTGGCTCAGTTGGTTAAGTGTCTGACTTCACTCAGGTCATGATCTCACAGATTGTGACTTTGAGTCCTATGTTGGGCTCTTTGCTGACAGCTCAGACCCTGGAGCCTGCTTCCAGTTCTGTGTCTCCCTCTCTTTCTCCTCCTCTCCAGCTTGTGCTCTGTCTCTCACTCAAAAATAAATAAACTTTAAAAATAAATGAAAATTAAACATTTTGAACAATACTAAAAAACAAAAAATAAAGATAAAAACACCACACAATATTTTTATTTTTAGCCTTGGAAAAACATTAGTTTGGTGAAGTGGCTTTGTAAGTTTTAATGGAACACCACATCTAGAAAATACCATAAAATGGGCCAAGTGTATTTGAATTCATCTTCTTTCCCTTCCTTTTTTGGGGGATGTGATCCTTCAGTCTTTTGGAGGAATGTGGTATATTTCCACTTGATAGATGTTACAGGTCCTCTACTTGGGTATTTTTGTGCAATTTTTGCAATTCTGTACAATTAGAAAAGCTATAGCATTTTCATGGCCTCACCCGTATGTTATATCCTGAATTTCAATCACAGTTTGATTTCTTTTATGTGACTGACAATTACGAAAAGTTGTCATTGTTATACCCAGATCGCAGTATCCTCGGCGACCAGAGACCACCAGGGAGACTGAGTCACGCATGCAAAGGCAAAGGGCTTTATTACAGGCTTAAGCTCGGGCTCACAGACTTCACCAGCGTATGGATCCGTGCTGAGAGCCCCGAACAAGGGCAGAGTAGGGTTTTTATGGAGTTTGAGATGAGGGAGTTACAGAAGTTGTGACATGGGAACAGTGATCCAATCATAATAATTCAACATCATTGACAGCGGGTTTGACCATACACATTGTCTAGAGTACTCGTTACTTTTGGCGGGATCCAATTCCAACATTTAGAGTACCTTTAAATTCAACCAATCACAGAGTGAGCCTAGGGTCTTGTTCAGCGACTAACAGGTTAACTTTAACATTAGGTAACAGGGTCCTATCTATAGTGTCTATCTCCAGGCCTCTCCCTCAGTAATGTGGAGGGTGGTCGCTGGACTTTCCTGATTGGATGTTGTAAGGGTGGTTTCTCCTGCCTTGGACAATGTGTAACTACCTGATAGTTTCAGGGAAGCCGAAACTCAGGCCTTCTAGTTCAGAGGGGAAACTTAAAGACTGTCGTGGAGTCAGTTTGGTTTAGACGTTTAGACTTGTGGCCTTACATCATAAAATGTCAATATGTCCAAGATAACGTTTGCTAGTCTATATCTTAAATTTCTTACTTCAGGTGAGCTCTGTAATGACTCTTTGAAATGATTGGTAATATAATAAGGTAGGAACTGAGAAGGCATTTGGCAAAAATAAAATATATAAAGAAGATGACTGTCATTATACAAGTACTTTGGTTAATTAAAAATGTTTAAATATTTAAACATCTTGCTCAAATTCTCTTCATAACTTTTTTTTTTTTTTTTTTACTGATTTGGATGCGTGTGTGTTTGTGTGTGTGTGTGTTTGTGTGTATGTGTGTGAAAAAGACCAGAGGAAACTTAATGCTCCAAAAATTGCCTTAGTCAATAAACATTTGGTGAGTGCTATTGAATTACATAGTAGATATTATGAAAGATTATTTCTGTATTTGCCGGGAGCCGCACGGGCCTCTCTGGATGGCAGTCACAGCAAGGAAATGGCAGTGTTTGCAGCTCCTGCCATGAGAAACGAAAACTGGTATCTCTTTCTGCTACTACTGGCTCATGTTGGAAATGAGGCTGCTGGTATTGACCAGGCCTCACATTATTCCATATCAGACCAATATTCCAAACACAGATACTTCATAAGGTAAAGCATATTCCTGCCTTTACAAAAGAGATTTTAGATGAAAGCTCTGTGGATGATTGTAAAAAACCTCTTCCTATGGACCTTGCATATCAAAGACAATGGAGTCTGGCCCTGAGACTAAGAGCCTAATTTAGAGTTAAGGGCAAATATCCACCCCACCCATTTGTTTCTGATTAGAGCATTTTCTGGCCTTGTATATGCTGATTGCTCCCTGTGAAGGAACCTATTGAGGAACTTCTTCTTTTGTGATTATGAGAGCAGAGGTGTTCCCTAAAAGACCTGTTTTTCTTGATACTTCCATCTTAAACAAACAAGCTATTGACCCCTGCCCACAAAGAAGTAACTTCACCCTTTTTATGCTAAAAACTTTGTCTGGTATGTTAAAGATGCCTTCCTTCCCCTTAGGATAGGCATCTAAATCCCCTACCTCAATCACTATTGTAAACATTATGCATGAGTCTTCTACATATCTATGTTCTGGGAAATTTCTTACATATCAAAGAAGTTTGTTATCAGAAACCATTGTCTAAGGCAAATGCCACTTCTGTGTCGTCACCCAAGCACTTAATGATAAAATAAAGTTGAGCCCCAGTCAGAGAAGAGATGCCTGCCTGGTGATTAGAAAGAATCTCCGGAGGCTCGCTCACTCTCTCTCTTGCCGACACCGTCCATCCTTCAGGGACTCCTGGACATGCCGGAGCCAGCCTCCAGCATGTTTTTATAAAACTCATCTCAGGAGATAAAACAGATATAAACTCAGAGGTGAACACTGACAGCTGCTCCTTGGGGGTGGGGGGGCGGTGCAGCACTGTGCCTCACTGTAAATCACATTTACCAGTCTTCTTTACAAATAGGAGCTGTCCTGTGAAAATATTCAAGACAATTAGAAAGAAGTTGTTGGGAGTAGACTTTTTCTCCCAGGAATGTGGATGTGACCCTGGGTCTCACATTTCTGCATGCCCTGCAGACTGTATACTGACCCTTTTTCCAAAGTATCTTTACAAAGGTATTTGTATACCAAATGGCCTTGGAAGATAGAAACAATATTTTTAAAGGAAAGGATAGGCATAATTACTATACATTATAAATGATTTGGGTTCAGGGTTCCAGGGTGGCTCAGTTTGTTAAGCATTTGATTTCAGCTCAGGTCATGGTTATGGGAGTTGTGAGTTCAAGCCCCATGTTGGGCTCTGTGCTGACAGCTCAGAGCCTGGAGCCTGCTTTGGATTCTCTCTCTCTCTCTTTCTCTCTCTCTCTTTCTCTCTTTCTCTCTCTCTCTTTCTTCCTCTCTCTCCCTACACCCCCCACTCCCACTCTGTCTCTCTCAAAAATAAATAAACATTAAACAATTTAAAAAACTAAATGATTGGTGTTCTATAAATTTGTAATTCCTCTCCTGTAATACAACCCTCTACATGTGTAGGCTTCTATTTGGGCCCAAATGCATGAAGTTCAGGACAAGAATGACAATTTTCATGCTGCTTGCCTGAGTAATACAGTATTTTTCTCACACATAGGAGTGTGTGCTTTTTATAGCACCCATGAAATGGTGGCATGCTAAATTGTTATCTTGTAAGAGGGCTAAAAATCTCAGATCTTCAAGTTCCTTGAGAGATGGCTGAAGCAAATAAGAATTATATTGAATTAGCACTTACATTTTAGTCTATGATGCATTTTGAGTTAATATTTTATTATGATGAAAGGTAGTGATCAAATTTCTTTGTTTTTCCATGTAGTTATCCAGTAGTCTCATTACCATTTCTGTAAAGACTATGCTTTCTTCCATTGATTTATTTTGTCCCCCTTGACAAAAATCAATTCATATTAGATGAAAGTTATTTCTAGATTCTGAATTCTATTTCATTGATCTGTATGGTTAACCTTGTATTTACATCACACTGTCTTGATTACTTTATCTTTGTAGTAAGTTTTTAAAGTGTGAATTCCCCAACTTTGCTATTTTTTCTATGTCTCTTTTTTGTTTCAAATTTTTATATCAATTCTAATTACTTAACATATACTGTAGTAATGGTTTCAGAAATAGAATTTAGTAATCTCATCACTTACATGTAACACACAGTACTCATCACAAGTGTCCTCTTAATGCCATTTAGCCCATTCCCTGCCCATCTCCTTATATTGCCATGTGAATTTTAAGATAAGTTTGTTACTTTCTACAAAGAGAGGCAGCTGAGATTTTTATAAGGGTATGGTGAATCTGTAGATCAATTTGAGGACAAATGATATCTGAGGAGACAGTAGTAAGTCTTACAACATATGACATGTGATGCCTTTCTATTTATTTCTCTTTAATTTCTTTCAACAATGTTTTATAATTTTCACTGTGAAACTCTTGTATTTTTTAAAATTTATCTTTATTTTAGTTTTGATGTTATTTAAATAAAATTTTATATAGAATATATAGACTATAATATATAGGATATGTAGAATAGAATAGGATAGGATAGAATAGGATAGAATAGGATAGGATAGGATAGAATAGAATAGAATAGAATAGGAGAGAATAGAATAGAATAGAAATCACTTAGGAGGCCAGAGGATTTCAGGATGGAATGTAGGTTTTATAACAAGTATATAATTTAAATGTAAATATATGAAAAAGCATGATAGCAAAACTTGAGGGAGGGGGAGAAAAGGATCTGTCCTTTTACAGTAACTTTTAACATGAGTATCATTGTAGACCAAAGGCAAAAGAAAGTCTTTATAATCACTATACCATGACTAATAACGTTCTTCCCTATACAAGTACAGGTTAACAACTCTTAAGTCATTCTACATCTATAGAGGAATTGAAAAATTAATTATATAAAAGGTGAATGGCAGTAGCCAGGTTTTTTACTGTTGTCATGGGAGATTATAGATAAGCAGAAGTTGAAGTCCAGTATAATCCAGGTAGTAATAAATTAAAATTAGAGATAGCAATGAATTAATATTTTAACTTCATATAAGCACAGATTGATTTTAAACATATTTATAGATACGTGTATATACACGGTTTAGTATATACCACACATATTTCCTTACTATGTTAACTGAGATGGACCAGTAACAATGAGCACAAATAGTGCCCAGATCTTGGTTTCTAATACCATTCATGGACACACAGAACCAGGCCTTCTTGGGCAAGTGGCTGATTCAGGACTGAGACAGGGAACATGCAAGAACAGACTGCAGCATTCTGTAGTGTCAGAAAGTTAAGGCATGTATGTCAAAGGGACACACAAGTCCTTTGAAAGAGCTTCAAATGGCTAAAATGAACAGTTTGAGCAACAAAGTACATAGCATAATATTGGTTCATAACTCAAAGTATGTGAAAATATTCATAACCCAAATTGACATAGTGAACAGTGAAATAAATGAATGGGAGAGAATAGACAAATGACCTGTGAAGAAGAATTGTACTTTATATACATACGCCCCTCAAGGAGGTGGAGCACCACTCCTCACTTCTTCAGGGTGAGCTGTGCAGTGACTTCTTTTGAAGGAGTAAAGGATGAAAATAAAGAAAGAGTGTGACTGTGCAGTGGAGAAACCTGAAAAAAACTACCTCAGCCACATGGCGAAGATAACCATCAACAGTGATATGGCACATTGAAAGCATGTACCTTTGACATCACATAATGGAAATGTGGTAAAGTTGTACAATACTGATGTTAATCATAGGAGATGCTGGGCATATTGGAATTTTCCACATTACCTTTGCAATTTTTCTATAAATCTGAAATTGTTCTAAGATGAAAAGTTTATTTTAAAAAGTGAATACTGAGCTAGAGGCTAAGTAATGCAAACGCACTTTTAATAAAGAGAATTGACTTAATGCCTCCATGCTGGTGTCTCCAAGACTCTCCAGTTTACTATTCAGGCCTATTTCTTCCTAGTTTTCCATTTTTTTTCTTTGCGCACCAATTTGAACACTCATATTAACCTCAATCTGATCTCTACCTATGCTTTTTCCCTAAAAACATTCTTATCTATTCCAATTTCTCAAAACTTCCACTCCTCCTGAGGATCCCTTTATCTACTTCTCTCTATCCTTCCTGTGCAAGTCTCTCTCAACCCCCCAGGTTAAATATCCACCCCGCATGATCTCATTGCAAATTATTTTTAAAATCTTCATTATATTGTTACTCATTATATGTTTATATTTTTCTAGAAGCGTCCAGTATGAAGCTAAAACAAGAGTTAGTTGTGTAGGATATTATTGTGCCTTTAACAAATAGCAGAATATTTGGCACATGGTAAGTATTCAATAAAAATATGCTGAAGTAGTAGGCACCTGGGTGGCTCAGTTGGTTAAGTGTCTGACTTCAGCTCAGGTCATGATCTTGCCATTTGTGAGTTCGGGTCCTGTGTCGGGCTCTGTGCTGACAGCTTTAAAGTCTGGAACCTGATTTGAGTTCTGTGTCTCCCTCTCTCTCTGCCCCTTCCCTGCTCTCTCTCTTGTCTCTTACAATCAAAAATAAATAAACATTAAAATTTTTAAATAAAAAATAAATGTGTTGAAATAAAAGTGAAGTGGTTGAAACTAAAGGTAAGATGTTCTAATTGCTAAATGGTTATTAATAAAAATTATTAAGTAATCTGACCATTCTTGAGTTTTCTGTTTTTTTTTTTTAATTTAATGTTTTATTTATTTCTGAGAGAGTCAGGGAAGGGTCAAAGAGAGAGGAAGACACAGAATCTGAAGCAGCCTACAGCCTCTGAGCTAGCTGTCAGCACAGAGCCTGTCCCAGGGCTGGAACCCATGAACCGAGAGATCATGACCTGAGCCGAAGTCAGACGCTCAACCAACTGAGTCACCCAGGCACTCCATTGAGTTTTCTGCTGTAAGTAGGAAAATTCAACATGAATTTTACTTTCATAGGTCCTTTGAATTCCATGGGTATATTATGTGCTTGGTTAATTTCAAACCTTTGATAAACATGAATTTCAAAACCAGCTGGGAACATTTTGTCATATTTCAAATAAATACAAACAAACATAATGCAACACTGTTGGGGTTTGAAGTCAACATAATCAATTGAAAAATTACCGTCTGATAGAAATTAGGAAATTTTGAGGGTGGCCTGTGCTAGATGAGTGAATAAGGTGGTCTCTGTTCATATACCCACTAAACATTAATTTGACATCCATCCATGGGGGAAAAAAAGAACTTCCTTTGTGGACCTGTGAAGCTTTGAAAGAAACCAAGACTGAAGAGAGCTTTTTTGAGAAGGTAGGCTATTACCCATGTGGCTGACTCACTAAGTATGGTCTTGCCTATTGACTGGGAAGCATCTCCGTGCCCCCGAGGACCAGGTTCCATTTGATCTTGGTCCTGTCATAGGCACCAATATGTCTGGGGACCTAGGAGGAATATACCTTCCCATGCTGGGAACCAATATGGTTCCCAGCTGTGGACCCTGAAGAGCCCTGCGAGTTAGCTTTAGCCCCTCTCGATATGGTCTTTGAGCCCATCAAGGTAAGCCTGCCAAAATTAGTCCAACTGTAGATTCTGAAAGGGCTTCGAAGATATGTTCCAGCCCCTCCCTCCAACCTGAAGTCCATAAAATATCTGTCTGGTACAGGTACTTGGCAGGAGACAATCCCATCTGTGGTCCCCAGAGATCCTCAAAAGGCCTCATAATTGGCTCCAGCTCTCTCCAGGAGCCCAGTGGGAGACACTCATTTGTCATCGCAGGGACTCAGTCAGTTTAATTTTCAGACCCAGCCAGGACCCAGCTAGGAGGGTCAAGGAAAACATTTTTATTCCCTAAAAGGTCATTGTTTTAGTTCCATCTTTATAGGGAATTGTTTGCATAACTATTGAATATGAAACAGGAGAGACAAACATGAAAAAGATCAAAATAGCCCATTCTTATTTTAAACTATATGTTTGCCATTGTCAGAAGGTACATACTGAATGCAAAGAAATGTTTCATCAGTGGTGTCTGGCATTATTTGAGGACATGGGTAATGTAATGAAGAAACATGCAAGGCTTCAGCAATCAATCATCTGCAACTACAAAAATAAATAAAATGATATACTGAAAATATGTATAAAAAGCAGAAAACACAATAAACTTTTTGAGGGTATTTAACTATTGCACAAGCATCTAACTTAATAAGGATCAAATTTAGTCAATGTATTTATATTAAGCTCAGCTTTTAATACAAGCATTTCCTCCTGTTTTTAGCACTGAATATAATAAAACACCTTTCAAAAAATGTAGGTAGGGGCGCTTGGGTAGCTCAGTCGGTTAAACAACCAAGTTTGGCTCAGGTACTGATCTCACAGTCTATGAGTTCGGGTCCCATGTCAGGCTCTGTGCTGACAGCTCAGAGCCTGGAGCCTGCTTCAGATTCTGTGTCTCCCTCTCTCTCTGTCCCTCCCCCACTGGGGGTATGTCTGTCTCTTAAAAACAAAATAAAATCATAAATTTTTTTAATGTAGCAAAAATATCATGTGCTATGTTTCAGTAATAACACTTATTTCCTTGCACAAGATTATAGTTTTGGTAGTGAATCTAAAATCCAGGCACAGAATGTGAATTTAGTTTGTCATCCCATCTCTACCATCATTTTTCTGTTTGTTTGTTCGTTTGTTTGTTTTTGAATTTCCATCATGTGGTGGCATTATAGTAGAATTCTGAGCATATATAGATAGGATTTGAGTGCTTTGGGGGTTTTAGTGAGTGAATTTGATGAGTTTTTTTGTTAATTTTTTAATTTTTATACATTTTATAATTGATTGTATCTTTTTAAGTCTCTCTCATATATATATACATTTTATATTAAGCTCATGTATATATATATATATATATATATATATATATATATATACATGATATATACATATATATAAGAGAGAGAGAGAGAGAGAATCCAAAGCAGACTCTATGCTGACAGCACAGAGCCCAATGCAAGGCTCAATTTCAGGGAACATGAGATCATGACCTGAGCCAAAATCAAGAGTCAGTCACTTAATGAACTAACCCACCCAGGCACCCGCTTATTCTTGAATTTTAGATGAAGCATATATTTTCTTTTTTCTGAATGTTTTTTAACTCTTTTATTTTTACATAATTTTTTTACTGATGTCTACCTAACATGCTAAGTGTCACCGTTGGTGGGAGTGGCACACTGTCATTCATGTCATTGCCCTCTGAAACAGGGACATACAGAGTCCCAATGTCAGAAGAGCTTTACACAGAGGTTTACAAACTATTCTTGAACTGGACACATCTTCAGCCTGTACAAGTGTGAATTAAATCTGATGTGATTAATTCAGAGTGTCATTTTGTTTGTAAAACTAAATACTGGCAGCTATAACCCACATAACCAAAAGCTCTGCTGGGGTCTAATAGTTTTAAATATGTAAAGGGGTCCTGAGACTAAGAAGTTTGAGAGCCTCAGTCAGGCTATTGGTGTGGTGGGGTTGTCAGAAAAGCCGATGGTCTCATTTCCTGAGGCCAATTCTCAGTGCAGAGTCAGGTTTTTGTTTTTTACTTTTTGTCTTTTGTTTCTTTAATGGTGCAAGTTTGTGTGTGTGTGTGTAAACTTTTTAAAATTAAAGTATAACTGCAATATAACACTGTATTAATTTTAGGTATACAGCTAAGTGTATATATATATATGTATGTATGTATATAAGCATATATATATATATATATATTTGCAAAATTATTGTCACAGACATTTAGTTAATATCCATCACCACACATAGTTACATTTTCTTATAATGAGAACTTTTAAGATCTCCTCTCTTATTAACTTGCAAATATATAAAACAACATTGTCAACTATAGTCACATATACACATTACATTCCCCAGGACTTATTCATTCTGTAGCTGGATGTTTGTACCTTTCTAGCACCTTCACCCATTTTACTCAGCCTTAATCCCTGCCTCTGGCTATCAGTAATCTGTCCCCTGTATCTATGAACTCATTCTGCTTGGTGTCATTGTTGTTTTAAGATTCCTTGTAGAAGTGATATCATACGGTATTTGTTTTTCCTCTTTCTGACTTGTCTCACTTAGCATAATACCCTCAATGGCCATCCATATTGGCACAAATATCATAATACCCTTCTTTTTTATGACTGAATAATATTTATATATATATATATAACATAATATGTATGTGATATATATTTACAAATATATGTGATATATATATATGCCACGTTTTCTTTATCATCCATCAATCAATGGACACTTATTATTTCCATGTCATGACTATTGCAAATAATGCTACAATGAACATGGGACTGAATGTATCTTCTTGAGACAGTAATTTCATTTCTTCCTGATAAATTCCCAGAAATGAGTTTGCTGAATAATACAGTTGTTCTAGTTTTAATTTTGAGGAACCTCCATACTGTTTTCCAATGTAGCTGAACCAATGTACATTCCCACCACCAGTGACCAAGGGTTCCCTTTTCCCACACCCTTGCCAATGCTTGTCATATCTTGTCTTGTTGATAAGAGGCATTCTAACAGGCATGAGGGGATACATCATTGTGGCTCTGATTCGCATTTCCCTGATGATTCATGATGTTAAGCACATTTTCATGTACCTATTGGCTATTTGTGTGTTTTCTTTGGGAAGATATCTTTCAATTCTGCTGCCCATTTTTATTCATTCTTTTTTTTTCTACTAGGTTGTATGAATTCTATATTTTAGATATTAATCCCTTATTAGATATAAAATTTGCAAATATTTTCACCCATTCCACAGATTGCCTCTCATTTTGTTGATGGTTTCCTTTGTTGTACAGATTTTTTGTTTGATGTAGTCCGACTGATTTATTTTTGCTTCAATTGTCTTTCCTTTAGGTGTTATATCCAAATAAATTACTTAAAAATTGTCATATATATTTATCTTATTCCAGTATTTCATCTAATAAAGCTAAGTGTAATAGTCCCTTCTTTGGTGTAAATTGCCAGATAGGTAAATGACTCAGATTATTCTAACTTAATTATAGTACAAAACTTTTTTTACAGTACAAAACTTTAAATGCATTTTACTGTAATAATTATAAATCCCAAACACATAGTAATATAATCACAGACTGAAAATTGACTTTATTCTCTTTAAAGTCAAGAAAAATGCCAAACTTAGCACTATCTCAAACCCTTTTAACATTATTCTGAACATACAAATCAATGTAAAAAGCCTAGAAAATTAGAATGTGTTACAACAAGTGGCAGGAAACAAAATTCTCATTATGTGCAAATAATTTAATTTTTTTACCTAGAATAAAATACAGATTATCTACAGGTTTATCAATATCAATAGTAAATACCTCTGCTATGAAAGAAATCAGAATGAAGAATATATATAAAAATGGAACAAACTGAACTTTTAACATTTTATTTCACTATAAGATAAAACCATACAAAATATTAATATTTATAAAACCCATGATTCACATATTTTATATTACCTCTGTATTTTTAATCAAAATATTTTATAATATTAAAATAAAAATTAATAGTAACACTTCCCTCAAATGAATAACAATATAAAAATTATAAAATAATAGAAAATAAAAGACAAGTTATTTTCTTTATTTGTAAAGATAATTATGAAAATCATAAAATGAAGCCTTTATTTAAATAGAGATAGCCTGTGGTGGGAGGGAGGAATATTCAGTAGTTTGAGTATAATTCTCCTTCAAATTAATCTTGCATTCCAGAGAAATTCCAACAATAATTATGGATCTGAGCAGTTTAGTTGCCACAATTCATTTCCCCACTAAAATATTAAGGGAATCCAATAAGCCCAACCAGACCAAGCAAGATAAGTTATTTCCTTACCAAAGAGAAATATTTAATGTAAAGAAGTCGGAAACTTGAAGCATAGCCTGAACAAATATCCAAAGAAATAAAAGATAACCTTAATGAATTTAATAGAATAGACTAGAAAGTCCAATAAAAGGGCAATGGCATGTCAAATCAATTATGAAAGAACAGCCTATTTAATAAATGAACTTGGTACAGCTGAATATCTGAATGGAAAATCAATAATAAATTAAATTTTTATTGAAAAAGATTAATATTCAATCCTCTGTTAAAAAGTATAGTATAACAAATATGTTTACCTTTAAAAATCAAGTCACTCTTAATTAGAAATTAACTAGAAAGCAATATTTAGATATGAATTTATCCAAGACCTGAAATAAATTATTTCTGAATTCATGTATCTACAGCACATTAGTTGGATAAGTAGGCTAAGATTAAAGGATTCTTTTGGAATTCATTCAGTTTTGTTTTGTTTTGTTTTTTTGTAGGATGATTTAAAGAGATAAAGACTGACTTTCTACAAGGCTCTTTACTTACAAAACGTGCTTGCCTATATCTCTTTAAAATATGTCACAGCTCCACTATTTATGCAGACTTTCTAATTATATGAAATTTGTAAATTATGATTAAAGTAAGAGAATATAGTTTATGAACTGTTCGTGTTGATATTTATTTAAGATATTAGAAATTTCACAATTATCTTACTTTTTAATAGGCTTTTTAGAAAACAAATTTAGGCTCACAGCAAAATGAAGTAGAAAGTACAGAATATTCTGAATATCCATTGGTATCCACTGCCCACTCCTCCCACCCCACCAAACACACAACCTCCCAGAGTGGATGAGCTTACATCGACACATCACTCCCCCCATTATACTTTACATTAGGGTTCAATCTTGGTGTTGTACATTTCGTGAGCTTTGACAAATGTGTAATGATATGTATCCACCATTAGAGTATCATACAGAGTGGTCTCATTACCTTAAAAGTGTTCTGTGCTCTGTCAGTTCATTTGTTCCTTTTCCACTTTTCCAGAATGTTATATGATTGGAATTATACAGTATGTATGATTTCAATTGACTTCTTTTCACTTAATAATATGCATGTCAGGGCCATCCATATCTTTTCATGGTATAATAGTCAATTTCCTTTTAATGTTGGATAATATTTCCTTGTCTGGATGTTCCATGGTTTAATTAATTAATTAATCACTGGGCTTGAAAAAAGAATGGAGGACATGTAACTATGGCTACAAACAATATGGAGCTTAAAAATACTTACAGTGAATTAAAAAATGGGATAAATGAGATACATAATAAACTGGAGGCGTCCAATGCAGGGATTGAAGAGGCAGAAAGGAGAATAAGTGATTTAGAAGACACTATTATAGAAAAAGAAGAAACTGAGAAAAAGAGAGATAAACTAATCCAGGAACATGAAAGAAGAGTTCAAGAGCTCAGCGATACAATCAAATGGAACTATATCTGTATCATAGGAATTTCAGAAGAGAAAGAGAGGGGAAAAGGTGCTGAAGGAGTCCTGGAACAAATTATACCAGAGAACTTCCTCAACCTGGAGAGGGAAGTAGAAGTTGAAATTCAAGAGGCACAGAGAACTCCCCTCAGATATAACTTGAATCGATCTTCTGCATGACATATCATAGTGAAACTGGCAAAATATAAGGACAAAGAGAGAATTTTGAAAGCTCTAGGGAGAAAAGGGCCCTAACATACAAAGGGAAACCTATCAGACAGGTTACAGACCTATCAACTGAAACTTGGCTGGCCCAAAGGAATGGCAGGAGATCTTCAATGTGATGAACAGAAAAAATATGCAGCCAAGAATCCTCTATCCAACAAACCTGTCATTTAGAATAGAAGGAGATATAAAAGTCTTTCCAAATGAACAAAAATTGAAAGAATGTGTCACCACTAAATCAGCCCTACAAGAAATCCTGAGGGGGACTCTCTGAGGGAAATGTTGCAAGGAACGCAAGATACTAGAGACACCACCACAAGCATGAATCCCACAAAGGACACAATGACTCTAAACCCACATATTTCAATAATAACACTGAATGTAAATGGTCTGAATGCTCCAATGAAAACACATAGGGTAGTAGAATGGGGAAAAAAACCCAAAATCCATCTATTTGCTGTCTACAAGAAACTCATTTAAGACTGGAAGATACCTTCAGATTAAAGTAAGGGGATAGAGAAATATACATCATGCTATGGGAAGTCAAAAGAAAGCTGGAGTAGCTATACTTATATCAGACAAACTGGACTTTAAGTTAAAGACAATACAAGGGATGAAGAGGGCATTATATAATAATTACAGGGTCTATCCATCAGGAAGTACTAACAATTATAAATGTCTATGCACCGAATATGGGAGCACCCAATTATTTAAACAATTAATCACAAACAGAGACAATCTTATAGATAAGAATGTGCTAATAGTAGGGGAATTTAATACTTTGCTTACAGCAATGGATAGATCTACCAGACAGAAAATCACTAAAGAAACAACAGACTTGAGTGAAACATTAGACCAGAGGGATCTGACAGATATATTCACAACTCTACATCCTGAGGCCAGGGAATTCACTTTCTTCTCCAGTGTGCATGGCACATTCTCCATGGCACATGATCACATACTGGGACATAAAGCAGACCTCAATAAATATAAATGAATTGAGATCATACCATGCACACTTTCAGATCATAATGCTTTGAAACTAGAAATCAATCACAGTAAGAAGTCTGGAGAACCTCCAAAAACATGGAGGTTAAAGAACACTCTACTAAAGAATAAATGGACCAATCAGGCAATTAGAGAGGAAATTTAAAAATATATGGAAACAAATGAAAATGAAAATACAGCAATCCAAACTCTATGGGATGCGGCAAAGGCAGTCCTAGGAGGAAAGTACATTGTATTCCAGGCCTATTTCAAGAAATTAGAAAAAGCGCAAGTGCAAAATCTAACAGCTCACCTAAAGGAACTAGAAGCAGAGCAACAAGAGCACCCCAAACCCAGTAGAAGAAGAGAAACAGTAAAAATCAGAGCAGAAATAAACAACATAGAGACCAAAGAAACAATTGAACATATCAATGAAACCAAGAGTTGGTTTTGCGAAAAAATAAACAAAATTGACAAACCTCTAGCCAGGCTTCTCAAAAGGAAAAGAGACAGCACCCAAATAGACAAAATCATGAATGAAAATGGACTTATTACAACCAGCCCCTCAGAAATACAGGCAATTATCAGGGAATACTACAAAAAATTATATGCCGACAAATTTGACAACTTAGAAGAAATGGACAATTTCCTAAACACCACTCACTACCAAAATTCACAGGTAGAGATAGGAAATCTGAACAGAATTCATAACTACTGAGGAAATCAAATCAGTGATCAAAAATCTCCCAACAAATAAGAACCCTGGACCTGATGGCTTCCCTGGGGAATTCTACCAGACATTTAAAAGAATTAATACCAATTCTTCTCAAGCTATTCTAAAAAATAAAAATCGAAGGAAAACTCCGAGAGTCATTTTATGAAGCGAGCATCACTCTGATTCCAAAGACAGACAGAGATCAAGCAAAAAAGAGAACTACAGGTCAATATCCTTGATGAATACGGATGCAAAAATCCTCAACAAGATCTTTGCAAATCGAATCCAACAGCACATCAAAAGAATTATCCACCAAGATGAAGTGGGATTCATTCCTGGGTTACAAGGCTGGTTCAACATTCGCAAATCAATTAATGTGGTCCATCACATCAACAAAAGAAAAGATAAAAACCATAGGATCCTGTCGATAGATGCAGAAAAAGCATTTGACAAAATACAGCATTCCTTCTTAATAAAGACCCTAGAGAAAGTCGGGATTGAAGGAACTTACTTAAACATCATAAAAGCCATCTATGAGAAGCCCTCAGCTAACATCATCCTCAATGGGGAAAAACTGAGAGCTTTCCCCCTGAGAACAGGAACACGACACGGAAGTCCACTCTCACCACTGTTGTTTAACATAGTGCTGGAAGTCCTAGCATCAGCCATCAGACAACAAAAGGAAATCAAAGGCATCAGAATTGGCAAAGAAGAAGTCAAAGTTTCACTTTTCGCAGACGAAATGATACTCTACATAGAAAACTCGAAGACTCCACCAGAAGCCTACTAGAACTGATCCAAGAATTCAGCCAAGTTGCAGGGTACAAAATCAATGTGCAGAAATCGGTTGCATTCCTGTACACCAACAATGAAGCAACAGAAAGAGAAATCAAGAAACTGATCCCATTCACAATTATACAAAAAAACCTTAAAATACCTAGGAATAAACCTAACCAAGGATACAAGAGATCTGTATGATGAAAACTATAGAAAACTTATGAAGGAAATTGAAGAAGACACAAAGAAATGGAAAAACATTCCATGCTCATGGATAGGAAGAACAAATATAGTTAAAATGTCATTACTACCCAAAGCAATCTACACATTCAATGTAATCTCAATCAAAATTGCACCAGCATACTCCTCAAAACCTGAACAAACTATCCTAAAATTTGTATGGAACCACAAAAGACCCCGAATAGCCAAAGTAATATCGAAGCGAAACGGGAGGTATCACCAATCCAGACTTTAGCCTCTGCTACAAAGCTATCATCATCAAGACAGTATGGTATTGGCACAAAAACAGACACATAGACCAATGGAAAAGAATTGAGAACTCAGAGATGGACCCAAAGTTATACAGCCAACTAATCTTTGACAAAGCAGGAAAGAATATCCAATGGAAAAAACACAGCCTCTTTAACAGATGGTGCTGGGAGAATAGGACAGCAACATGCAGAAGAATGAAACTAGACCATTTTCTCACACCATACACAAAAATAAACTCAAAATGGATAAAGGACCTGAACGTGAGACAGGAAACCAACAAAACCCTAGAGGAGAAAGCAGGAAACAACCTCCTTGACCTCCACCGCAGCAACTTCTTACTTGACACATCCCCAAAAGCAAAAGAATCAAGAGCAAAAATAAACTACTGGGGCCTCATCAAGATTAAAAGCTTCTGCAAGGCAAAGGAGACAATCCATAAAACTAATAGACAACTGACGGAATGGGAAAAGATAGCTGCAAATGACATATCAGATAAAGGGTGAATATCCAAAATCTATAAGGAACTCACCAAACTCCACACCCGAAAAACAAACAACCCAGTGAAGAAATGGGCAGAAGATATGAACAGACACTTCTCCAAAGAGGACATCCAGATGGCCAACAGACACAGGAAAGGATCTCAGCATCCCTCCTCATCAGAGAAATACAAATCAAAACTACTCTTAGATACCACCTCACACCAGCGATAATGGCTATAATGAGCAAATCAGAGGACTCTAGATGTTGTTGAGGATGTGGAGAAACGGGAACCCTCCTACACTGTTGGTGGGAATGTAAACTGGTACAGCCCCTCTGGAAAACAGTGTGGAGGTTCCTCAGGAAACTAACAATAGAACTCCCCTAGGACCCAGCAATAGCACTGCTAGGAGTTTACCAAAGTGATATAGGAGTGCTTATGCATAGGGGCACATGGACCCCAATGTTCATAGCAGCACTCTCAACGATAGCCAAAACATGGAAAGAGCCTAAGTGTCCATCAACGGAAGCATGGATCAAGATGATGTGATTTATCTATACGATGGCATACTACATGGCAATGAGAAAGAATGAAATCTGGCCATTTGTAGCAACATGGATGGACCTTGAGGGTGTTATGCTGTGTGAAATAAGTCAGGTAGAGAAGGACAAATATCATATGTTTGCACGTATAGGAGGATTAGGAGGAACTTAACGGAGGACGTTGTGTGAGAAGAAGGGGGGAAGTAGTGGGGGAGAGGGGGAGAGGCAAACCATGAGAGACTTGAATGCTGACAAAAACTGAGGACTGATGGGTGTGGGGGGGAGGGGGGAGATGGGCATGGAGGAGGGCACTTGTGGGGATGAGCACTGGGTGTTATACGGAAGCCAACTTGACATTAAACTATTAATAAAAACATAAATAAATGTAACATTTTAATATAAAATTAAAATATCTGAACTCAAGAAATAAATGAATGAGTGAAATGGAAGGAGTTGAATAGAATACAGAATCTGAAGCACAGAAAGGTAACATTTGTAAAAGAAGTGGATAATGCATGAATTATGTGGGAACAGTCAAAATATCTAACATTTGTATAATTGGAATAATGGAAAACAAGGAATGAGAGAATGGGACACAGCCACATTGAAGGAAATAATGGCTGATGAGTTTTAGAAGCTGTCAGAACGTAATGTTCCATAGATTTAAGAATCTCAGCCAACCCCAAACAGGATAATAACGAGTACACTAAGCAAATAAGATTGTCAAACTTGAAAGCACAAAAACAAAACAAAACAAAACAAATAACGCTTGTTTATTTGAGACACTTTAAACATAAAGGCAGTTTTAATTGAGAGGATGTAAAAGATGGGAACGGATGGAAAAGGATACCTGCAAACAGGAACAATAAAATTTCAATTGTATTGGAAGCCTTACTTACTTAGTATAGGAGTTTCTACGCACAATAAGGTAACATAAAATTAAAGGTGTATGCACTAGAAAAAAATGGAATTTTTATGACTTAGAGACAACATATTGTATACTGAAAAAATTAATCTATCAACCTACCAGTTCAAATAACTACATTCAGCAAAAAAAATCCATTTATATGGTCAACATAAAAATTCAATAAAAAATAAATTTATCCTGGTTTGTGGGATGGAGCCTCATGTCAGGTTCTACACTGACAACCTAACAGCACAGGGCCTGTTTGGGATACTCTTTCTCTCTCTTTCTCAATAAAAATAAATAAACTTTAAAAAGAAATTTATTTTTATGATGACATTGGCCTTTACTATAATCCAGGATAATGTCCCCATTTCAAAAGGGTTAATATTACTATTGCCCATCCTTTTTGCCATATAAAGTAACAGGTTCTAGATATAAGGACATGGATTTCTATGTAAGGAGCATTATTGCACTGTATGTACCGTTATATGAAAAGCTAGTGGTTTCTTGTGCAAGACTTTTTAGCCTAATTCCAAAAAAACACAATGGATTGATTAGGCTCTTCTGTTCAAAATATGTTTAATGCCCAGATTACCTTCCTATTTTTTTATCTTATCTATGAGCCTAACACCTAGAGGTAAAATCTGCTATTAACTACTTTTTTTGTTTTCTTTTTTGTTTGTTTGTTTGTTTGTTTTTGGTTTTTGGTTTTGCTTACCAAGTTTTTATTTAAATTACAATTGGTTTACAGTGTAATATTAATTTTTAGTGTAGAATTAGTGATTCATCACTTACATACAACACCAAGTTCTGGTCACAGGTGTCCTCCTTAATGCCCATCACCCATTTAGACCATCACCCAAGCCCCCTTACCTTCAGCAACTTTCAGTTTGTTCTCTGTGATTAAGAGTCTGTTTCATGGTTTGCTTCTCTCTCTCTGGCTTTTTTTTTTTTTTTTTTTTACACTATGTTCATCTGTTTAGTTTTTTAGATTCCACACATGAGTGAAATCGTATAGTATTTATTTGTCTTCTCTAAACTGGCATATTTTGCTAATATAATACTCTCTAGCTCCATCCATGTTGTTGCAAATGGCAAGATTCTGTTTTTTTTTTTTTATAGTTTAGTAATATTTAATTGTATATATATGTACCACTTCTTTATTCATTCATCAGTCAGTGGATATTTGGGCCTTTTACATATTTTGACCATTGTTGATAATGCTGCTATAAACGTTGGGGTTCATATATTCCTTTGAATCACTATTTTTTATCCATTAGGTAAATACTGAGTACAGCAATTGCTGGATCATAAGGTAGTTCAATTTTTAATTTTTTGAGGAACCTCCATACTGTTTTCCAAAGTGGCTGCACCAGTTTGCATATCCACCAACAGCGTAAGAGGGTTCCCCTTTCTCCACAACCTCACCAACATTCGTTGTTTCCTATGTTTCGAATTTTAATCATTCTGACTGCTGTGAGGTGATATCTCATTGTAGTTTTAATTTGTATTTCATTGATGGTGAGTGATCTTTTCACACATCTTTTCATGTGTCTGTTAGCCATCCAGATGTTTTCTTTGGAAAAATATCTATTCCTGTCTTCTGCCCATTTTTTAATTAGCTTATTTGTGTTTGAGAAGTTGAATTTCATAAGTTCTTTATAAATTTTGGATACTAATCCTTTATGAGCTTGCCATTTGCAAATATCTTCTTCCTATTCTCTAGGTTGCCTTTTAGTTTGTTAATTGTTTCCTTCACTGTGCAGAAGCTTTTTATATTGATGAAGTCCCAATTGTTCATTTTTGCTTTTGTTTCCCTTGCCTCCAGAGACATATCTATTAAGAAGCTGCTATAGTTGATATCAAAGAGGTTTTCATCTATAGGATTTTGATGGTTTTCTGTCTCACATTAAAGTCATTCATCCATTTTGAGTTTATTTTTGTGTATGGTGTAAGAAAGTGATCCAGTCTCATTCTTTTGCATGTTACTGTCCAGTGTTGCCAGCACCATTTATTGAAGAGATTGTTTTTTTCCCCCATTGGATAATCTTTCCTGTTTTGTCAAAAGTTAGTTAACTATATAGCTTTGTGTCCATTAATGGATTTTCTATTTTGTACCATTGGTTTATGTGTCTATTCTTATGGCAGTACCATAGTGTCTTGTTAACTACAGCTTTGCACTGTAGTTCAAAGTTTAGAACTGTGATACCCTCCAGCTTTGCTTTGTTTTTTTAAGTTGCTTTGGCTATTTTGGATCTTTTGTGGTTCCATACAAATTTTAGGATTTTTTTTTTGGTTCTAGCTCTATGAAAAATGCTGGTGTTATTTTGATAGGGATTGCACTTAATGTGTAGATTGCTTTGGAGAGTATAGACATTTTAACGGTATATTTTCATCCAATCGAGGACCATGGAATGTTTTTGCATTTCTTTGCATCATCTTCAATTTCTTTCATAAGTTTTTTATAGTTTTCACAATATGGGTCTTTCACTATTTAGTTAGGTTGTTTCTAGGTATCTTATGGTTTTTAGGGCAATTATAAACACTGAGATTGATTCCCTAATTTCCTTAATTTCTCTTTATGCTGCTTCATTATTTGTGTATAGAAATGCAACAGATTTCTGTATGTTGATTTTGTATCTACAACTTTACTGAATCCATGCACCAGTTCTGGCACTTTTTTGATGGAAGTTTTCTGCATAGAGTATCATGTCATTTGGAAATAGTGAAAATGTGACTTCTTCCTTGCTAATTTGGATGTCTTTTATTTTGTTTTGTTGTCTGCTTGCTGAGGCTACGACTTCTGGTACTATATTAAATAGCAGTGGTGAGAGTAGACATTCTTGTCTTGTTCCTTACTATAGAGGAAAGGCTCTCAGTATTTCCCCCATTGAGAGTGATATTAGCTGTGGGTTTTTCATATATGGGCTTTATTATATTGAGGTATGTTCCCTTTGTCCCTACTTTATTGAGGATTTTCATCAAGAATCATGTTGTACTATATCAAATTTTTTTATGCATCTATTAAGATGATCATATGGCTCTTATCCTTTTTATTTATTAATGTGGTATAACACACTGATTGATTTGTGAATATTGAGCTACCTATGTAACCCAGGAATAAATCCCACTTGATCACAGTAGAATTAATATTCTTTTTTTTTTTAAATTTTTTTTTATGTTTTTTATTTATTTCTAGGAGAGAGAGAGACAGCGTGAGCAGGGGAGGGTCAGAGAGAGAGGGAGTCACAGACTGAAACAGGCTCCAGGCTCTGAGCTGGCAGTCAGCACAGAGCCCGACGCAGGGCTCGAACCCACGAACCGCGAGATCATGACCTAAGCGAAAGTCGGACGCTTAACCGACTAAGCCACCCAGGCGCCCCGAATTAATATTCTTTTAATATACTGTTGGATTTGTTTTGCTGTATTTTGTTGATAATTTTTGCCTCTCTGCTCATCAAGAAGTTCTCTTTTTAAGTGGAGTCTTTCTTGTTTTGGAATCAGGGTAATGTAGGCCTCATAAGATTAGGTTGGAAGTTTTCCTTTCATATCTATTTTTTGAAACAGTTTGAGAAGAATAGATATAAATTCTTCTTAAATATTTGGTAGAATTCCCCTTGGAAGCCATCGGGCCCTGGACATCTATTATTGGGAGTTTTTTGATTAGTGATTCAAATTCTTTGCTGGTTATCAATCTGTTCAAGTTTTCTATTTCTTCCTTTTTCAGTTTTGGTCATTTTTATGTTTTTAGGAATTTATCCATATCTTCCAAATTGTCCAATTTTTTGGCATATAATTTTTAATATTCTCTTATATTTATTTCTGTGGTGTTGGATGTTATTTCTCCTCTCATTTGTCATTTTATTTATTTTTTTCTCTTTTTGATAAGTCTGGCTAGGAGTTTATCAATTTTGCTAATTTTTAAAAAGAACTAACTTCTAGTTGATCTGTTTGATCTGTTCTACTGGTTTTTTATTTGTTTCTTTTAATATCGTTTATTTTTGCTCTAATCTTTATTGTTTTCCTCTTCTTCTAGTTTTAGGATTTATTTTTTGTTCTTTTTCTAATTCCCTTAGGTGTGAGATTAGGTTTATTATTCGAGATTTTTCTCATTTCTTGAAGTAGATCTGTGTATTGCTATATATGTCCCTCTTAGGACCACATCCCAAAGATTTTCGACCATCGTGTTTTCATTTTCATTTGTTTTCATATATTTTTTTCATTTCTTTTCATTCTTCAGTAGAATATTCTTTAACTTCCAAGTATTTGTGGGCTTTCCAATTATTTTTCTTGTGGTTGACTTGAAGTTTCATAGCATGCGGTCTGAAAATATGCATGGTATGGTCTCAGTCTTTTTGTACTTCTTGAGGCCTGGTTTTTTACCTAATATGTAATCTATTCTGGACAATATCCCATGTGCACTTGAAGAGACTGCATTTGCTTTATGATGAAATGTTCTGAATATATCTGTGAAGTCCATCTGGTACAGCATGTCATCCGAAGCCACTGTTTTGTTCTTTTTCTCCTCAGATGATCTGTCCTTCCATGTAAGAGAGGTATTTAAGTCCCCTACTACTATTATTATTATCATCAATGGCTTCCTTTATGTTTGTTATTAATTGTTTTGTATATTTAGGTGCTCCAAAATTGGAAGCATAAATATTTACAATCTTCTTGTTAGATCTTCTTGTTTGATAGATTGCCTTATTATAAATATAGTGTCCTTCTTCATTTCTTGTCACAGCCTTTGGTCTAAAATCTAGTTTGTCCTCCTGAAATTTATATTGTATTACCTGTTAACTAACTAGAATATAAATAAAAATTGGTAAACAAATAAACAAAATTAAAAAATTTTAAACAAACAAATAAAATGTAGTTTTCCTGATATGGGTATTGTCACTCTGACTTTCTTTTGACATCCATTTGCATGGTAATTGTTTCTCCATCCCCTCACTTTCAATCTGCAGGTGTTTTAAGTCTAAAATGAGTTTCCTATGGGTAGCAGAAGCATATAAATGGGTCTTGTTCTTTTATCCATTCTCACACCCTATGTGTTTTGATTGGAGCATTTAGTCCATTTAGATTCATGCTAATTATTGATAGATATGTATTTAGTTATATTTTATTACTGTTTTGTCACTGTTTCTGGAGATTTTCTCTGTTCCTTTCTAGTCATTGTTACTTTTGGTCTTTCCCAGTCAGAGAATTGCCTTTAATATTTTTTTTGCAGGGGTGGTTAAGTGGTCAGGAACTCCTTTAGTTTTTGTTTGTCTGGGATACTTTATTTCTCCTTCTAATTAATCTGTATGATAGCCATGCTGTATGGAATATTTTTGGCTGCAATTTTTTTTCCATTCAGCATGTTCAATGTATCATGCCACTCCCTTCTGGCATGCCAAGTTTCTGTAGAGAGATATACTTCTAACCTTATTCACCTTCTCTTGTCAGTTAGGGACTTCTTTTGTCATGCTGCTTTTAGTTTTTTTTCCCCTGATCTCTATATTTTGCTAATTTAACTACAATATGTCTTGGTGTTGGTCTTCTTTTGTTGATTTTGAAGGGAGGTCTCTGTGTCTCCTGGATTTGGATGTCTGTTTCCTTCCCCAGGTTAGGGAAGTTTTCACCTATAATTTCCTCAAATAAACCTACCTGCTTGCTCCTTTTTCTGTCTCTTCTTGGATTTCTATGATATGAATGTTATTAGATTTGATGGAGTCACTGAGTTCCTTAAGTCTACTTTCATGATCCAAGATTTTTCTTTCCCTCTTTTGTTCAGCTTCATTATTTTCCATAATTCTATCTTCTATATCATTTACTCATTCCTTTGTTTCTTCCCTTCTTGTGGTCATTATATCCAATAGGATTCAAATCTCTGTTATAGCACTTTTATTTAGCCTGATTGGTTTTAAAGTCTTTTATTTCTTTGGTAAGGGTATTCCTGGTATCTTTTATGCTTTCCTCGAGCTCAGCTAGTATCCTTATGAATGTTGCTTCAAATTCTCCTAAGAAGAGGTAATATACTGCCCAGGCCCTGGTGCTTCAGGGAGTGCTACATGCACTCTGCTGCTGTGTTTTGGATGGTCTATCCCTCATATTAGTCCTCTGCAGAGTTTCTCTTTGCCTGCAGTGGGGAATATTTGGACCTTGGCCAGAGAATGGTGAGTTTTAACTAGGTGTGCTCTGGTCTGCTTGTTAAAAGAGATCTGATGCTATTTCTACTAGCACTGAAGCTTTGCAGAGCTCTATGGTTAGTGACGTGGTGTGTGCAGAGGTTTGTGCTGGTCTTCCGGGGGGAGAAGCCTGCTGCACTGGTTGTTAGGCCACCTGCTGGCTAAAAAGGACTACCAGTGGAGCCCAGGGCCGGGGGTGGGGGTGGGGGAGTTGTCTTGGTAGAAGCACATTATGTAGCCAGTGGTGGCAATGTGCCTTTTAATGAAGTTGGTTTATGCTGAGAGCAGGGAAGGGGAATGGTGTCAGCCAGCATCTTGGTCCATGGAGAGGGGAACTCATGCTTCCTGCTGTCAGGGAAGCCCTTTCAGAGAAGTGAATAATTTCCCCCTTGTGCATCCTAGGCATTTTTCAGATTGATGTTTTCACACTGTCTGTGTCCAGGTTGCTAGCCTGCTTGGAGCAGCATAGTGCACTTTGGGCTTTATCCCAGACAGGCCAGCTGAGTTTCAAATCCCCAAACTTTAAGGACCTGGTGTAGTGGAACCTGCACTGATCTTCTGGCAGAGGGTCACGGCATGCTGGGATTGATGCAGGCTTGACGCAGACAGGCAGTCACACAAGAGAACAGGAGCATGGGAGCATGCTTTGGAGCAAAGCACACTAACAGCCAAGTGTCTGGGGTAGCCGACCTTAGCAGGTGTCTCTGTGACTATATTAAGGGACACGGGAGGGAAATGGTTGCTTCCAGCTCTTTTGTCCCCAAAAAGGCAATGCCACCTCCCTCAGGTGCCCTCCAAGAAGAGGGAACAGCCTCTCCCAGTGCATCTTAGGTGATCCTCACATTGCACCACCTGCCCCCATGTCCTGCCTGCCTTCTCTGCAGGAGCACTGTCGTGCCTTTAGGGCTCCCTCCCGGTTACACCATGAACCTCTAAAACTCCAGGTTTTGAGCCTTGCTGTTGTGAAAACTCACAAAAGAACTCATTTTCCCAGTCAATGACTTTGGGGAAACGTTCTCCTTGTATGTCCCCTACGTGCTCTTCCCACTCTCTCTCTTCTCTCCATGACCAGGACTCCTTCCTCTCCACAGTACCTGTGATCCCTCTCTACCCCCAAAACGTGTCTGCGCACCTACCTTCCATGGTGTGGCCTCTTCTCTCCTTCTAGTTGTGAAGTTTGTTCTGTCAGTCCTCTGATTAATATCTTGGGTATTCAAATGAATTCGTCTAGCTGTATTAGAGAGATAAGACAGGCCTAGGGTCCTATCACTATGCCATCTTAGCTCCTCCCACCCTACCAAAACAATTGTATACAGGAAACATTTTTAAACCCCTCACTACTAACTCACTATTTCAAATACTAGTTTATATAGAATAGAATAATTCTAACATATCGAATAACACTTGGGCATTTTTGTTTACTTTACCTTAAATATATTCTCCAATTATATATACTTATACACATTCCAATGTAAAATAGAAATTTTATCTTATCCAGGCAGTAGTTTGTGAGGCCATGTAAGATAATCCAAGCTTAAAGACTAAAGAAATTTTGAAGGTAGATATGGAGATCTGAGCAATTTACATGAATTGAATATTTAGTGAATAATTATTTTATTTACACTTTAATTACCTTGATTCAATCCTAATTGATATTCAATGACTGAAATAAAACAAAATACAGGTAAAACTTTGGTTTGCCAGAATGAGTCATTCCAGAAACATGTTTATAATCCAAAGCACTTGTATATCAAAGCAAATTTCCCCATAAGAAATAATGGAAACTCAGATGATTCATTCTATAACCCAACAATATTCCTATAAAAATCATTATAATATTGTAATACAATACAAAATAATAAAGAAAATACAAAATACACAAAGAAAAATAAACAAAATAGCCTGCACTTGCTTTTGAAAATCTTTATGGCTGGTGTGAGGGAGAAAAGAGAGTGGAGGGTTAGTGTGTAGGATGACTTTCACTAACACTAACAGAATCACTGCTATCTATTGGCTTAATGGAATATTTTTCTTTTCATGCATTTTTGCCAAGAAATCTATCCACTGACACTTGCTTTTGCTTCCTTTTCAGGATTTCACGGGAATGTGACATTGCACTGTCATCAAACAGATTCATCACTCACACTGCTACAGCCTTATACGGGTGCTGCTTTTCTACAGAATTTTGCACTGTTTCCCACATTTTACACATCTTCCTAATCTCATTTGAAGTGAGGGATTCCTCTGCCTTTTTCCCTCCTCCTCTGCAAATGAGATCTCCTCCATAACCTCTGGCTGTTGCTCACATTGCAGATCCATCAGTTCATTGGTGGTCAGCTCCTGGCCATGTTCCTCCACCAGCTCCTGAATGTTGTCCTCATTTACCTCCAGACCCATGGTCTCCTCCAAGGACACAATTTCATTGACAACTGGAAGCTTTTTTTCATGAGCAAGCCCCTCTAAGTCGTATCAAAGGATAAAATCAGGTCACAGTTTTCATGAAGGGCTCCCTTAGTGACCCCATCCCAGGCTTTATTGATGATCTTAAGGGAGTTCATGATGTGGAAATGATTTTTCCAAAACTCTCAGAGGGTAAGGTTTGTTTCTTCAGTCACCTTGAAGCATTGCATAAATAGTGCTTTGGTATAAAGCTTTTTTTTTAAATTTTTTAAATGTTTATTTATTTTTGAGAGAGAGAGAGTGAGCATGAGCCAGAAGAAGCACAGTGAGAAAGGCAGACACAGAATCTGAAGCAGGCTCGACTCTGAGCTGTCAGCACGGAGCACAACGTGAGGTTCAAACTCACCAACCATGAAATCATGACCTGAGCCAAAATCAGATGTTCAATAGACTAAGCCTTCCAGGGGCCCTGGTGCAAAGCTTTTTAAAGTTCAAAATGACCTGCTGATCCATGGACTGGAGGATTGGAGTAGAGTTGGGAGGAAGGAACTTGACCTTAATGAACTTGAATTCCTCCACTAAGTCATCCTCAAAGCCTGGAGGATGAGCAGGAGGATTATCCATAACCACCAAGGCTTTGAGTGGCAGATTCTTTTTTAAAAGGTATTTCTTCACTGTAGGACTGAAGACCTCACTGATCCACTCAACAAACAAGATATGAGTGACCTAAGGCTTCTTCTTGGACCTCCACGTAATGTTTAACTGGCTCTTCTTCACCTTCCATTTCTTGAAGGCTCATGGATTCTCGGAATGATACACGAGCAGGGGCTTGACTTTGAAATCCCTGTTTGCATTAGCACAAAACAAGGGAGAGAGATGGTCTTTCATGTGCTTGTGACCTGGCATTAAATTCTCTTCTTCTGTAATATAGGTCTTCTTCGGCATTATTTCCAAAAAAGCCCTTTCTTGTCTATCTCAGTTAAAAGCTTGCTCCAGAAGATAACACTCAGAAACAATGAGCTTCTGGAACTCTGTAGCAATGCCTCAGCTGCCTTAGCGTCCAAACTTGGAGTCTGTTTCTTACAACGTGATGGATGCCACTTCTCCTCTTAAAGTTGTATACACATCCCCTGCTTGCCTTAAAGTCTTCTTTGTTTTCTGACTGTAAACTGACATACCAGGCGGTTTATTTACAAAGTTGGTATACAAGGCCTTTGTTTTCTTTCAGATAAAATTCTCAGTCACAGTATCACCTGCTAGTTGCTTCTCATTTATCTAAACCAGAAGCAACTTTTCTACATCCTCCAGAACACGTGGCCATTGCTTTGATATTTTTGTGACTCCTTTTTCAGTGTGCTCTAGCCCCCTTATTTCTTCTTTAATATTGTATAGATGGTCGATGTAGACTTATAAAACCTTGCAATATTGGCCACTTGCATACCTCGTTCATACTTCTCAATGATTTCCTTCTTAACTTCCACTGTAATCATTTCTTTCTTCTTACCATCTTTCTTTTACCTTTTACCTCTTTCTTTTGTCTTTCTTTTACCTTTTTCTGCATCGGGGCCATTGCATATGCTTACACAAATGTTGACTACAGTACTGTATTAATAAACTCCTGTCATATACTGTATTTAATGTAACTCACAATAAAGCTGCTGATGAAAGGGTCTATACATCTGCAGGCAGCCTGACCTAGAATGAAGCAAAACATTCTTAAACTTACTCTTGTAGGAAAAGCAAAGGACTGTCCATAGGTGCTTTGAAGTGCCAAAATACACTAGTGCCTATTGTGGGCACTTCTAACATTCTGAAAAGTCACTGATTTCTGCCAAACACCACAGCCTGAGACCAAGCATATGAGCATGGAGATGATTACTGACAATCCTGAGCGAGTGAGAGAGAAACCACCATTGGCTCATTTGTGGTCATGTAATATTCGGAGTCACACACTACTCATATTGTAAGACATTGCTCCTTTATCAAGTTAAAATTTAGTAGTAATGTTTGTTCATCTTACCGAACACGTGCAGAACAGCCTACTTGCAATCCAAGGTTTCACTGTCTTAATTTATGATTAAGTTACACAGCATATCATTCTGTCAAAATGTTTTTTTCCTCCTAACATTCCTTTTTTATGACGTTGAAACTGATTTTCTTTTTAATCAAGTCATGAAGACACTAACACAGCAAAAAATAAAGAAAGAAATACAAAATATTTTTTTCTCTACCTCTGGAAGTTAACCCTTTCCTCCTGCTAAACTGATAGTTGTAACAGTGACAGTTGTTCAATATCAGTTTGTTCTGGGCTAGAAAATCAAATGCAGATCTAATTATTTCCACAAATGAAATGAATATTTGTATCCTGGGGTCTTTGTCTTTAAATGTTTTTCTTTCTCCTTGGCAGAAAGTTAGTAAGTATTTGGCCTAAATCATACCAATATAGAATAGAGTTACAATCTTATGCTATATGTATAACACTGTTCTTCCAAAATTTTGTTGTGCAATTGGCAATAAATGAATATGATACTCCTCAATGCATAATTAAGTAAATTAAGACACAGTTTCATAAAATTCTGAGTACTATTAACTTATGTGATGTGTATGGGGTGCCTAGGTGGCTCCGTTGGTTAAGTGTCTGACTTTGGCTCAAGACATAATCTCATGGTTCGTGAGTTCGAGCCCAGCATCAGGCTCTGTGCTGATAGCTCAGAGCCTGGAGCCTGCTTCAGATTCTGTGTCTCCTTCTGTCTGCCCCTATCCCGCTTGTGCTCTGTATCTCTTTCTAAAAAAATAAATAAACATTAAAAATTAAAAAAACTTATGTGATGTGATATTCCCTGATGTTTTTTATATCTACTTTACTTTCTAAAAGAATAGGACACAATTCAGAATTCAAATGAAAAAAAAATTTTTGATAGTAATCTGAAAGATGATTCCCTAAAGCAGAGTGCTGAACTCTAAGGACCCAGGTGTAAGGCAGCTTCCACAGCATTATGTGCGCCTTTTCCCTGAAAACTCTACAATGATAGCATTTTTGCTTTATTTTGTGAATATTAGTTTAACATCTACAATACAGCTGTTCTATGATGATAAAGTCTATGTCTTTTTTTATTTGGAGCATACATTATCAGTCTCAGGACCTTATAAGCACACAATGAATATTTATTGAAATAATCCTTGATTCTGTTTTCTCCCTCACTACCTATATATCATCATTCATTAAATCCTATTTCTATTGTCCCTCTCTAATCAACAGTAGTTTACTTGTATACTGTAATTTACTAAATGATTTCAGTGCCTCTATTCTTGGCCTTTCTCAACTCAGAATCCTCTTATTAAAACATAAATCCAATCTCATGCACCCTCATGCCTCGGCTTGCAAGTGCACAAGCATCTAGACAATCTAAAGTGGCCTACGGTGTTCAACACAGTATCATTCCTGTCTGCAGCAACTAGCTTTTGATGCATAACAAATCAACCCGGAGCTTTGTGGCTGAGAACTACATTACCTGAGTTCACAACTGTATTGTCAGACAGGCTGGGCTGGGCTCACACAGGGAACTGTACTGACCTTGGCTATGAAAACCCCCACATCTCTGGGTAGCAGCCAGGTTAACTGAATAGGTGCTGACCCGTGGCTGGAGCTCTTCCATTTTTTCCACATACTTCTCATCCCCCATCAGGAAGCAGGTCTGTTCACATGAAGGCCATGCTTGATGAGGAGAGGATAACAGTACAAAGTTTTTTGAGGCTTAGGCTTGGACATGATATAACAGCACCTCCTCTGTATACTTTCCACAAAGACAGAGCAGATTGAAGAAGTGAGGAAGAGAGGCTGGAAACTTGGAATGCAAAGCTGCCTGGGTACAGAAAGGGAAAAGATCACACCCATTTTTGCAAACAATTTACTACATTATCTACATCTGTTATCTGCAAGGTATGTCAGCTTGACTTCTATGGACACTTCTTGCTCACTCTCCTCAAACCACCTTATTTATTCTTCCAAAAGGCTCACCTCAGTTCTAGATAATTTTGATCATGCTGTTTCCTTTAGCTAGAACACCCTTCTTCAACATTGTCACATAACTGGCTCATCTCATTTAGGTCCCAGATAATATGTCACATTAAATCACCATATGATGAAAAGGTTTTCCTGGTAGCTAAAACCTGTGGTCAAAACTCCTCCAGTCTGAAGGATAAAAAGAGATACTGGGCCCCAGGATAATTATATTACAATAGACTGTGAACTACTTGAGGACAGGAACTTAGTGATATTAACATCAAAGCTGAAAACACACATACACCTGATAGTTATTTAATAAATATTTGTTGCTGTAATTTTTAAAATGAACCTACACAATTGCTTCAGACCTGAAACAATTATTTCAGAAAATATGGAATACATTAGTGGAAAAAATAATTCCCTGATATTGTCAAGTACAAATTACTCTAGGACTCTCCTCCACAATCAGAAGCCCTTGGTGAGCATCTGCTTGGATGTGGCTGTTTAATTATTCTTTTCCCCTTACAATAGAAGAAGGTAATTACCAACTCCTGTTCTTAATTACGAGCTTCTTGCCTGCTGCATCTGGTCCTGCTTCTGTCTGTGTTGCAGTAACTTATAGCTTTTGTTAAGAGAATTTTGATAGAAACTAGAGCCTTTGTTTCTTCTTCCTAAGTCACCTAAAAAACTAAATCACTGTACCATGCAGCTTTCTAAGTGTGACTGTCCTTCACCTACCTCTGGCCATTATCTTGTGTTTTTGCATCACCCTTATTTAGAGTATGATTAAAATGAAGAGTATAACAACACTTCCTAATTTTAATTTTTCATTGTCTATTTTTGTTTTTTTTCTGTTTAATGGAGGAAAATTCGGGCCATATCCACAGATATGACACACACATATGTCCATTTGTGACTTTTTATTTTTCCTTCAGGGTAACTGATAGTCACCTTGTAACGTGTTCATTTTCAAATTTAATATTTTCCTCCCCAAATCTGCCTCTTCATCTTCTATAATCTCCACTTCAGTAAACACTAATCCCTCCTCACAAAAGGCTTTTCAAAACTTTGCAGCCCCAAATGTTGCTGATGTTTACTCTCCCCATAGTCCGACTACTGCCTCAAAGTTGTCTGCTCACTATTTTTGAACAAGCATGTTCCTTTGGGACAGAGGCAGAGATCTCATAAGCAGAGCAAATTTTTGTTAGCTTGTGACCAAATTAAAACATGACTTTTTAAAAAGAATTTGATAATTGTCTTTAAAAAGAAAGTCATCCAAGAAACTATCATGGAAAATCTATTTTTAAAAAATCATTTGAGCTTATTTACATGTAGTTTAGCAGATTTACATTATTATCTTATCAATATAAGAGTTGAAGAGATTGACACCAAATACTTCAGTATTGAAGTCATTAACCTGATTCTACTACTAGAAGTTCTCTCCCCAGTATCCCGCTATTACACTTCCCTGATTCCCGAGGTCACGTCTCTGCCCTCTCTCCTCTGGCCCAGCACGTTTTGTCTATACAGCAACAGTTACCTTGCTGGTGTGGCACGACCCTGTGACATTCACCACTGTGTTCCCCTTGCCCAGGCTGAACACAGGCAAGCACATAATTAGAAAGTTATTAATGTTAATAATTTTTAATGTTTATTTATTTCTGAGACACAGAGAGACAGACTGTGAGGGAGGAAGGGGTAGAGAGAGAGAAAGGGAGACAAAGAATCTAAGGAAGGCTGCAGGCTCTGAGCTGTCAGCACAGAGCCTGATGCAGGGCTCGAACTCACGAACCATGAGATCATGACCTGAGCTCAAGTCAGATGCTTAACTGACTGAGCCACCCGGGAGCCCCTCAATGTTAATAGATAAATGCTTGTGGAATTAGAATGTCATATATTCCTTTCTGTTTTATATGGAGAAATGAATATCTAATCTATAACTTCAAGCAGTAAGGCAGTTTTGCAGTTGTTAACAAAATTGTCTTTCTGCTAAGTGAGTACATCTGCCTTTTAAACCAGAGTGTATTAAATGAGTAAAATGTAGTCTGAAATTTTGGACAATTTTTTTAACTCAACTATTCATTGACTAGATAGTTCAAGATAAAAAAGATTTGGAATCTAAAATTAGTGAGTTTATTAGGAGGAAATCAATGGCAGTTTACCAATGCCATTTTATTTTTGCTTATAATTCTACCCCAAAATCATTGTTAAACCTTATTCCTTAGAATCCACTTATCATGCATTTTATTACATACTTGTCTATTCCTTTGCAACATTAGTATCTACCACAGTAAAGATATTGTTGTATATGCTGAGGCTAAAATTATTAAAGTAATTATATATCACTTACTTCTTGTTTCAAGGGATCTTTGAGCTTGAATTATGAGGTAGATATTAATAGATTTTGACATTAAATTTTTACAAATGCTGGGATGAATCTGGACAGAACAAAAGTAGATAGAGAAATTATGAGAATGGATTTCTTAAGTGATGTAGATCGTGTCTGAACTGATAATTGAAGAGTAAATGGTGAGGTGAAGAGTTGGAGGAGGTAGACATTCCAGGTAGATACAACAACATGAAGAAATTATATGCATAATGGAGAAAATGGAATATCCAAGCAACTGAAAGTACTGGAGTGGCTGCATCAATATGAGTGAGAGAGAGGACACTAGACAAAATGAGAGGCAAGTAATGGGGTTCCATCACTAAATACCTGCATGCTTGTAGAGTTCCTTCCTCATGCTTTGTATTTGTTTCTTATTGCTTCTGTAACAAATTACTACCAATTTCATGGCTTAAAGCAACATGAACTTATTACTTTTACAGTTCTGGAGGATGGATTTCTGAAATGGATCTTCTAGGACTAAAATCAAGACATCAGCAGAATTCCATTCCTCCTGTACCTTCTAGAGGAAAATCTGGTCCTTACATTTTATAGCTTTTGGAGTCATCCATAGTCATATCTCTTTCTCTGTCTCTTTTTCCTCCTTCCAATTATGAGGACCCTTATGATTTCACTAGGCCTACACAATAATCCAGAATAATATCCCCATGTAAATGTCCTTAATTTAATCACATTTACAAAGTTATTTTTGCCAGACAAGGTACTAACTCTTTATAGCTTTGAGGAATTAGTAGGTGGCATCTTTGGGACCATTTAATATGCCTACCACAAACTATCATATATTAAGGTGGTGAGATAGAGAGAATGCCACAATAAAATTATTATCTTTAGAAAGAGACTTGGAGGATTTGGATCACTGATTTAGATAGATAAGTTAGAAGTTTCAGAAGTCTGACATCTTTGAGTCCTCTGAATTCTTTCGGGACTCTGCATGTGTTTTTCATTATAGGTCTAAAAGTTTTAGTTGTGTATTTTTCTACAAAAGGAAAGCACACAAATTTTATGATAGTTCCAAAGATGGGTGGGGGTTAAATGTCATTGAGCTACAAGAGTGGATGATCTAAGCCAAGGAAAATGATTTGGAGTAAGGTTCACAATTTCACAGCTAATGCAATAAATGCAGCTTATGTGCTTTGTTTAAGACATATGATGCTTGTAATATATAAGAATTCCCACACTTTTTATACCTACCTTTAGCAATTATATATTAAAGTATTTCTATCAGTTTTTTGGCCTCCCCATAGTTTTTGGCAGTTGTGATATTCCATTGTGTGGATAAATTATAATTTATTTAAAAGCATTCAGCTAGACATTTAGGTTTGTTCCAATATTTTCCTATTACAATCAATGTCACAATTAATAACTGTGCACAAGGAGAAAGAAAATGTGTGTTTAAGTGGGTAAGTACTCAGGGAAATACAAATCAAAACGACACTGAGATACCACCTCACACCAGTCAGAGTGGCTAAAATGAGCAAATCAGAGAACATGAGATGCTGGCGAGGATGTGGAGAAATGGGGACCCTCCTACACTGTTGGTGGGAATGTAAACAGTGTGGAGGTTCCTCAAAAAATTAACAATAGAACTCCCCTATGACCCAGCAATAGCACTGCTAGGAATTTACCCAAGGGATATAGAAATGCTGAGGCATAGGAGCACATGTTCCCCATGAGACACTCTTGAATGCTGACAAAAACTGAGGACTGATGGATGTGGGGGGGGGGTGAGCACAGTGAGGGGCACTTGTGGGGATGAGCACTGGGTGTTATATGGAAACCAACTTGACAATAAACTATTTGTAAAAAAAAAAATAAGTGGGTAAGTACTATTAGTTTTTCTTCATATGAGGATGTTTTGATTTCCCCTTTATTCTTGGAGATTATTTTTGTTGGGTATATGATGTAGGCCTGCAAATTCTTTTCTTTCATCCTTTGATAAATGTCTTTACTCCATGTGTGTCTTTCCTCTATGCTTTTTCATATGGTGTCCTTAGAATTCATTTCTCCTGTAGGAAACGTTTTGCTTCTGTCACTAATTTAAAGATTTCCCTTTGTTTCTGTTTTTAGTTTGACTTGATGTGTCTTGTAGTGCCTTGATGTATATTTTTGACATTACACTACTTGGGATTCACTCAACTTCTTGAATCTGTAGTTTAGCTTAAAAAATTGGCTAAATTTTAGAATGTTCAGTCATTATTTTTTTTTAAATATTTTTCATTCCTATTATCTTCTCTCTTATTGGAAATTTATTGACAGAAATGTTATACCTTTAATTAAAGTCTCATATGTCCCTAGGGTTTTATTTTCTTTAGTATATTGACTTTTGTTGTTCATATTGAGTAGTTTATATTGTTCTGTCTACACCCTCACTATTTTTTCTTCTTTCCTTTCCATTCTTTTGAGCCCATCCATTAAATTTCTATTTTTCCCTATCTCTGTTTCTTTTATGCAGTTCTAAAATTTCAACATTTTCTTCTATCTTTTACCTTTTTATTAAGACTTTCTATTTAGTCAGAGAGACTTTGTATTTTCCCCATTTGTTTAAAACATAGTCTTAATTTTTAAAAAGTATTTATTTCTATGATGGCTTTAAATTTCTTGTCAGCTAATTTCAACATCTCTATCATCTCAGTGGTGACGTCTATTAATTGTTCTTCCTCATTGAAGTTGAGATTTTTGTGGTATGTGGTATGATACATTTTGATAATTGATTTTCTATTGGTCCTGAATATTTTGGGTATTATTTTTATGAGGATTTGGATGTTATTTAAATATTCTGTTGTTGCTGGATTCTGCTGACACCATTCTGGAAGAGAAAATGGAGGTCAATCCCTTGTTATTGCTATGTTGGAATAGAAAGTAAGTTTTCCTACCCATCTCCTGATGACACTCAGGGAGTGAAGAACAGTCTACCTCCCCAAGATGCTTCCTTTGATACGAACCTACTGAGAGGAGAGGGAGTGTCTCATCATTACTCCATTTATGGCATCCACAGACATCAAGGTAGAGATGCGACAGTGCTCATTGTCACCCAGTGGGGATAAAAGCACTACCCTTTCCTCAGCTTTCTGTAATATCACCTTGTCAGGAGGATTGGAGTGTCTTGGTATAGATGGGCCAAAGTAGAAATCTAGACTGTTTATTTATGGTCTAAATGTTTTCTGTTGCTGCTCTGATCCATTTCTTTCTTTCTTTTTTTTAAATTGTTTTTAATGTTTATTTATTTATTTATTTATTTATTTTACAAATAGTTTATTGCCAAATTAGTTTCCACATAACACTCAGTGCTCATCCCCACAAGTGTCCTCCTCCATGCCCATCCCCTCCTCCCCCCCACATCCATCAGTCCTCAGTTTTTGTCAGCATTCAAGAGTCTCTCATGGTTTGCCTCTCTCCCTTTCCCCCACCATTTCCGCCCTTCTTCTCCCCCTTGTTCCTCCGTCAAGTTCCTCCTAATCCTCCTGTACGTGCAAACATATGATATTTGTCCTTCTCTGCCTGACTTATTTCGCTCAGCATAACACCCTCAAGGTCCATCCATGTTGCTACACATGGCCAGATTTCATTGTTTCTCATTGCCATGGAGTATTCCATGGTATAGATAAACCACATCTTCTTGATCCATTCATTTGTTGATGGACACTTAGGCTCTTTCCATGTTTTAGCTATTGTGGAGAGTGCTGCTATGAACATTGGGGTACATGTGCTCCTATGCCTGCTCTGATCCATTTCTAGTGCTTTGGTTAGAGAAAGTTATGGTTTGGAGGTACCTTATTTTCTGTCTTTTCCTTTTGTTTGTGTCCAGGTTGTCAAATTTCCCAGACCTATTCTGGAATATAAGAGGAAAAAGAAAAACCTATAGGATCCACTTACACATTACCCTCATTCAATTAGGTGATGGAAAAGAAGACGGAATATGGGCAAAACTGTTAAGAAAGTCACAGAAGAATTGGTGCACATCCTTAACTCATAATCATTGTCTAGGTTTCATTCACATGGGCACACCTATCTGAAAGGGAGGCTGGGGATTGTCACCCAGCTGTGTGACCAGGAAGAAAAGATTAGTTTGATGAATATTAAGTCAGTCTCTATCACACTGTGGTGTGGTAAGCTCACAAACTCTCACATCTTACACTTCTTTCTTTTCTTAAATGCGCAACCCAAAAGCCTTCAATCTTGGTTCCACAAAGCCATTCATTTTATTTTCTTCTGTGACTGTGTTTCTAACATTGCTGGAAAGATTATATGTTTGAGTAAACTGGTCTTCTAAAACCATTTTGTCTCCAGCCTCAGCTATCCAGTGTAGATTAACTTCCCTCATGTGAAGTTCAAGGAGAGTTGAGTAGATAATCAAAAGCCAATTTTTATGACATAAAAGGAAAAAAAGGAGTATTACATTTATGCATTTAAATATATGTTGCTAAATATTTCTGAAATATTCATGAGAGAAAATATCTCTAAACGTTTCAAAAAGTAAAGCTGTTGGCTGGAAAGTTAAAGAATAACAGGAGTTTAAAAATGAGAACTATAATTAGCATTTCTCCCACAAAACTGTTCTTTGAACCAGCAGCAGACCAACTTTAATTGGAGATATAGTAGTTCCCTCCCTAACTGAAGTTTCATTTTCCATGGTTTATTACCCACAGTCAAGCACAGTTTGGAAGCAGTCTGACATATCTTCAGAAGGTCAGTGGTAGCCTAATGTTATGTTCCATGCTCACATCATTCACCTCACTTCATATAATCATGGAGGCATTTTATCATCTCACATCATCACAAGAAAAAGAAGGATGAGTACAGCACAAGATATTTTGAGAAAGAGAACACATTCACGTGACTTTTTGTAATAATTCTACTTTTTAAATAGTTATTAGTGTTAATATCTCATTGTACTTAATTTATGAATTAAACTTTTTTTTAGAAAAAAACAGTATGTATAAAGATTGGGACTATTTGTGGTTTTAGGCATCCATTTGGGGTCTTGGAATATATCCTCCAAAGAATAGAGGACAACTGTAATCATTTGTATAAAATTCATATAAAATATACATCACTTATAGAAAAAAATATAGGGTTAGTGATGACATCATGGCTTTTTTTTTTTTACATTTATTTATTTTTTGAAAGACAGAGAGAGACAGAGCATGAGCGGGGAAAGGGAAGAGAGAGGGAGACACAGAATCCAAAGCAGGCTCTAGGCTCTGAGCTGTTAGCACAGAGCCCAACATGGGGCTAAAACCCACAGCCGTGAGATCATGACCTGAGCTGAAGTCAGCTGCTCAACCTACTGAACCACCCAGGGTGCCCGCAGATGGGTTTTTAAAGCCATTTGTTATTCAGCTTCTGCAGAAGTCAAGTCTGAGAAGTAAGGGCTTTAAGTAAATGTATCCAGTTACTTGAAAATGGAAACATCATAGTTCTAAATTCTATGAATAAGTGTGTTTCTCTTTTTCAAATATTTTAGTTAAATATCTATATTAGTCATTTTTTTTTATATTCCTATCCCAATATTTCAAAGTTTTGAGTTTTTGATTTATAATTCATATTTTCTCCTGAAGATAAAACACATGTTTTCTTTTTCCAAAGTAAGCATTTTTATATGTTATGCTTACAGAGACAGAAATCATAGTAGAGTGACTTTAGGCATGGAAATGAAAATTCTACCTGCCTCTATATGCTGACAATAGAATACCAAAGATGTAATTCAATTTCAAAAATGCACACAATAAAATATTCTTGCAAGTGAAATTATTCTTACAATTAGAGGTATACAGCTTAAAGTATGTATGAAAGGAAGACAGTTTTTATTTGGTAAATTATTCAAGTAGTACTAATAAGGAGTAACTCATATTTCAAGAGAGAGAGCGCTTATTTTTGAAATATTTTATATGTTCAAATATATAAATATAAATTTAAGATATTTTTATTTCATTGTCTTTATTTGAAAGTTCTATATTACCAGGGCCCCTGGGTGGCTCAGTCAGTTAAGTGACCGCTTAGGCTCAGGTCATGATCTCATAGTTCATGAGTTCGAGCTTTGTGTCAGTCTCTGTGCTGACATCCCAGAGCCTGGAGCCTGCATCAGAGTCTGTCTCCCTCTCTCTCTCTGCCCCTCCTTTGCTTGTGCTCTTTCTCTCTCTGTCTCTCGAAACTGAATAAATGTTAAAAAGTTTAAAAAAAAAAAGAAAGTTCTATGTTACTTTTCATCTGATCAGGTTGATACTTTCATTACAAGTAAGGAGTTGCTTTTAAAACAGTGCTGATTCTTCAAATTTATTTTGAATGTTTATTCCTTTTTTAGAGACAGAGAGAGACAGAGCATGAGTGGGGGAGGGACAGAGAGAGAGACACACACACACACAGAATCTGAAGCAGGCTCCAGACTCTGAGCTGTCAGCACAGTGCTGGATGTGGGGCTCGAACTCAGGAACTGTGAGATCATGACCTGAGCCGAAGTCGGAAGCTTAACCAACTGAGCAACTCAGGCTAAGATTGTACAAACCAGAATTAGTGAATATTATTCCTAGGTATTTTATGGTTTTTTGTGCAATTGAGATTGGGATCAGTTTCTTGATTTCTCTTTCTGTTGCTTCATTATTGGTGTATAAAAATGCAACCGATTTCTGTACATTTTGTACCCTGAAACTTTGCTGAATTCATGGATCAGTTCTAGCAGGCTTTTGGTGGAGTCTGTTGGGTTTTCTATGTAGAGTATCATGTCGTCTGATACATACATACATTCAAAAAAAGAAGGAAAAAAAAGGGAGAAAAAAGGAAGCCACAAAGGCATCTGGGTATAGTGGTTAGAGAGGTAAGGAGAAATAAATACCTTCATAAAGTTTTATAGATACCCAAGAGAAAAAGATATTCCAAGGTCAACAGTCAAAGTGGAATACATCACAGAGACTGGATTATCTAATTATTTAATAATAATAATTTAATTACCTAATTAAATATCGTTCTGAAGACAAATGGGTATTGTTTTTTGAACTGAGTCACATTAAATTAAATGACTATGAAGGCAGAGTTTGTACTAAGAAATCGAGGGCACCAGCTGTGTTTTCCAGTGCTGTTTACATGGAGTCTGAGTACTCCAGCAACCCTGTCTGTGCATTCAGTATTCATAGTAATGGAAGAATTTGCCTTCATCACACTTATTGTCCCACAAGCGCACAGAACAGTTTTCCAAGGCTACGTGAAGCCTGTTGATGTCATTGTTTTGATGGCTAGTAGAATATATGGTTGAGTATTCTTGTGGTTTCTAGAAAATTCTAAGGCAATTTAATAAAATGTATCAATATTTGGAAAATATTCATAGCTCAGGAGACCAATATTTTACCAATGACATATATATGTTTTAAAGCATGCATTGGTAAAAGACCCATTTATAATATGAGATGTAAAACATTGAAATGAGACAGCGTAAAATGTCCTTTGATATGAATTGAGTCTGCATTATAACTAAACTTTAAGAAAACACTACTTTTCCAGTTTTTAGTATCAGTGAAAATACCCACAATTATCTAAATTAGTTATCAAAATAACTTCATTTCCTCAAGTGCATATCAGTGTAAGGCCATATTTTCCTCAATCACTTTAACAAAATGAACATACTGAAAAAGACTGAAAGTAGAAGATTTATCAGAATCTAATTCATTACTATTAAGCCTGACATTAAAGAGATTTGCAAAAAAAAAACAAAAAACAATGCCTTATCCACTGGATTTCTGGAAGAATATCTATGTTTTATTTTAAAAAGTATCTTATTTATGTTAACATGAATAATTCTTAAATGATTATTTTAATTTTTTTTAGTTTTCTGTTTTCTAGCACAGTAAAAATAAATAGCTATAACTCAGGTAAACAGAAAATTGGGGAGGGAGTGTTCTTGATAACTTTAATGTGTGTAAAGGAGTCCTAAGACAAAAGAGTTTAAGAACCATTGGTTTACACATGCTTTCTAAGAGTTTGGCAATTAAAATGGAAGAGAAAAATAACAGCAATAGCTGGTATGTGTTATAGTCTTAAGGGAAGAATTATATTTGTTGTTAAAGTCGTGACAGACTTAATTATGCTTGAATGCTGATGGCAAAGGGCAGACAGAGAAGGTGGAGCTGAAACTATAATAAAAAGATGGAGCAAAAAGTGATGACAGTTAAATTTTCTCTAAAATTTTATTACTTGCATACCTTGGAAATATTGCAAGGTCAGTTCCAGACCACTACAATAAAGTGAATATTGCAGTAAATGAGTCAAATGAATTTTTTAGTTTTCCCAGTGCATGGAAAAGTTATGTTTTACACTGTACTGTAGTCTGTTAAATGTGCAACAGCATTATGCCCAAAACAATGTGTCTACTTGAATTTAAAAATACTTTATCGCTAAAAAATGTTAATCATCATCTGAGCTTACAAGGAGCCATAACTGCCAATCACAGATCACCATAACAAGTATAGAAACAATGAAAATGTTTCAAATATTGTGAAAAGCACTAAAATGTGACACAGAGACATGAAGTGGGCAAATGCTGTTGGGAGAAGGCAGCAACAGACTTTACTCCAGCAGGGTTACCACAAACCTTCAATTAGTGCAAAACAGAGTATCTGTGAAGTGCAGCAAAGTGAAACACAATAAAACGAGGTATGCATGTGTTCTAAGCGCACCTAGCACCTGCACTCATATCTCTGTTTCAAAAACCATTTCCAATAAACAGAACAAGAACTTGTAGAAGTAGTTACATCCAGGGCTGGGCCATGGAAAGTAAAAGAGCCTGGGATTTTTTTTTTTTTTTTTATGGTATTAGAAAAATAGGGGAGTGTTCACAAAATGATGGAGGCTTTTACAAGGATTTGGGACCAAGAAGAATTTGATAAACAACCACAAAATAACAGCAGTATTAGATTATATTCCAAAGCCTAAATAAATGTCCGTTAGTCTATACTGAATTGAAGATGTGATGAAACGAAGGAAGGAGGGAGGGAAGGAAGAAAGGAATGAATGAATGAACAAAGGAAGGAAAGAAGGAAGGAAGGAAGGAAGGAAGGAAGGAAGGAAGGAAGGAGGAAGAGACATTTTGTTTTTTCAAAAAAATTCTAATTAATAAATATGGAAGGGATGAGGAAAAACAAGATATTTACAGAATTTCAAAGTATTTTCCTGACAAAATTTATTAACTACAAAGGGAAAATAGTTATTTTATACCTGAGAAATCCACATTAGCAAACACCACCTTATCTAAGTAACCACGGGTTATTTCACCAGTAATGTGACTTGTGGATAGCAAGTACCCCTGATAGATGCCCTGATAATGTACCACATCTTTTTTTGTGGTATTCTTCTCAGTAATGCTGACCTTCAATTTAATCAAGAGAAAATATCAAATGAACACAAACTGAGTAATATTCTGCAACATAATTGACCAGAACTATTCAAAATGGCCAAAATCATGAAAGACAGTGAACAGACTCCTCCCACTCTCACTCACCCTGGGACCATGTCCTAAGCCCTGGAGGCTATGAAGATGTTAAGTTGCATGGAAAAAGGAAGTTTGCAGGAATAAGATTGTGGAATTGCCCACTTTAAAATGGGGAGATTATCCTTGATTATATGGCGGGCCCAGTCTAATTGTATGAATCCTTCAAAAGACAAGTTTCTCCAGTGTTAGAGATATGCAACCACAGGAAGGGACGTCAGAAACTTCTTGTGACTTGATGTACTGCAGGGCCATATGCAAGGACTAGAAAGATCCTGTTGGAACTGAAAATGGCCCCTGGCAGAAAGCCAGCAAACAGAGGCCTTAGTCCTACAATCCACAAGAAGCTGGATTTTGGCAACCACCAGAATGAACTCAGAGGTGCATTCTTCCCAGAGCCTCTCAGTAAGAGCTGAGCCACGCTAATACCTTGATGTCTGCCTCGTGAAACCTAGAGCAGAAGAATCAGTGAAGACAACTAATCTGTACAAGCACAAAACAACAAATCTGTTGTTTAAAGGTGTTGTTTGTTGTAATTTGTAACAGCAGCAATAGGAAATTAATACAGGGGCGCCTGGGTGGCTTAGTCGGTTAAGCGTCTGACTTCGGCTCAGGTCATGATCTCGTGGTTCGTGGGTTCGAGCTCCGCGTCGGGCTCTGTGCTGACTGCCAGCTCAGAGCCTGGAGCCTGTTTCAGTCTGTGACTCCCTCTCTCTCTGACCCTCCCCTGCTCACGCTGTCTCTCTCTCTCTCTCCTAGAAATAAATAAAACAGTAAAAAAAAAAAATTTTTTTTTTTAAAAAGGAAGTTAATACAGATCGGGGAATTCTGAGGCACTGTCCCAGAGTGGGAGACACTAAGGACACAGGAAAACTACAGGCAATGCGGGACCCTGGAACAGAAGAGAACATTGGTAGAAGGAATGGTGAAATAAAAATAAAGTCTTTAGTTGACAGGGTCATACCAACGTTAAGTTCTTGGCTTATTTTTGTGAAAGCTAACAGGGTTGTTCTCTACTGTTTTTCAACATTACTGTAGGTCTAAAATTATTTAAAAATGAAATGCCAAAAAGCCTATTATGCCTAGTTCCTCAGTCTTCCTGCAAACGTCCCTCCCACTGAATCCCTTTCTACCCGTGAGCTTCCTACATTTTCATTTGTACATCACATGATAACCATTGAGATTCTCATGCAGTTTCTCCTCTTAGGAAAATAGTATGATTGCTTTCATTGAAAACAGGGATGGTGATTTGAAGCCTCTGCTCTTTGTACCTGCTTCCTCCTCAGCACAGCCTTGCTAATAATGCAGGCTTCTGCACAAATGGCTTTTATTTCTATGTCAAAGACTGTCATTTGTGCAACAGGTTTAAAATAGCTATACCTCTTTAAAGGGAGACACAGGTAAAATATCTATTGCTATGTTGGTAATAAGATATATGTGAGTATAATTGTGGCAAATTAAAGAAAACCAGAAAATTTTAAATAGTTAAGTATAGATTATGATTATTTATTTACAGGCTTTCAATATCAAAGCCTTTTTTATTCTAGATTTGCTAAGATTTACCTAATCAGTTAATATTTACTCAATACCTAAAATTTATTTAATATCACATATCCAGTGCCTACATTTTTTAAAATTTTTAATGTTTTATTTATTTCTGGGAGAGAGACAGAGACAGCATGATCAGGGGAGGGTCAGAGAGAGAGGGAGACACAGAATCTGAAGCAGGCTCCAGGCTCTGAGCTGATGGTCAGCACAGAGCCCGACGCGGGGCTCGAACCCATGAACAGTGAGATCATGACCTGAGCCGAAGTCGGACGCTTAACCAACTGAGCCACTCAGGTGCCCCCCAGTGCCTACATTTTACCTCAAATACCAAAAAGAATCAGTTTAAAGAGAGCTACAATACAAATTAATTGATTATTTGAGGATGAGGCTTGATTAAACAAGTAAAATGTTCATGTTATCCAGTAACTTTTTTGAAGTTTTGATGGTGTTTCTTTCCATATTGCAAGTTGTAATTCAAATATTTACTTACTTTACTTAAGAAGTTATATCTCGCAGGGGCGCCTGGGTGACTTAGTCGGTTAAGCATCCGACTTTCGCTTAGGTCATGATCTCGCGGTTTGTGGGTTCGAGCCCCGCGTCGGGCTCTGTGCTGACTGCCAGCTCAGAGCCTGGAGCCTGTTTCAGTCTGTGACTCCCTATCTCTCTGACCCTCCCCTGCTCACGCTGTCTCTCTCTCTCTCTCTCCTAGAAATAAATTTAAAAAAATTAAAAAAAAAAAAGAAGTTATATCTTGCAGATCCTTGCAAGCTCTAAGGCTGAGAACAGATGACAATGCAGAGCATAGACTCAACTAGGGGACCTGAGAGTTTAGAGCACAGGAGCTACACTAAGTCCAGGTGCATTATTCCCAGCACCACAGAATTGTTGAGATCAAGCATCCAAAATTAATAAGAACATGACCCCTTCCTTCTTTCCTTCCTTCCTCCCTCCCTTCCTCATTCCCTTCCTTCCTTCCTTCCTTCCTTCCTTCCTTCCTTCCTTCCTTCCTTCCTTCCAATGCTTTGTACTGCAGTGAGGAGAAAAACAAGTTGTAAGTTCATTACGTTACAAAGTGATAAGTATTGTGATAATATTAGTTAAGATAAACTATTGGGACTACATCAAAATAAAAAAGCTTCTGCATAGTGAAGATACAATCAACATAACAAAGGCAACCTTTGAAATGGGAGAAGATATTTGCAAATGACAAATCTGATAAAGGTTAGTATCCAAAATATGTAATGAATTTATAAAATTATGGATTTCTTTTGTTTTGATGCTTTAAATTTTGTTTCTTTATCACTATAATTTGCCAACTTAATTACAATATATTTTAGTGTGGTCTGCTTCTGTTTAAATTTAGATTTGAATTCTCTGTGCCTCCTGGGTCTCGATATCTGTTTCATATTGGAAAGTTTTCAGCTATTATTTCTTCAAGTAAATTTTCTGTCCCTGTTTCTGATTTTTCTTCGGGGACTCCTATAGTTCAATCATTATGTTTGATGGTGTCACTGAGTTGTCTCAGTCTATTCCTATTTTGCATGATTCTTTTTTCTCTCTTTTGTTCAGTTTGATTACATTCCATTACTCTGTCTTCCAGAACACTAATTCATTCCTCTGATTCTTCCCTCCTGCTGTTCATTCTATTGGGTGTGATTCTTCCTCATTTTATTACTTGAGCCCATTATCTCTGCTGTTATTCCAGGTCTTACCCATGTCTTCCACTCTTCTCTCATGTCCAGTGAGTATCCTGGTGATCATTGCTTTAAATTCTCTACCAGGCATGCTACTTATATGTGTTTTTCTTAGATCTCTGGCCATAACTTTGTCCTGTTCTTTCATTTGGGATAAATTTCTCCATCTCCTCAGTTTGTCCACCTCTGTATCTGTTTCTCTTTTAAGAAAGTCAGCTATATCTTCTGCTTTTGAAAGTGGTGGTGACTTTATGAAGAAGAGGTACCGGAGTGCCCTGCGGTACAGTGATCGCTGCTCACCAGAACCTGGTACTTCAGGACAGTGTCCTGTGTGTGTTGCTGATGCCCGGCTGTTGTGTCCGAGTCAGTTTTATTTTCATATGCACCAACCCTACCTGTTGTGGCCTGTGTTTACTCTCTGTGGTGTTAGTGGGACCCAGGCAGGCAGGGTCTGAGGGGGTCATGTCTGCCAGGGAGCTTGGGGGCAGAGAAGCAGCGTTACCAAAATTTGCTAACTGAGCCACTAGCGTATGCCATACCCCCCAATGTGCTATGGTGGCTGGCAGCCCCGCACTAGGTTGCCCAGGGTGTAAGGCTGGGCACAGTGTGTGACCTTGGCAGGGGTGCATGGTTGGATCTGGAGCACCAGGAGACCTGGGGGCATGGCTTGCTGACAGAGCCTGGGGGTGCGTGGCTGGTCAAGGCATGTAATGGTGGCTGGGGCACAAACGCAGTTTTAACAAAATTTGCCCTGAGCCCAGGGCTAAGGTCTGGAGTGGCAAGTCCTGAGAAAAATTCATGCACGTGGCACACGGCACATTGCTATCTAGTTACGTTGCCAGAGTCTGTGCAGAGCTGCTTCTCACAGGTGGCTCCGTGTTTATGATGGTGGTTGGGGGAGGAAAGGGGTTTATGACAGCTCCCTCATTTTCAGAGAAGTCCCCCAACACGCTGTGAAGTCAGTATAAACAGATCTTTCTCCTGTCTGTGTAAACTGTTGTTTTTATGTTGCCCCTGCATGCAGGCTACTCTCTCTTTAAGGGAAGAGACCCAGCTATCACTTACCCTCCAGGCCCACCCAGGGCTGAGTCAGCTGACATTTAAAGCTCCAGGCTCCAAGTGCCTCTTGGCTTCACAAACTCACAGAATTCAGCCTCTCTGAGTTTTAAAGCCAAGTGTAATGGGGATTAATGTTCCCAGTGTGAGCTCCCTGGTGTGAGGACCCATTTCTCTGCCCTTTCTGTGCAAAAAGCTCCCCTGTTCCTGTGCAGCTTCCCTCCACCTTTCTGACCTTCCTCACCTTTCAGATGCAGCTTCTTCTCTGTAATTAGTGGTGGAGTTTGTTCTGCCAGTTTTCAGAATGTTCTTCAGTTTACTGACTTTGAGGTGAATGATATCCAGTCATAAATGTTGGATTGGGAGCGTTCAATCCATCTCCTCCTCTGCCATCCTCCTCTGGGGGAAAAAGCAGCCAAAGTTTAAAAACATAGAAAACACACATTGGAAAGAATAAATTAGAATAGAAACATAGGATATCAGCAGCAAAACTTTGTTTTGTTTAATGTGTTCAGCCATCCATTTAATCCAACAACAGCAATTAACTGGTAAGATAAATTGGAAGACAGGACACTTTGGAAATTTATTAAAATTGGATTTTGAAGCTGGAAAAAAATAAACTAAGAGTAAACCAGTAGGAAATAACATACTGAAAGGACTTAAGTGTATATTTGCCTTTCCTGTCTATACACACTGACTTACATTTAAGTGTCTCATTCAAGTCTCACAGTTTACTCACTTATTTCTTCAATATGTCTCCAGCTCATCTTCTAGGGCATCTTGAATTCTGTATATAAATGCTGCTCTACATGTGGCATCCCTCTCTAATAGTCCTGTTTCCTTTGGGTGCCAGCCTTTCCCCAGTCCACTTGGCAGGTGGGACATCACAGTTTCCACATCCTATGCTCCATGCCCTCTTGCCCTTCTACCACAGGACAGACACATGGCCCATCCTGATAGATTCTCCTACCAAATTCCTCCCATCCCACTAATGTTACCAGTATTCAGGTAACAGATTGATTAGAATTTTTTTTCTGAATTATTTAATAGCATTTAAAGAAGAAGTACCTTTTTTGTTATAAAGTTATTTTTTTGTTTGAATGTGGGTCTTCATTATTCACTTTCCCCACCAAACAGAAATATTAAGTTACTGACAGAGTATAACCAAGAGGGAATCAGTGTACTTCTCCCCTTAGCACTCACACACACACACACACACACACACACGATGCAGTAAAGATTTTTGAGACGTTGAAATACATTTGACTTCAGGGCCACCACTGAAATGTTCCAGTCATATGAAGATTAATAATGAAGACCCTTTTTTAGGTTTTGGTATTTTCAAGCATCCAAAAGAGTTTTAATGTATACAATGAAGTATCTTTTTATTTCACATTTTTTCTAGGCATTTTAAAGTGTAAATTATTATCTGTACTATGAAACAGAAATAGTTTTGCTTTGTTTTTGATTTTATTCGCTATTATTTCTGCCTATCTTATTAGCTATTATTTCTCGCTATTTATAAGTGAATGTTGATTTCTAAATAACTTCTTCAACAAAGGGATTTGACTGACTATTAGTAATACTAACAAAACATAAGAAAAATAAAAAGACATAAATAAATTGCAATGAAAAAAAATAGATGTTGAGAACTGAGATGAAGTCTGGGGTAAGGTTAGTATAGAGAAATGAATATACGCAAAAAACCTGCATCATGGGAGACTGAAAGTTCAGCTCCAAGCTTCTGAAACTCTGAAACACTGAGGTAAACAAAATAGTGTGAGTTTTTAATTCTAACCTTTACACATGACTTATTGTCAGTATTAATTTGTGAATCCAGTCACTGTGGAGTTACATAGGCATACATTTATTTGCCTTGATCTATTTATTATTATTATTATTACTTAAAATTAAATGTAAGCTTCTACCTTGAATTTGACAATTGATTTCTAGCAAACAAATGGAGCATATAAATTATTAAGGAAGAAGATTCTTCTTCTTTTGGAAAGGGAGTTATATCAGGGTTGTACAAAATGAAATTATTATGATTTCAACTTGTCAAGACAAGAAAAGATTTATTTAAAACTTTTATCCTCGAGACAACTGACTGAAACAGCAAAGCTGTTTTGTGTTTATATGTCATTTTTCCATGTTCAACTATAATTAGCACACTTCCTGACAAGCAGAAACAGATTAAGATAAAGGGTAAATGTCAGGCAGAAATATAACAGTAATCAGATCAAATAAAATACTATATAACAAAAATTGCAAAAAATGCAAATTTTTTTAGTAAAAAACAGGATTAGAAGTCAATTTATTAAAAAATATCTCAAATCTACCTTAAAATATATTTTCCTCTCTCATGCTAGTAATAGCAATGCTGGTAGCATTTAGTAGCTGTTTGACATGTTTTATAAGCTTTATCTGAATAACAAGACTATCAGGTAAATCTAATATTCCTGATAGAAATTTCTGATTGATAAGGATGCAGAATCAGAGAAGCACTGAAAACTTGTGGGAAATCATATACCTCATAAAAAATGCACAGTCAGTGGAACTCAGATCTGTCATATCTCTCTACTTCTCAGACTAACTCCCAAGGGTTTGGTTGGCTTATTCACTCTGAGGCACAGACTACTTTAAATAAGAACAAAAATTTGACCATTTTATTATTTTAATCAAGGTTTACATATTCCTTAAAAGAAATTAAGAGATCAGATTATAAAATCACACTCAGTATCAGACATTTGTGCACAACTAACGTTGCTATATCACTCACTAGACAGTGCTATCATGTGCTTGCAACTGATCTTGCAAAAACAGACATTGGGAAGCAAGTCTTATAATCATTGATTTAATTTCAATGTCTATTATGCTGTTATCAAAATGGAGATACAAAGAATAGTTTCTGATGTAACCCAATAATGAGAAATTACTCATGATTAAATGGAGCCAATTTAAAAATTGTTGATAAACTGAAGGTGAAACGTGCAATATTTTCAAGAAGGAGATCAACAGAGTATATTATGTCAACTTATATTACTCAGTGGTTGTTACTAAACACTCAGAAATAATTCCTGTCTTAGTCCAATTGGGATGCTATAACAGTACATCCTGGGTAGTTCATAAAGAAAACATATTTATTTATCACAGTTCTGAGGGCTGGAAGTCCAAGCTCAGGGTGGCTAAATGGTCAGGGAAGGGCCCAGGCTGCAGATTTCTGGGTGTATGCCTGCATGGTAGGTCTCATGGTTCTGCTGTCATTACTGAAGCACCACCATCCAAAGGCCACAATTCCTAATACTATAGGAAGGCTACAATTTCAACATTTGAATGTTGAGGAAACCCAAATGTTAAGACTATAGCAATCCACATTTGGAAATGGCAAAGAAGATAACTGACATAATGTTTAAATACTCATTTAAACTAATCAATAAAGTATTCATATTCTTTTTTTCTAACTTGGTGTTCTTTCTGGTATGACATCTTTTCTCTATATGTCTGGGTTTTCAATTCATGCATGAAGATACAAAGGGAGTTTTTTCCATGTCTGGAATTCCATAGTCCATGAAGGCTCTCCTTATGTCTCCCCTTCCTGTGGTAGGCGGAATTCTAGGATTGTCCCCAGGATTGCTGCCTGTGGCATATACTTTCCATAACATTCCTTCCCTTTGAGTGTGAGCAGAACTGTGACTATGAGAGGTTGTCACTCTAATGATTAGGTTACTCTTTTGTTGACTTTGTGTTAGTCAAAAGGGGGATGATGCAGGTGGTGCTGACCTAATTAGAAGACACTGGCTGGGGGCACCTGGGCAGCTCAGTCAGGTAAGCAACTAATTTCATCTCGGGTCATGATCTCATGGTTCATGAATTTGAGTCCCATGTCAGGTTCTGTGCTGACAGCTTCGGATTCTCTGTCTCTCTCTAACTCTGTCCACCCCCACTTGAGCTCTGTCTCTCAAAAATGAATAAATGTTAAAAATTTTTTAAAAAAGAAGATACTAGGTCTTCCTGAAGTTAGATGCATGAAATGTGACAGGGTGAGTGTATTGACCTTTGGGAACCAAAGGCAGTCCCTGGTCAGTAGCTAACAAGATGATGGGATTTTGGCCCTTCAGTCACAAGGACATCAGTTCTCCAACAATCTGAAGGATCTTGGAAGGAAATCCTTCTCTAGTTGAGCCTCTAGGTGAAGGCATAGTCATCTGGTAGCTTGAGGCCTTAAGCAGAGGACCCACTCATACTCTATAATGTGCTAGACCCCTAACCCACAGAAACTAAGAAATGATGTGTGTGCTGTTTTAAGGTACTTAGTTTGTGGTAATTTGCTACACAGCATTAGAAAGTTTTGTCTTTATATTACTCATGGTCATCTCATGCTGACAAAAGTGTATTCTTCCTACTATAAAATAAAGCATCCACAAGCACTTTATGAGTAATCTACTTCTGCTTTCATTTCTCAGGTAACCAGTGGCTATTTTGTCTTTCTATTATCTCTTGGTAGACTATTAGGCACCTTTAGCCTGTCTGAAGAGTGAATTAATATTCCTTACAAAAAGTTCTCTTTGGCTGAGCTTTGCTTTTACAGGTTTCTGGTGGAATGCATCCCACTATTTTCAATCATTCAATGTACAGTTGAGTTTGTATATGTGTATATATATATAAAATCTTATACATCCAAGGTTTTCAAAATGCTGGTGATAAGTGTTTCTACAGTTGACAACCATCCTACAGAGGCTTGTGTAGAAATTCTTATCTTTGAATTACCAGTATAGCTGCAAGGTTTTGGAGAATCTACTCCATGTCAGATGGATAAGAATAAGTAATACTTATTCTTCAATAAACTCTGTGAGGTGGTTGAGGTATGAGTACCTCATTCAACAATACTCAGCTAGAAAAAGGCTGTGTCCATTAGTCCACATGTGGCTAATTTCATTACCTTGTGTCTATTCAGTTCTCGAAATAAGCAGCTCAGAATAAGATAACAAAATGAGGGTTATATAATTTGCCACCTAAAAGTGGGAAAAGTCTAATATTTATTGGAGAAAGTAGATTTCTTTTCGCTACCTATTTTTAAAGGATCAAAATGCAAATCAATAATTAAAAGAAATATTTAGACTTTGACATTGAATGTTTTTGTTAACATCATTATGTATGAGGACTGAAAAGTGTTTTATATACACACATGATTTTGGTCTCAAGCTTTCGAAACATATCTGAAAAAAGATCAGACAGAAAATAAAACTCTGGATTCTCAAAAATACTACTCATATATAACTTCCTCTTTAATATACTCATTTTTGCATTCAATTAATATCTAATTAATAGCTACTTTATTCCTTGCAAACTTTCAGGTGTTTGGTATGCATTAAAATTGTTATCAAATGCAAATTATGTTCCAAGGCCACAGAGCTGTTTGTTTTTCTCTGTCTTACACATTTGTACCCTTGTTGTTCAAAAGCTTATTATGGTTTTTGCTATAATTAAGTTTTAATAATATTATTATTTTCAGTTAGGGTTCTGTTTTCCTGAAAGGTATCCATTCATAATTCATCTTCTTTTACTTAAATGTCATTTAAAAACAGCTTTAAACAAAATAGACACAGAAAAGCTTTTGTGACACCCAATAACAAGTTTTTTAATTAAAATTATTTAATTTATATTGTCCTCTTAGTTTGAAATTACATGAAACCAAAACCCTTGATACTAATATCCTTATCATCATCATCTGCTATGGCCCACATCCAATGTTCTCTGGTGTGAGGTTCTCATTTGTCCTAAATGAATGTGTTGCTAATTAGTTCATATCTAACATCTCCCATTTTTATGTACTTTCTTGAAAATTCTTTGAAACAAAGATAGACATAATAGAGACAATGGTGGTCATTTTAATGACTTTATTCCAAAGTGTGTTTTTATTTAGTTTATATTAACCAATAACACACAGAATAAACATTAAAAATAGTGTAAATATATGAGACTTCTGTTCCTTCAATCTTAAATATTATTTTACTATGAAGTATACTACTTGTTATTTAATTTATTTAAAAATCAAGGAAAGATTAAATAGCTAACTCTTTACCCAGAAAGACCACTTTCTCATACAGCATTACACAAATATCTTTGTGAACTATATATAATAAAATCTTCTTGGGGCGCCTGAGTGGCTCAGTAGGTTAAGCATCTGACTTCAGCTCAGGTCATGATCTTCCGGTTTGTGGGTTTGAGGCCTGCATCAGGTTCTGTGCTGGCAGTTCAGAGTCTGGAGCCTGTTTCAGATTCTGTGTCTCCCTCTTTCTCTGACCCTCCCCTGCTCATGTTCTGTCTCTCTCTGTCTCAAAAATAAATTTTTTTTTTAATCTTCTGATATCTAGACACCCTTAACATTAACTTCAACAGAACATTTTGTTTTAAAGACATTAACAACAACAACAACAACAACAAAACAACAAATAGTCTTGAGTACTTCTCATGTCCCAGGCCCAGGAGTGTACCTTCACATATGTACTCAATCTAAGTTTATTTAGATAGGATTACGAATTGGGTATTTTTATCAGCATGATTTTATCTTTTGTTGCTAGACTGGGCAATTCCTCATTTTCTGTGCCTTGTACATAGTAATTTTAGGATTTGATTAACTGATGAGTGATAGTTTAGTAAAGGTTTGCTTTTCTCCTTTTTAAGAGATTTAATCAAAAAGTGAGCGTTTGCATGTTTTGTGTTCCTTTGAGATGTCTTGACATGGGTTACAAAAGGTTGTAGACATCACCACACTCTTTAAGGTTAACTTGAACATCTGTCTCCAATTCAGCCTTTTCACTACATTATTGCTATTCTAAGAGAGAAATTACCAAGTCTAGATTTGCAAATGTCAGAGTAAGACACAGGCTGGTTTGCTGGAAATGGTACAGTGAATGCATTTTTTAAATTATATATTTTTATGTCAAATCATCCTTCTGCCCTAAGGAAAGAAGACTGTGTAGCTGCTATACTCCATTTCAAAATTCAAATCTCTCCAAAGTTTATGGTATGCTGAAAAATTGGTGACATGGTACACTCACCCTAATGAGTAATTGATGATGTCACATGAAAGTAATGGATGAACATTATTTACAGACTTCTCTTTGTTTTATATTTTTCCTTATCACCATCAGTTTTAAGTGCCTTCCTAAATTCATATGTTAACAGCTTTTAAGGAAAGTAAATAAATAAATAAATAAATAAATAAATCTTGTCTTTGTTTTCTACATTTATATGCTGGAGAGATTTCATTCTGGATCATGACATTAAGTATCATTTACATGCTCATTCTCTGATTTTTATCTTCAGGCAAGACCCTTCTTCTGGATTCTAGACTTCTTTGTGCAACTTTCTATCCCTATCAGACATTTCTCTTTGGTTTCCTATCTTTATGAAAGAGTCACATGTTAGTTAATTGACTTTAGAATTAGGTGATTTCAGGTCCAAAAATGACCACTTGCCTAGTCTGGCAGCAGCACACAAATCATACTTTATACTAAGGGTTCAGGTTTTGTGAGTGACTATTTTGTGGTCATTTATAAATATTCAGATGAATATATTCTGACAGAGTCCCAGAAGCTACTCTCTCAGACTTGAACTATGCTCTTTTAGCTTGATTATAACATATCTGTGAGAAAATAGAGTAAAAGAATACAAAGTAAAAATCAATATTATTCTTTATTTTCTGTCAGTACAAATATTATTATCCTAACTAGACTTTTTAAAGTCTACCTCTTAAACCACTATCACCCCTAACTTTAGAAAATCACAGTCACACAAAATTGGAGCTTTGCTTATGTGTTCAAGCCTAAAGTTTATAAATGAAGCATGAACAATTGTTCAGAAGCTTGGAGAGAATTTGGTTTTTGTTTGAATCACTGACTAGATTACTAATTGAGAATTGGAAAGAGACATAACTAGAATTTTCTCAGAAAAAGCAGCACAAGACAAAACAAAAGACCAAAAGTCTGCTGGTTTTGTAGCTTCATTATTTCATCTGCTCAGTTTGACTTAACATAACTCTCCATTAACAAGGTGACAGTAACTTACTGCTGGGTGAAACTCATCATGTTTACTTTCAAGTCTAAGGAAGAGAGAAGTGCCACATTAAAGAGCATCTACAAAGAGTGTGAGAAATCAGCTACTTAAGCACATTTCACAAATCAAGAGGTCCAAACATCATTGTGTTCATTTTGCAAAAGAACTATACGTTCAAAAGACAGGGCTTTAGAATATTGATTAGGCAGCTAAATAATCAGGAAACTGAATGGGAAGTAGAATGTTCATATTAATTAAGCTCTCATATCTTGAATTGGATGAGCTTCTACTTGGCTTCGCTAGCCAACGGAGTGTTCCCAGTGCTCTGCCGCACCCTCGGCTTTGTAAGCCCTTCAGTCTTCATGAGCAAGTCTCTTGACTCTGGTGCCATCCTGAAAAACACCTCGGGGACCACAGCCCTTGCCAAAGTTTCCTATCAAATTATTCTTTTTTTTTTTAATGTTTTATTTATTTCTAGGAGAGAGAGAGAGACAGCGTGAGCAGGGGAGGGTCACAGAGAGAGGGAGTCACAGAATCCAAAACAGGCTCCAGGCTCTGAGCTGACAGTCAGCACAGAGCCCGACGCGGGGCTCGAACCCACGAACCGTGAGATCATGACCTAAGCGGAAGTCAGACGCTTAACCGACTAAGCCACCCAGGCGCCCCTCCTATCAAATTATTCTAATGTCACTTCGTGGCATCTCGGCCCTTCAAAACGCACATTCTTCCCATCTCCTCCGTTACACAACGCACACCAGCCACAGCGAAAACTAGATGTTTCAGGAGAAGAGCTTACATGTTGACACTTTGTTGATACCATTTCAGTTGCATCACTAGAAGTGCCCTCTTCCCAATTCCTATGCGTCAGAATCCTCCACCTTCTGCAGGACCCTCTTCAAAATTCCCGTTGTGGGCTCACGGACGGTCACCACCTCTGCAGTCCAAGGCTCGTGCGTCTTCAGGTGCACACTCTCTAGTGATACATGCTTCTTTTCGGCCTCCCTCTGTGCAGCTGCATCAGGGGCTTCCTGGACTGCAGCTGGGTGCAGGAGCAGCAAGTTTCATTATGCTGCATGATGGCTGGAGCATGAGGAATGGTGTGCCTCTTATAGCTATGGTTGTATCCACTGGTGATATTCAGGAAAAATCACTTTGTCCTGTCCGACTGGGCTTATTGCTACAATCGAATAAATAAGGCCCTTAGTATACTCTGTGGAGATTTAAAATGTACATAGAATAGGCTTACTTGTAGCATTATAACATTTAGTAACTTTATTTTTTATATCAAGCAATTCAAATCATAGTATAAAGATAGTTTTTATTTTCTGTGGAAGTATACATTGCTACATTTACTATAAATAAGTTAGAAGTATGTAGCCGCATCCCTTATACCCCTTTATTAGCTTAGAGGGACAAGAATCATTATAGTTACATATAAAATCACATGCATGTATGATTTAATTATAGAGCACTACCAAAAGGCATTTTTTTAATGTTATTACCACACTGTCCAATATATTACATGAACAAAAATAAACTCTCTGGTGCATTATCATAAAGTGTCAGTGACAATGAAAAGACTTTACTTCAAAGCCTGGACTGAGTCTTAGAAACACGTCTTTGAGGGTAAGGTATGTAAATCAGGTTGGAGATGGTGAGGCCAGGCTGGTGAAGAAATCTTTCACATGCCTCAAAACAGGAAGATTCAAATTGTCCTGACCTTCTTTGGATGACAGACTGACAAAATGATGATTAGAGTTACTATTCTTGCTCTTTATTCTGTCCCCTTTTCCTGTGCAGAAGGGAAATATTCCATTAGAATTTAACTCAGTGATTTTTTGTTTTATTCTTTAATTCTGTTCTCACCTCTTTATCTTCTCAGTGAGGAGGCTGGTTTTTCTTCTCGTTTTGCAAAATGGTTATTGCTTTAGTGAATGATTTAGGCATTGATTAGATGTCTAGAATTCCCAAAGAACACTCTAGCCCCATTGTACATCTGTTCCTCAATAGACACACAAATTCTAATACTGTTTCAGTTAGACTAAAAACTGTAGAAGTGAAAATTTTTATTCAATAAAGAAATAAGCAATTCTTCACAATATATTATGTATTATTTAAAGGATAGAAGTTGGCATATATATAGAAAATACCATAAATATCATATCCACACAAGACATTGTCTAAATGAATCAGTACAGGATTATAAAGTCATAGGTTTCTGCCTTGTGGAGGCCAACAGATTATTTCCCATGAGACTGGGCTGGTACTACCCACAATGTTGTGGGATATAAACCAGACCATCCAGATGCTAGGCTCTGAAATGGGGTTTGGCACGAAAGTAAGAGTGGATGCTTTCCTCTTGGTCAATTGCCATTAATGTATAGTTTAATTAAACAGAATGCTAATGCATTTAACATTAACAATGATCATTCTCCCTGATATATGAAATGAAACACTTGGTAAACTTAATAAGAATAGGTTCTCTCTATAATCAAGCAATATGAGAAGACATCCATTGTTAATTGATTCTCTGGTGGAAATAAAATTAACAAAATTAAACTTTCTTATGTCCTCAAAGTGCTTTTCAATACAACAAAGACAACTAACAAGTTTGCTTTGGTTTGAAAAAATTAATACTCACTTTTTCAAAGTCACAAGTTTGAAAATTCAGTACCTTAAACTTTTAGATTCAGATTATAAATATTAGTCTAGGTATATATCTAGCAATGTTTAACAATTACATTAATTGGGGCCCTTATTCTATTTATAAACTTAGTTACCATTTTAACTGCATTTATAAAAATGTTTAATTTTCTCTTTATATACAGAAATTTTATGACTGAAAAAATATATTTTGTATTTGTATAAGTCTTAAAAATTAATCAAACTCTATATTTGTTAAAACAAGTTATTTTAAATATCAAACGTGAAGTTATTAAATGGTTAAATTGTATATAATCATCGAAAGACTTCAACTTAACATTGTGAGCCTTGGTCAAGTTTTAAAGTATATATTCTAAATTTCACTTAAAATCTGATTTCATTTTCTAGTAGGCTAATTTCTGTCAAAAATTTTAAGTATTTAAAAGATCAAATTTTCACAGATTTCTTTTTTTAATGTTAATTTATTTTTGAGTCACAGAGTGAGAGACTGAGCATGAGTGGGGGAAAGACAGAGAGAGAGGGAAACACAGAATCTGAAGCAGGCTCCAGGCTCCAAGTTGTCAGCACAGAGCTGGATGTGGGGCTTGAACTCATAAACCACGAGATCTTAACCTGAGCCAAAGTCACTCAACCAACTCAGCGACCCAGGTGTCCCAAATTTTCAGATTTCTATGCCAAAATATTATATGTGACTTTTATTTTTTAAACACTATATTCAATAATTTAAAATTCTAGAGAAATAATGCGAATTTCTTGGTTAACTGAGCTATGTATCAGAAATTCTGGCTGAGATAGGATCTGAAGCTGTAGCTATGAGGGCAAATCTCATCAGTGAGACTGTCCTATTAAGTCTTTCATAGTGGTAATCTTCCATGAACTTCCACCCTTAGAATGGAACTGGGCTAGAATCTCACGTGCCCTAGACCTTTATTCTATGGAGACACAACTGCAACACACCATTTGGCCATCTACAAGTGCCCAATTTACTTCATTTGCTACAACAATGGTTCTGATTTTGTAATTCTTTGTTTCTTAGGATACATAAGTATATTTTCTTAAGATATTTTACTCTATTTCCTAATTCTAAAGACATTTGAACATGGCAGAATCCAAACTATATAATTATTTTGTAGGACCACATGGCATTTGTGAATAGTGAATTGGTATGCTATTGAATTCTATATCCTCTGTGGCCTTATGTGACCCTTTTATGACCACTTATATCTACTGAGAATAAGAAATGCCCAAGATTCCAAATATTAAATCCTAAGTGAGCCCTACAAGAAATATGGATCATATTGAAGAAACATCAGACTGAATTTCTGTATCTTAGTATATAGGAATGTGTTACAAAATTTTTGTGATATGATCCTTGGTTGAACTGGTCCTAAGCTTCAAGAACCCTTTTTTTGTTAAGGACTCGGTACCCTGGTGTCTCCTCTCTCTTGACCTCAAATCTGGTTCCAACTTGTATTTCTCAGTGGAAGCTGAAAGTGAATTCCTCCCAATCAGGATCAAGCTATGTCACATAAACATTCAGACAACATATTGTGTTCTCTGAACACAGAGAAAGTCCAAAAAGATCTACAAATAACACATTGATTCTCTATAAATTATTTTATACATCCAGTGCCATTCCAGTGAAAACCCCAGAAGGTTTTCTTTTTATAAACATTATTTTTAATGTTTATTTTTGAGAAAGAGACAGAGCATGAGTGGGAGAGGGGCAGAGAGAGGGGGGACACAGAATCTGAAGCAGGCTCCAGGCTCTGAGCTGTCAGCACAGAGCTGGATGCAGGCCTGGAACCCATGAACCATGAGATCATGACCTGATTTGAAGTTGGATGCTCAACTGACTGAGCTACCCAGGCTCCCCCAAAGTTTTCTTTTTTAATTGGCACTTTGCAATTTGATCCCAATATTCATGTAAAAGTGCAAATGCCAAGTCAGTATTGTAAGGACCAAAACTGAGGGACTTAACACTAGCAGATCTCAAGGTGTAATGCTACAATCACTGCCAACAGGCAGCAGAATGAGTTAGCAAGCCAGAACAAGAGTAAAAGGACCTTCAGTGGTGCTCATCAGCATCTAGGAATCTTGCTCACAACACCACTCTGGAGGAGCAGGATGTATCTCACTCAAAATTTGGTTGCATATTGAGACTGATGACATCCATACATACCAAGAAGGTGTGGGAGGATGTATTACTCACATAATGAAGACTCTGGTGAGGAGCACAGTAAGCTTCTTGAGCAGGTAGTAAGTGGCTTGAGAAGACAGAGAAGAGGGATTGGTTTGGGGTGTTTATTATGAGTAGAAGCGGGACCAGGATAAAGGCTCTTGCCTGCATGGCTTTAAACTCTCACTGACACCAAAGAAGGGAGCAGACAGGTTTTCTTGTCAGTTTTCTCAGATACAGGGAAAAAGGGGAAGACTGAGAGATGAGGTTTAAAATTTCTTAGCAGTCAAATATCAAAAAATGGAGTCACACTCTTTATTAAAGCTTTAAAGAAAGCAGTTACTGAAATGATAGCAATGGAAACTGCACAAACACATAGCATAGGAAACTGTACAAAAAATAGTAAATACTTGTGCCCTGCAGAGATACTAGCTGAAATTTAAGTTCTCAGATTACAGATTTACCTAGAATCAATAGTTTTTAGAAGTATATAAAGTATTTTTCATTGACTTTTTATCAGATGTAACTTCCAAGTAGCATGCTACTATTGAAAGAATAATACAAACACTAAAACTTATCAAAAGAATTACCTACACATATGAATCACTACAGTGCTTGGATTTCTTTGTATCTTCCTAGATACTCATATTTTCTTCATCTCCTGATATCTCTCCTCTTCCTCTAAAACACCATTCAATATTGAACGCCCTGGGGTTTGGTTGTGAGTCTCATCCTTCTGTTTTAATTTCTTCCTTCTGGATCAAGGATTGTCAAAATAGAGCTGTTGGTCCAAATTCACCCTGCCACCTGCTTTTATATGGCCCATGAGTTGAGTATAGTTTTTACATTTTCACTGGTTGGGAATAAAAGAGAGAGAATCACATTGCATTATATCTGAAAATACAATTTCTGTGCTCACAAATGAAGCCTCATTGGAACACAGCGATATTCCTTCATTTCGGTGTTATGTACAGTGGCTCTAACATCGCGTCTCCTCCACAGAGAGGAGGAGCTGCACCGCAGGAGATATGAGGCCCTCCCATAACTCCACTCTGCTTCTTGGCACATGCAAACAGGTGTTTCCATTCATCTATATAGGATGCAATGCCAGTTCAAAATGCAAATGTAAGAGTACTTAGTTCATATGAGGAATTACTAACATTACATAATTCAAGTTTTGTAGCCCTTACATGCATATATGTTTTATTGTTAGCAGTAGTAGAAATACTACATGAAATTAACTTAACTGTTTTATTTCACTTCTTAACATATTCAATCCAACAACTCTCTACCTTCAATTTACTGATGAGTGAGGAATCACAAGGGGGAAGGAATTACAGTTAGCTGTATCTTTCCCTTTCTTTTCATGTCATCATTTTTCAGCATAAGTGGTTGGTGAATACAGGGAAGTGATATGAGCAAGAAAAGTAAGGGTAGGGTTCTCTGGAATGTCATGGCCGTGAAGCCAGTTCTGGTTTCAACAAGTGTGGCCTCTAGGGGCTGTCAGTTTTCACACATATTTAGTCATAGATGTAACAAGGCTGTCTTGTACTCTGGTGTCACTCATCCCCCATGCATCATGAGTTCACTGTGCCCTCAGGGCGTCACAAACACCATATGCAAGCAGGCAAGCAAGGAATAGTGGACATGCATATTGCATATATTTCAAATTCAAAAATATTAAAAGTTCAAGGCTTTGACAGGAGTGTGTTAAACCAAGTGCTAGGCACTTCTAACTGTGGAGTTGTGTGCAAATACATAGGATGCAAACCCACGCAGACAGCTTTGTCATTGGATTGTAAGTAACGTCAACCTGATTTCTGTATGCTATGGTCTGTCAAAAGTTAAAACAAGAAAGTAATCTGAACTCCCCTGACAATTTGCCCAGTGGATATATATTCCAAGTTCAAACTATAGTTCTAACATTCATACTTCAATACAAGTGAAATCCACTGAACTGAGCAATGGAGGGGCTTCCATTTAAGCTTTGAGGGAAGTTAATTCTTAATGTAGTGGGATGCGGAAAGTAAAATATCAAGAGAAGAATAGTAGCCCCAATAAGTGTTTTCCAAAGAGCTAATATACTCAGTTAAAGTCATGTCCTTAAAGACTGATACCAGTATTTGGCAGCCTATCTGTGTGAAAAGACATATTAAACATGAAACATGTAAAATCTTACATCACATTGGCATTAACAACAGATGAACAATAGCAATTGATTTTGAGGCTAGAGAACATTAACTTGTAGTCCTAATTATGAGATATTATATCCTCCAGAAGGATTCTCTTCTTATTATTTGTAGATTTATATAATAAAAAATTACTTAAGTATTACTCTTATATTTTAACTTTATCAATAAAATTTTTGTGACAATATATACATCTATTAGATTTGGTCAAGTGGTTTCTTCTCTTTTTAAAGTAGGCTTCATGTCCAGCATGAGACCCAACATGGGGCTTGAACTCACAACCCTGAAATGAAGACCTGAGCTAAGATCAAGAGTTGGATGCTTAACCACAGAGCCATCCAGACACCACATAGATTTTGTCAAGTGTTTTTTAAAAATATCTATTGATGATGTGACATGTGTTTTTTGTTCTTTCTTCTGTTAATACTATGTAAAACAGATTATTTCCAGATGTTTAAAGTTGCAAACCTGCATAAATTCCTCTTGGTTGTGGTGTATACATAATCCTTATTAGATGTTGCTAGATTCAGTTTACTAGTATTTCATGAGGATTTGTGAGCCTATATTTCTAAGGGATATGGATCTGTAGTTTTCTTGGGATATTTTTGTTTGTTTTTTGATTGGGGAATCAGAGTAATGCTAGCATCATAGAATGAGAAGAGAGGTGTTTTAATCTTTAGCACTTTGGGGGAAGACTTTATGGCTTGTGTTCTTTATATATATATACATATTTAGTAGAATTTACCAATAAACCATCTTGGCCTGGAATTTTGTTTGTGGGAAGTTAACACTAATTCAATCTCTTTATATGTTACAGATTTTTATTTTTTCCTTAGTCAGTTTTGGTAGTTTGTGTCTTTTTCTAGAGTATTATTTATTTAGAGTATCTGGAAACAACCTAAATATTGAACCAATAAGAGAGAAGTTAAGTGAATTATGGTATGACTTCCTGATGGAATTACTATGGAGACATGAAAAAGAAAGATTATGAAGACCATCCAGCAAAATGGAATGTTACATGGAAAAAGATACAAAATTAACCTTATTATGACAAATTTGTTTAATTAATTTGTATAATTTATTTTCAAGTTTGCTAACATATAGTGTATACAGTGTGCTCTTGGCTTCAGAAGTAGATTCCTGTGATTCATCACTTACATACAACACCCAGTGCTCATTCCAAGAAGTGCCCTCCTCAATGCCCACCACCCATTTCCCCCATCCCCCAAACCCCCACCCCCATTAACCTTCAGTTTTTTCTCTGTGTTTAAGAGTCTTTTATGGCCTGCCTCCCTCTCTATTTGTATCTATTTTTCCCCCTTCCCTTCCCCCATGGTCTTCTGTTAAGTTTTTCAAATTCCACATATGAGTGAAAACATATGATATTGAGCAAAAACATATGGTATCTGCCTTTCACTGACTGACTTATTTCATTTAGCATAATACTCTCCAGTTCCCATCCACATTGTTACAAATCGGCAAGCTTTTGTTCTTTTTCATCACCATGCATTATCCCGTCGTATAAATAAACCACACCTTTATCCATTCATCACTTGATAGACATTTGGGCTCTTTCCATAATTTGGCTATTGTTGATAGTGTTGCTGTAAACATTGGAGTACATGTGCCCCTATGAATCAGCATTCCAGTTTCCTTTGGATAAATTCCTAGCAGTGCTATTGCTGGGTCATAGAGTAATTCTATTTTTAATTTTTTGAGGAACCTCCACACTGTTTTGTAGAGTGGCTGCACCAGTTTATATTCCCACCAACAGTACAAGAGGGCTCCCTTTTCTCCACATCTTCACCAACATCTGCTGTTTCTTGGTAATTTTAGCCACTCTGACTGGTGTGAGGTGGTATCTCAATGTGGTTTTGATTTGTATTTTTTTTGATGATGAGCAATGTTGAGCATATTTTCATGTGTCTGCTGGCCATCTAGGTGTCTTCTTTGGAGAAGTATTTATTCATGTCTTCTGCCCATTTCTTCCCTGGATTATTTGTTTTTCTGGGGTTGAGTTTGGTAAGTTCTTTATAGATTTTGGATACTAAAGCTTTATCTGGTAGTTCTTTCTGTTTTTCTGTGAATTCATCAAGTTCTTTAATGTGTTGGCCATGTAGTAGCTTACAGCATTCCCTTGCAATCTTTATTTTATATTTCTGTAAACTTTTTAGTGATGCTCCCTCTTTCTTTGTTTAAAAACTTGAATCTTCTCTGGTTTTTTTCTTACCATTCTACTTAAAGATTTACTGATTGTGTTAATTTTCTGAAAAAAAAGGTTTTGGTTTTATTAATTTTCCTCTATTGTTTTTATATTCTTCCAAATTCCTTCCTGTTATTTTTCCTGATTTAATTCTATTTTAGTCATAGAACATGCTTTGTGTGGTTTCTAATTTATTGCTGGATGTAAACTATTCTCATAAATATTAATGTGCACTTGAAAAAAAATGTTTTTTTTTTCTGTTGTGGGTTGTGTGTCGCTTGCATATCAGTTAGGTCTCAATGGTTTATTTATATATATATATACAATTTTTTTACCTTGCTATTTGCTGCTTTAACTGTTCTACCTATTATTGGACATAGATTTTGAAGTTTCACTACTATTTTATGTATTGCATTGCATGTATTGAATGTTCTATGTCACTCTTAAATTTTGTCAGTAGTTACTTTATATATTTTTTGTCTTTCTTGTTGAGTGCTTTTATGCTTCATGTACTGAACTTTTAGCATTATAAAAGTTTCATCTTTGTTGCTAGTAAACACTTTGTAGAAGTTTATTTTCTCTATTGTTAACATATCCACTCCAGATCTTTTTTGAATGGCATGTCTTCATTCACCCTTAACTTTCAAGCTTTTAGTTTTTTATATTAGAACTATGTTTTATACTTGGACCAAGATTTTTATTTTGTTGTTTTTAATTTATTCTGTCAATATTTGCTTTTTTTTTTATCAGAGTGATTAATTCCTTTGTGGCTAAAGTAATTAATGTTATTTAGGATTTACATGTGTATGTTGCTCTCTGTATTCAGTATATATCTTTTTTCCTCAATTCTTACAGAGAATCTAGTGTACCATTCCAATTTCCTTGTTTTCCTTTTACTCTCCTTTTTAAGTTACCATAAACATTGTCTGGGGAGTTACAATTAACAACTTAGCTTAAATCAGTCTAGTTCAGGTTGATACCAACCTTAATTTCAGGAATATACAAAATTTTTGTTCTATTATAGCTTTGTTCCTTATTGCCTCATTATTGCTATTATTGTCATGTAAATTATATCTTTAACAATCAACACATATTTATAGTTATTTCTTTATGCAGTTGTCTTTTATATTAGTTAGGAGAAGAAAAGTGTTACAGACCCAAATTTATTTACACAGTCTTATATTATCCATAGCTATCTTTATCAGTGCTTTTTATTTCTTCATATGGATTTGAGTTACTGTCTAATGTATTTTTATTTCAGCCTAAAAGACTTTAGTATTTCTTACAATATAGGTCTAATCTGCTTTTGTTTGCCTGAGATTTGAATTTCTTTTTCATTTTTAAAGAACAGTTTTGCTGAAGGTAGAATTCATGCTCTTCTACCTCTTTCACAAATCACTTTTTAAATATAGCTTCAGTTATCACTTTCTGACATTGTTTAAAAATGAATTCATTTAATGATATGCCCTTCTGAGTTCTAATTATTTATCTAAATATAACAAATGATTTGTTACTAATTTCTCATTTTTCCTAAAGATGCTACATAGCTAATACCATGTAGATGCATAGGAAAATGTTAATACATTGCATCAATTTATTTCATAGGGTTATAAGATCTTTTAGTAAGATTCCAAGGAGAAAGGCTAGTGTATCAGAAGTAAGAACATATTCTCAGTGAAAGTAATGCCATATCTGACCTGGATATTAGTATACTTCTTGGGCTCAAAATAGTATCTGGGCCATAGCAGTGTTAAAGAAATACTTTTTGCATTCATGGAAGCTTACTTCTGTTTTAGCCTATATTAATTTAAAATGGACAAAAATAGTTATTATAATTACAGACTGATGTCCTTTCAATATCAAAAGAAACAACGGATTTAAATCTTTGAAAAAGAAGTGAAAAAGTGACCTTAAATAATTATCTACTGTAGACACTGTCAAGTAATTGCCTCATCAATATCGATTCTTCCTTTTGTACTTCCTAACTTCATATAAATTATGTTCGAGTCAGCCCCTTGCACCTGTTGGTGGTTACGTTTCATGTTTCAGGTCATGATCTGTTTGTAAAAGACTACTGGACTTCAGCAAAGCACTTAAAGAAATAAGCTCAACTTGCCCTTTGCATTCCTGATATTCTGCTTTCTTCTAAAATAGTTGCAACTAAAACAATAAGAAACACAAAAGAAAAAAGCTGCTGATTCGGTAGAGGAATGATAAGGGAATTATTGAAGGACTGAGTCGTAGTGACATTTATGGTGTCATCAAACTGTCACATAGAGCCCTGAGTTATTCACCTTCAGAAATCTTGTTATGTGAGAGAAAAACAAGAAAATTGTCTTCTTTGATTCTGTCACTGTATTCTGCTTCTTAACAATTAGCAGAATATGATAATAATCAAAATACTATTTTTTTCCAGGCATTGTTAACATAAGACCCATAGTCCTGTACAAGCTTCATACTTGGCTTTTAAAAGGCCTGCATACTCTTCAGAATAGCATTTTTCCTAAGGAAACTGAAACACAGAATGGATATAAATAGCTTGCGTAATTTTACACAGATGGTGGCAAAGGCAAGAAATAAAAGAAGTTGGGTTTCTTGATTCCCTTCTATACTGTTCATTTTATTATATATTGTATCTGCTCAGGAAAAGTTATTACTTCCTCATTTCTATGTTAATGAATAAAAACTACTAAGCATTTATTCATTATTTGTTGCTTTTAATTTCATATATACCTACATGGATAGATTTGTTATTTGTTTTAAAGCATGTTATTTTATTTAAAAACTCATAAAATTATAAAAATTACTATTAAAAAGGGACAAAATTGGAAGAAGAATCAAAATGAATTCTAATAAGTATTAATAGGTGCCCCAGAGAAAACAAAAAGTAGTATTTGGTCTTTTTTCTTTCTTTTTTTAAATTTAAATCCAAGTTAGTTAACATATGGTGTAATAATGATTCCAGGAATAGAGTTTAGTGATTTATCACTTACTCATAACAGCCAATGCTCATCCCAACAAGTGTCCTCCTTAATGTCCCTTGTCCATTTAGCCCATCCCCCCACCCAGCATTCCTCCAACAACCCAGTTTGTTCTCTGTATTTAGAGTCTTGGGGCGCCTGGGTGGCTCAGTTGGTTAAGCGTCCGACTTTGGCTCAGGTCATGATCTCACAGTCTGTGGGTTTGAGACCCGTGTCAGGCTCTGTGCTGAGAACTTGGAGCCTGGAGCCTGTTTCAGATTCTGTGTCTCCATCTCTCTCTGCTCCTCCCCCACTCGCTCTCTGTCTCTGTTTCTCAAAATAAAATAAAAAACATTAAAAAAAATTAAAAAAGAGTCTCTTATGGTTTGTCTCCTTTTCTGTTTTTGTATTATTTTTGCTTTCCTTCTCTTGTGTTCATCTGTTTTGTATCTTAAAATCCACATATAAGTGAAATCATATATTTGTCTTTCTCTGACTGAATTATTTCATTTAGCATAATACACTCTAGTTCTATCCATGTTGTTGCAAATGGCAAGATTTCATTCTTTTTGATTACCAAGTAATATTCATTTGTATACATATACCACATTTTCTTTATGCATTCATCTGCCTATGGATATTTGGGCTCTTTCCATACTTTGGTTATTGTCGATAGTGTTGCTATAAGCATTCAAAACAGCATGCTTGTATCATTAAGATAAATACTAGTAAAGCAGTTACTGGGTGGTAGGGTAGTTCTATTTTTAATTTTTTGAGAAACCTCCATATTGCTCTCTAGAGTGGCTGCACCAGTTTCCACTCTCACCTGCAGTGCAAAAGGGTTCCTCTTTCTCTACATCCTTGCTGATATCTGTTGTTTCCTGAGCTGATAATTTTAACCATTCTGACAGATGTCAGGTGGTATCTCAGTGTGGCTTTGATTTGTATTTAAGTGATGTTGAGCATCTTTTCATGTGTCTGTTGGCCATCTGGATGTCTTCTTTGGAAAAGTGTCTATTCATGTCTTTTGCCCATTTCTTCACTAGATTATTTGGGTTTTGGGTGTTGAGTTTGATAAGTTCTCAATGAGATACTAACAAACTGGATCCAACAATACATTAAAATAATTACTCACCATGATCAAGTGCAATTTATTCCTGAGGTGCAAGGCTGGTTCAATATCTGCATATCAATCAATGTGATACATCACATTGATAAAAGAAAGGATAAGAACCACATGATCCTCTCTAAAGATGTTGAGAAAGAATTTGACAAAATACAGCATCCTTTCTTAATAAAAACCCACAAGAAAGTAGGGATAGAAGGATCATACCTCAAGATCATAAAAGCCATATATGAAAGACCCACTGCTAATATCATCTTCAGTGGGGAAAAACAGAGCTTTCCCCCTATGGTCAGAAACATGACAAGGATGTCCACTCTCACGACTGTTATTCAACATAGTGTTGGAAGTCCTGGCCTCAACAATTAGAAAATACAAAGAAATGAAAGGCATCTAAATTGGCAAGGAAGAAAACAAACTTTCACCATTTGCACATGACATGATAATCTGTTTATAAAATCCAAAAGACTCCACCAAAAAGCCTGCTAGAACTTATCCATGAATTCGGCAAAGTCACAGGATATAAAATCAATGTACAGAAATTGGTTGCATTTCTATACACCAACAGTGAAGCAGCAGAAAGAAAAATCAAAGAATCAATCCCATTTATAGTTGCACCAAAAACCATAAAACGCCTAGGAATAAACCTAACCAAAGAGGTGAAAAATCTGTACACTGAAAACTATAGAAAGCTTATGACAGAAATTCAAGAGAACACACACACACAAAAAATGGAAAAACATTTATGATCATGGATTGGAAGGGCAAATATTGTTAAAATGTCGATACTACCCAAAGCAATCTTCATATTAAATGCAATCCCTATCAAAATAACACCAGAATTTTTCAGAGCTAGAATAAACAATCCTAAATTTGGATGGAACCAGAAAAGACCTTGAATAGCCAAAGCAATCCTGCAAAAGAAAATCAAAGCTGAATTTGATTTTCAAAATCAAATTGTGATGATATCACAATTCTGGACATCAAGCTGTATTACAAAGCTGTAATCAAGACAGTATGGTACTGGAACAAAAACAGACACATAGATCAATGGAACAGAATAGAGAACACATAAATGGACGGACAAATGTATGACCAACTAGTCTTTGGCAAAGCAGGAAAGAATATCCAATAAAAAAATACAGTGTCTTCAGCAAATCGTGTTGGGAAAACTAGACAGCAACATGCAGAAGAATGAGTCTGGACCACTTTCTTACAAAATACACAAAAATAACTCAAAATGGATGAAAAACCTAAATGCAAGACAGGAAGCCATCAAACTCCTAGAGAAGAAAAGAGGCAACAACCACTTTGACTTTGTCTACAGCAACTTCTTGCTTGACATATCTCCAGAAGCAAGGGAAACAAAAACAAAACTGAACTATTAATACCTCACCAAGATGAAAAGTTTCTGCACAGCGAAGGGAACAATCAGCAAAACTAAAACACAACCAACAAAATGGGAGAAGATACTTGCGAATGACATATCAGATAAAGAGTTAGTATCCAAAATCTATAAAGAACTTATCAAAAAGTTGTATTTGAAAGGAAATGAGGCGATAAATACTGGTGATCTCATCATAATACTTACTTTTGCTCAAAACTTATTTCTTCTATTCTGTTAGATATTTCTAGAGCTCACCTCTACCCAATTTTCCTGCTCTTTTAGGCACATAGGATAATTATAATTTCCCTACTCTCTTGCTGTTAAGGCCATGAGATTAGTTCTAGCTAATCAGTTATGAGCAAAAATGGCACAGGTTCCTTCTGGGTTGAAGAATTTAACAGCTAGTATGAGATGCTGGAATGATAGTCCATGCACAGTGTATCATCATGAGATTTTGTAGAAAAAATTTTTTGAAGAACTCATGGGATTCTCTAGATACCCTTCAGTATTCCCATGCATAATACTGGTAATGTAAAAAAAAGAAACTGAAACAAGCAAGTTGATGGGAGACAGACTGTTCAAGATTGAAAGTTTGGGTCATTCAACCATGCAAAGAGCCAAGACCAGCAGAGGTTCTGGCTGACAGCAAGGCAGGTATGAAATGTGTAGTGGAAGAAGGCAGCCATAGACATCAACTACAACTGCTTGGCCTATTGGAGAATGGAATATTTGCTGGCACATGACTGAATTTGAGGCATAATTAATATAACCACATATGTGCAAAGACTGTCAAAGTTTGCTTCTCCTCACGTTGGGAAATGGTAGGAACTTATTCACTCATAGAAAGGAGAGCTGTATCCTTTTAGGTGACAACATGGAGGTGTGTTGCTGCTGGACAGAAGTTTAAATGTGTATAGAAGGGGACATGTAGAAATTGGCTATACTATGCCAATTATGAGTTTATGTTGTCTAAAGTAATCTTTTTGTTGTCTTTCTGATAATCCTGATGGATTTCTCAAGCATTTCTCCTTTGTAGAAAGCATGGTGTTAAGCTTTGTTAGCTGAGAGAGCTGTTGGAACATTCAAGAGAAAGTGATTTTAGTTCTCGTGTGTTTCAATTTTGCTATTCTGGCTGCTGCTATTCACCTTCTAGACTTGTGTGGAAAGACCTCACAGAATATGATAGTCTGGTCCAGTTTTGCATCCAAGACACACATACCTATGGTAAGCTCATCGTTCTGTCTCTGGCCTGTTGACTACCTTACCATACTCCCCTAACACAGACCCACACTGCCCAGGTCTCACAGATCCTTGCTCTGACTCTCTGTGCCCAACTGCTACCAATATCAGATCATCTGCACCTCAGAAGAATTTTGTTGTTGTTATTGGCCTTCCTAAAAGAAATATAGAGCGCCTCCACACTCATGCTATCGTGCCAAGGCTCACAGCTGTGAACAATGTCTGGATCAGACAACCCAGTGACAAGTTTGAAAGTGACAAATGACTAAGTTAAGATTTGAACCTAAGCAATCTGGCTCATGGAGATTTGATAACTTATGTGGTATTTCCATAGGAACTACACATGAAAGACAACTGTATGTAGATTCTGCACTAAAAAAGTTTATGGATTGCAGGCAGAAAGATTTGCAGACAAAGGTTTAATATAATGTGGTAATTCTAGGTAGAGTATGATCTAAAAAATTTTTTTTAATGTTTTATTTATTTCTAGGAGAGAGAGACAGAGACAGCGTGAGCAGGGGAGGGTCAGAGAGAGAGGGAGTCACAGATTGAAACAGGCCCCAGGCTCTGAGCCGGCAGTCAGCACAGAGCCCGACGCAGGGCTCGAACCCACGAACCGCGAGATCATGACCTGAGCCGATGTCGGACGCTTAACCGACTAAGCCACCCAGGCGCCTCTGACCTAGATGGGACAAAGACACAAAGTACACTAAACTAGCCCAGGAGTTCAGGAGAAGATGAAACTTGATACAAACTGGAATGATGGTTAGGAATTATTTTGACGAACGAATCAGGGAAAATATGTATCAGAAATAAATGAACGTGCTGATTCAACCAAAAAAAATTTATTTCTATTCTGCTAGGTCTGCTAGGTTCTATCCTGAGGCTAAGTAAGAGTATAGCCATAGACAAAATAAGAAAGAGGAGAACACGGAGTCGTTGTTTGTTTGTAATTTTAATTCTGAAAACAAACAGAATATAAACTAAGCCAAGATGGATATTAAAGTGACTAGTAGTAAGTTTGTTCAAATACAAGATAAATAAAAGTGGTCTCTTTTAGGCTCATTAGGAAGAGAAGGATTTTTGCAAATAGGGAAAAGAACTTGAATTTTGCAATCAAATTATGATGGAAGCCAGGTGTGTACTAATGGCTTTAAGAGGCTGGGGGCAAGGACAGCCCAAGTGTGAGGACTACAGAGAAAACCCAGGTGATTAGTGGTGAGGACAGGGTTCCGGTTCAGTGGTATGGCTGCCCAGAATCCACCCTCTTTGAGGCCGATACCTAATTTCTTTCTGAAACAAGGGCTGAGATAGTAGGATCATAAATCAAGGTACACCATTTTTCTCTAACCAAGTGGTGACAGTCACTTAATGCTTCTGACAGGACTTCTAGTTAAGTGATTCAGGAACAAGAAAATGGTTAGAAATCATGGATTCAACTGGGGATATTTTCAAATTTGTCTTTTGTCATGAAGCCTCTCAGAGCTGCTTTGCTCTCTATCATTTTTCCTAAGCTTGGTTCTTTGTCTTCACATTGATCTGTGAGCTACTTTGTATGTGTCTAAGAATTCCTTCCCTATGCTCATGAGCAAGAATAGCTTCTTTTGTTTGGACCTGTAGAAGTTTCAGCTGTACAGGAGGAAAAATGGATTAGTGGAATCACTGCCCAGCCTCATAAGGTTTCCATCCCTGGAATCCATTACTTTAAATGTATTCCACAATTCTTCTTTATCGACAACTGCTTTAGATTAATGAAATTGACAATCCAGTCATCTCTTATTATGTCCTAGTATTCACCAATTTTAGACTACATGTTCAAATTATTCTATGATTCTTGATATTCAATGTTGCCCTCCTTTTATCTTACATATCCAAAACCTCTTATTTAGACATAAATAAAAAGCCTTTTAAAGATATGAATTTACATTTAATTTTATAAATATGCATACTTTAACTTCTAGTTATTACTTTTAGTAATATTGAAAATAAATGAAATCATCTTCATAGCCTCAAACGAGAGCACATCATTTCAGAACCAAAGTTAACAAATAGAACTCAGGAGAAGAAAATAACTTCTACCTTGCTTAGGATTCAAATATGTTGCAAGTTTGTAAACGTATAAAAACACCTATGATATGTTTGGGCAAGAGAGAAAGTTCTTCACTAAGATTTTCCATTTCTCATAATTCATGTCTTCAATCCACTATTTCTTACCACTAAACTATGTCAATAAACAGTTGTAATAATGATCCTTGATCATATTCTTGTTCAGTAAATGGGAATAAAAAGCAAAATAAACTCATGTCACAAAAGGTAGAGTTGTACCAACATACAAAAGGAAACATTATTCATTATGACAATTTTCAATACTGTAATTATCTAAAATATTAAATATTATTTTACATACAGAATTAAGAATATATATTTTTCATGGTCCTTTGCCCTTCTTGAATTCTCTGCTCTTTAAATGTATAGCTCTGGCACCAAAACCAGTGACTGAATCCTAAAAATGGAACTGTTCCCTGGTTACAGCCAAAACCAAGCTTCTTTAGCATAATGATTATTATGTCAGCATAGAAAATACCATCACCTAATGAATCCAGCTGTCAGTCCTTACCATGTAATAAACACTTTCGTATCAAGTGAGCTGTTTCAAAGCACTTTTCATTTTTAATTTACTGAACATTTTTGACCCTCCACAGTCTCCCAAAGCTATAAAGTGTGAATGAAGTTAATGTCTCAAATTATTTGCCCTGTGATTTGTTGCTATTTAGCAGAATAAAGAGGAGTAGGGAGAAAAAACAATATTACCCAGATACAGAGATAAATTTATTTTTATATATTTCAGATATTCTGTGCCTGCTTCAAAACTTTTCTAATGTCTACTAAAGTTAATATTGCTTAAAGAATTTTAGATTTTTGGTGCATTTTACAGAATAATAACTTTGAAGAGAAATTTTTGAATAAAAATAAAGACTAGCATAGGTTTAGAGGCAGAAAGTGTCTCAGATGCAGATGAGATTTATTTGTCTCATATTCTTCTGACTTAGGAGTTATGCAGAGAAACCTCACAAGGAAAACACCATAACCCTGTCATCATTTATCTGGACCCTCTGGCTCTCCTTTGCCTCATCTCACAAGTCACATTTAGTCATTTCCCAAGCAACAGCTACCTTGTTTGCAATTCTTAATTACAGCTACTTGCAAGTTTACACTAAATAATGGGCTTATAGTTTGGATTACTCAGCCCAGAAAACAGTCAAATTTTCTGTAAGGGTCTCCTATGTGTGCTATGATAGGGCTAAAGTTGTATATACCTCTCAGTCATTTGCAAGTTAACAAAATTCTACCTCTTCGATTTCAATATAAGGGAGGTATATTATAGGAGCTTATAGCTGTGATTCTTAACTTTAAATAAATAAATAAATAAAGTGATAGGAAAATATATCACAATAGAAAACGTCTATTAACTTCTTTCTTAATGTTAAAATATCTAGATTGGAATTTGTGTTATTCCCAAAGTACTTTTGTCACCAAAACTTGGTGATGCAGCTAAAAGATGGTGCCCTTTATGACTTTCTTCTTCTTGAAGACAGGAAGCAAACAAGCAAACTTCCCAAACATACTTTTCTGGGGTTGAATACAACTTACCATAACACCAGATCTTGTCAGGTATCAGTAAATGAAAAGAGATTGTAACCTTAAATTACTTAGGTTTGACTTACTAGAGGTAGATATTCTCTTCACTGGATTTCTCATTTCTACTACTAAGAGTTCTCCAGTGAATTATAAAATGTTGACTCTTTGACATTTCCCCAACTCATAATGAAAGCTGATTGTTAGGTTGAATTGTCTTGTGATACTTTCTCTTTGGGTAACACATATAGACAGTGACAGATGAAAAAGGAGACACTGAAAAAGAGACACCACTACACTGGGATGCCCAAGATCTAGACATGTAAGAGTTCTCATCAGGACAAGTAACAGGTGACACAGGAGAGCCATCATCCACTTTGAAAAAATGTGGCCAGAAGCTGAAACGTTTTAGAGGCATTTGCAAAATAAGTGTTGAACAGCAAAAGTGTTATGAGTTCATAAAGCCCAGTTAATTATCAAATTTAAGTAATTTTGAAGGTCTAGATATGGATCTTTATTTTTAATGTTTTTGTATATATATTTTTCTCATTCCAATATAACATACACAGAAAAGGAGAATATTTTTATTTCCTTCTAAATATACTGTGACAAGTCTTAGTCACTGTCTCTTACAACTATTTGTGAATCGTTTTCTGGAAAGATTTAGGAAAGGATTGTAGCTGTTCAAAGGATGCTAACAAATGTTTTATTCAGACCCACACACATAGAAATAAACTGTGCCGACTAGGTTTAGGAGAACATAAGCAATGTTGTGTACTGAGGAGTCCGTGGAAAAACTGGTTAGATAGTTGGGTTCTCATTAGTTTCTGCCTTTGCTTTATTAGTGCCATTTCTTCATCTATCAAAAGAGGATGATGATAATAACACCAACTTCATATAATTTAATTTAATTATAAATTAAAACAATGTTAATAAAGTACTCAATGTAGCATATATAATAAACTCTTAATAAAGGTTAACTATCATAATTGTTACTGTTTTTGATATCAAGCATGAGTTTAAAAACTGACTCTACTGATGACCAAAAGAATGAAATTAGGTTGACTATTAAAAAACTTTGAAGGAGTTTATGAATATCAAATGATATATATACTTTACCATGTCCCCACTGCAATGTTGAGTATATGTGCATCTGTGTGTTTGCTTAATGCATAGTATTTAGCATGAAACAGTTGCTGCATGATGAATGTTCACCCCTTATCCCTCATACTACCATTTGTTACACAATGTATCCATTGTAAATTTGAGTAATTTTTGTATATTCCAATCAGAGAGCTAGCAAAATATCTAAAAGTCATTAAAGGAATAGAAAGAAATTTAAAAGGATCATTATAAGAATGATAAATTGAAATTGTCATGAAAATGAATTTTAAGGTATCAAGGTAGAATTAGGGCTCTTCTAATTAGGGCTCTTCTCAGAATTTCCAATTCAAGAGAGATAAACATGTACAAGAGGCAATATTTTTCTCTTTTCCCATACATACTTGTATCAGAGTTGCCTGAAAGATTGTTGTCAATAGCAATAAGACTGGAATTATTTCTTTTCCAAACAAAATCTAAGAATATTGGCAATGTCACTTAGCCATCTGTAAATTCATAATGATGAATTTAATTCTATTCAAACCAGGGAAAACATGATGTAATCTTGGGATGACTATTAGGCCCCAATCTCCTCAGTGCTCTGAATTACTTTGGACAACTTCCTAAGTTGTACCCCATGGTGGACACCCTAGTGAGTCATTGAAAAAACCTATAGTTTTGGAAATAAAAGGTCTTCAACTGTCATGAATGGTGAAAATACTTTGTGACTCTCCATTCTTGGACTGTTGCAAAGCATGTATGGAATAATAAAATGAGCTAAAATTTCTTCCTAATGCCCTACAGTATCTATGCCTCCTGGCTGTTGGACATGTGTGGCAATGAGAGCACAGGTAATTGGGTACATCATAAAACATTCATAAATAATGAGTTAATTTTAACACATCGAGGCTGTGGATTGAATTTTTTGTAGTGCCATCCTGGTAAAAGAAATTTATGATTGCATTCATTTTTAATAAATGAGATTAGAACTCAAAATTTGTATTTTCTCATATGACTTAAATATTCTTCCATTCTTTCATTCAAATATATACTTGTTTTTTTTAATGAGGTGAAGTACATTCAATTTAAACTTGTTTATTTTTTATGCAGTGGAGAATGCTCCGTATAAACTGAAATGAAATGACAATACCTAACTTAAAGAATAATTTTCCCTTTGCCCACTCATGTTTATTTTCAAATGAATAAATACATTTAACTTACTGAGAATCAACAAAACAAAACAAACAAAATCAAAGAAAGAATTTCCATGCTCCTTGGGGGAAAAACAACAACAGCAATAACTAATTGTCTTATAGCCATGTAATCATGATAACATGTGGCAATTAGAGCTATATTTAAATGCATTTAATTTAGCACAACTCACATCGATGACCATAACAAGTCAACCAACTGATGACAACTCCTTTCTTCTACAAATCAGCAAATTAAAACAGATGTACTCTAATAAGCATGTCTGAATGCCAACAACCAAAAAGAGTCACACCTGAGTAAGCAGGCTTCTATGTCTCTGAAATCCTGCCAGTCCTGAGGCCCCATGCTTCCTAAAACTCCTGCCCTCTTCTGCAAGAATGGACCAGAACAACACAGCTTTTCTCTGCTACAATCAGTAATGAATTCAGCTTTGTCTTGCTGTTTAAGATATGTGCCAATCCCATCGTTCTTTTACAATTCTAGAGATTTCAATGAGTTCATTTTGCAGATCCCATTTGGCAGCATTCTAAGAATTCTTTAGACTAAGAGATGTTCCTTGGTCTCTAGCCCCAAACTCTATTTTTATCCTTTAGATCTGCTGCCAGATACATCATTTTTAAGAATCCGAGCTCTGACTTATTTCATCAGCTCTGGTTGCTGAATTCTGTTAGGACAATCAGATAGGGGCGCCTGGGTGGCTCAGTTGGTTAAGTGTCCGACTTCGGCTCAGGTCATGATCTCATGGTTCATGGGTTCAAGCATCGCATCGGGCTCTGTGCTGACAGCTAGCTCAGAGTCTGGAGCCTGTTTCATATTCTGTACCTCCCTCTTTCTCTGACCCTCCCCTGCTCACGCTGTCTCTCTCTCTTTCAGAAATAAATTTAAAAAAACATTAAAAATTTTAAAAAAGAACAATCAGATAACTGATTAATTTAATGAGTTCTCTTTGCCAAATTTATTTTATAAACCTAATATTTGTAATCACATATATTATCATGTAAGGCCATAAACTTAGAGCTATATATCAGAAAATTACACCTAGATTTTGTAAAAAGAAACAGTATACCTTAATTTGAAAGTAGGTCATTTTGGTAAATTTGGTAAAGAAAATGTCATTTTACTATTTAGTTTGCAGAGATACTCTTTAATAGAAGCTAAGTGTATTATTTTGCAATTAATCTGTTTATTCTTCTCCTGCTTGTTTTTTTTACATTTTTGTTTGTTTATATATCCAAAATCTTGTTTCAAGTGTTTTTGTTTGTCTTGGATTATATTGTTACCATTGAATGTACGAAGGAAGCTCCATAGGGAACAACCTGAGGGATGTACCCAGTAAGGCTCTAATCCAACCCAACCCAGACCTGATGGCTAATGTTAGAGGATGATTCGAGTTCTAACGTATTCATGTAAAGGTGATTAGTGAATTATTTTGCCTTCAGTTCCCCAAGAATCCTTCATGTGGTCACTCCTTGCTTTGTCAATATGTGAAAAAGTCACTGTGATTAGGCCATGATTGAGTAAATCAGCTGATTGATTATTTGGTCTTTTATAACATATACTGTGGATCAACTATCATGGCTTCTTTTTCCAGTGGGTCAGTGTTTGCTTTTGTAAACACTACAGTCTCTTTCTGCAAGAAAGATTGTATCATCATTATCTCACAATCATTCACATTTTTAGCTTATCTTGAAAAGTGAAAACATTGGGGCACCTGGATGGCTCAGTCGGTTAAGCATCTGACTTCAGCTCAGGTCACGATCTCATGGTTCTTGGGTTCAAGCCCCGTGTCAGGATATGTGCTGGCAGCTCAGAGCATGGAGTCTGCTTCAGATTCTGTGTCTCCCTTTTTCTCTGCCCCTCCCCTGTTCATGCTCTGTCTGTCTCTCTCTCAAAAATAAAATAAGCATTAAACATTTTATAGAAAAAGAAAGGTGAAAATGCTATTACAGAGACATTTTTACATATCAAAATCATTCAATGTGTAAGAGTACAGGCAAGGAAGAGAGACAAAACACCAAAGCTTTCAAGTATTTTTTGAATACTTGGTATTTTCCTGAGGCCTTAAAACTAAAAGTTAATTCCAAGATTGCCTCTTCTTTAGCAAAAGCTAAAGAGAAATATTTATTCAGATTTTAAACTTCTAAAGCCTCTTTTACTGTATACAAAGTCATCTTTTTCCCCCCCTCTTATACCTCTGTTATCCCTTCTGCCTATTCTCCTCATAGAGAGATAAATAAGGTCTCTCATGTCAAGCAGGAGCCTGTGTCAAGAAGTGACACAAGTTGGTAAATGCAGCGCAGCCATGGAGGAGATCTCACCAGGACCTGCATCAGCCAACACCCCAGAACTGACAACAAGCAGAACCAGAAGGGGTCTGCAGGGGCCCAACATGGATTGAATCTCTATAATAAAGGGAGGATTTTTGCAGCAAACTGTCAGACTCTTCGACATGACTTCTCTATGTCTGACTATGTAAAAAAAATAACTGCTGCTGAAGTCTCTGCCTCATTATCCCAAAACACAACTGAGATCCTTCACTGCTTGAACATAATAAGCAGGAAGTGCTGACAGCTGACCTGGACTGGACCAAGGCCTTATCTCAACTGCGGGCCCACAGACTAATTTTGCGTTTGGTTCCCTAACTTCCTACACCCTTCTGTTATCTTGTTTGTTTTGTGGTTTGTTTTATGTTTTGCTCTGTGTGCTGTGTAAGAAGCCAAGTTTAATCACGTGGTAAAATGTCATTGGGTTTGGAATCCTGAAACTGCTTTATAATTGTGATTAACTTTGCTTTATGACTGAATAAAGCTGACATTGTAGAAAGACATGACTCGTGTGTGCACCTTCAAAGTATGCTCTTGACACTCCTAAACTACCCAAAACAATTTTTTTCAAGATTTTCCAAGTCATATTACACAATGTTCCCTTTTCAGTTAGTCTAGTCAGAGGTGGACATTGCATAGTGAATGAAAAGTATTAACTTGAGATTTGAATAAAGGGAATTGCCTGCTTGAGGTAAAAAGAACTCTAAAGAATCTGGAGTAGTTGATACAGGAAACAACGACTGCCCATGGGGTGGAGGCAGAGCACTAAAGGAGGACACCTCTGAACAAAGGGCCCCAAGAATGGAATCTAGGCCTCACTAGACAGGGTGCAGCTGTGGCCCAGAGGAAGGCAAGGAAGTTTCATGGGGGTTTGCTATCTGGGACGCCAGAGGAAGGGACTCCCAGGAAGAAGCCATGTCTGGAAACCTTCTGTGGGTCTACTTGGAGTGTTGTGGGGGGATTTTTTTCACAGGGAGGTGCTGCACTGTGAATACTTATGAGAAACTCTCTCTGGGTTTTGGCAGAAACTGCTCACAATGAGGAATCAAGTGCTAGTGGCCATCTAGTGCTGCAAGATCCATCAAAAATAACATACGGGAACCTGGCAGAGACCCTTTCCCCTCTGGTGTCCCTTCAGTCCCCACTCACTACTAAGATAGCTTAACCCTGGGAGAGTGGCAAAGGAGGAATTTCTATGAGGTCCAGCTCCATAATTACACATTAGGTAATGGCAGATAGACTTATAGCTGAGGGGTTATAAATTAGTATCTGTCACAGTGCTCCTCTTCAGCTTCCAGGTGCACCTGTGTACACACCTGACTTTTTATGCAGCACTAGGAGAATGCTATTTTCATCTAATAAGATACAGCTGTCCTTACTCTAAGCCAAGTTATTTGTTTTTCCTTTAAATGTGTAGAAGTACAGTCCCAATAGGCATTATATATTATCTGTATTCTGCTTTCTGAGTTATTGGCTTCACTGATCTGATGAACACAATAGCAGTCTCTCCATGGTACAGCAAAAGGAAGCACATGATCATCTCTACAAAGAAATGTTGCTGTACTTCAGTTTTCTTTTGATAGGGAGATGCCAATAACAAGTAATCAACTGTGCTATGAAGGAGATAAGCAGAATAAAGAGACAGATATGGAATGAAATTATTTACACTGCTCTCTTTATACCAGGTAGTTAGGGAGGACTTTCAATAGGGCTGAGCCTAGAAAGATGACAAAGAGGCAGCCATTGAGAAGGGCCAGGAGAAAAGTATTCCAGGAGGAAAAGAAAAATTAAACTAAATTAAATGAAAGCTCAAGGATAGCAAATGATCAATAGAGTTACAAAATAAAAAAGATAATATTTTCCATAGGGGTAATGAGAGACAAAGGTGAGTTTGGGGACATAGGTAAGAATATAATCATGCAGAGTAGGTATTCAATGTTAACTTTCTCTCCAATGCATGAACCAACTGATACCTTGAATCTTTAAAAAGCTAGGGGCACCTGGGTGGCTTAGTCGGTTGAGCGTCCGACTTTCGCTTGGGTCATGATCTCGCGGTTCGTGGGTTCGGGCCCCGCGTCGGGCTCTGTGCTGACTGCCAGCTCGGAGCCTGGAGCTTGTTTCAATCTGTGACTCTCTCTCTCTCTGACCCTCCCCTGCTGATACTGTCTCTCTCTCTCTCTCCTAGAAATAAATAAAAACATTAAAAATAATTTTAAAAAAAGCTATTCTCTTTTATTTTCTCTACATATATAAAAAATGAAAACTTATTTGCTCCATAATGTTCATAAAATCTGTTTTGTTTAACTGTTTGTATCCTATGATTATATAATAAATTCTTTGCAAAATATTACCCAATCTAATAGTATCTAGAAAGGACATCTTCAAATAAAAACTCAGAGTTACATAAAAACATTGATTTTGTCATCTGTAGTTAGAATTGGAATTCGTTCTAGCAACACAAATAATTCCAGAGCATTAGGTACTTTGAATTATTTTTAATGTTACCAAATTACAAACGAGCCTCTTACATGATGTCACACTACCTGCTAAAGAAGAGTTATTACATTGAGTTCAAGCATATGTATATTAGTTATTCAATATTTTAGTTATAGTTATTAAAGTGATCACATAAGAAAAGTGTATGAAAGGAAAGAAAAGTGAATGTAAAATACATTAAAAAGGCAAGAGCAACACACCAATGCTAGTGCCCCAAACATTATAATTCTCATGGAAACTAAATATTTAATTAAAGAAATTGGGAGGAAATTCAGGTATAAATTTTTTAAAAGAAGAGAAAAACTGATTTCCTGTCTTGCAGCTTTAGGATTCTATCTCACTCCAAATATAGTGTTAAAACTTCTATGTTTCTAACACAGATTCCAAATATAAAACTTATAACTTTTAATAATTGAGTTATCCTGTATATGCCTTTATTATACAATTATTCCTTTCCTTTTCGTTTAATCTGAACTCATTGGATAAGCTTTCCTTTTCTTTCAAAACTGAGGCTCTCCAAATTCAGTGTTTAATCTGATTATATTTAAACCAATCCTGCCCGTTCCCTAGTTTCAGCACTGTATCACCTAATTTGAAACTGCAAGATTTTCAAGTTACTGAGACTCCCCAGGGACTGACAGTAACTGTCACAAGTGCCCAGCATCACTGAGATTTAGGCAAAAATATGGAATTCCCCTAGCTCTGAGTCTGGAGTTTAGTGTCATGGTCTGCACTGATAAAAACACCTTTTGTATACACAAGACAAGACAGAATCAGAAAATTCAGAGATAAGGCTTGTTAGCTCTGTTTGGGTCACATGGTTCACAAAGCAATCTCTGTCAATAGTCCTTTTCCTGACTTTGAGGAGTTAGTCTGCTGTAAATCCCATTCTCTCATGCCCCTAAGCCTCATGTACATGGAAGAGTGCTCCAATTTCCCAAATGAAATACAACTTTGATGTCAGCGCCCTCCTATGCAATTTCATATGAAAATTGTATCAACATTTTATCAGTGTCCCTAAGGGTAATGTTCTGAAATAGTCCATGAAAATAAATTCTTTCTTTTTTAATATTTTTCATAGCATTCAATAAATAGTTTCAAAAGAATTTAAGGGCTCACTGTCTTAAATTAGGAGGCCGGTCCTTTGAGGAATGCTTTTGAGCTCGTTACTGTTGTGTCTTATAACTTCATTCCACATGTTAACACTTGCCTCTGTCTTCCACTATTTTTTTAAAAATTTTTAATGTTTATTTGTCTTTCAGAGAGAGAGAGTAAGAATGGGAGGGACAGAGAGAGAGGGAGACAGAATCTGAAGCAGGCTCCAGGGTCTGAGCTGCCAAGACAGAGCCTGACAGGGCTTCAACCCACGAACCATGAGATCATGACCTGAGCTGAAGTCAGATGCTTAAGTGACTGAGACACCCAGGTGTCCCTGTGTTCAACTATTAACATTAGACTTTGTCCATACAAATGTTCTCCTTTTAAAAATATTTTAGATACTTTTTACAAATCTAATTTAATTTCTTTACTAGATCTTTTTTTCTCACTGCAGCTAAGGAATTCTATTCTCATAATTCAAGATGGAAACACTTGATACATTAACTTCTCCCTCCTCTATTCTATTAGTAATTCAAATTGACACATCACAAGAAAACCTCTATCTACTAGTTACCATTGGAAGAAAACTTGTGATGAAGTGTTCTTCACTTCTTAAAGTGGTGTAAATTTAATTTTTTAAATAAGTTAGGCTTGACCATCAATGAATTGAGCTGTTCCTCATAAAAATTAACCTCAAAGATGGTGACTTCAACAATATAGACTTTATTTATTCTTAGATGGTAATAATATCATTTTATTAAAACTTTTCCTGTAATAGATAATCTCAAGGAAGTTGCCAATGGCTAAAGTGACATAATTGTGTCACAAGTCACTGATCATACCTTTAAAATGGAAAGATATTATGCTTTTAAAAATTCTGCTTTATATGCTGTGCCTTTACATTTTGACCAAAATTCTTTAGCAATGCCCAATATCATCTTCTAAACTGTATAATTTTCCTGAACAAGGAGGTGTGTGTATGTGTGTGTGTGTTCATGTATGTTTAATTCTGTGATACTAATATGTGTTCACTTTCATTGTAGGTTCACAATAGATTTTGTACTGCATAACTATGCTATTAAAAGTATGTAGAATTTCATCAGGCTCAAATTACCTGACTGTAAGTTTTGGCCTAATTAACCTCATTTTTTCCTGATCCGTAATAAAACAGTTATTTTTGTTCTCATCTAAAAAAATCAAAAGATTCCATGAATAATCTATTTGTATATATTTCTCTATTAACTAGTTTTCTTAAAAAGATAAGTTAAGTGAGTCTTGAAGTTTTCCTTCGATTTCTATTTATTGAGAATGGGTGTTAATTCTGTTTTAAATGTCTGGATGAATTCCCCAGGGAAGCCATCTGGCCCAGGGCTCTTATTTGTTGGGAGATTTTTGATAACTGATCCAATTTATTCACTAGTTATGGGTCTGTTCTAATTTTCTATCTCTTCCTGTGTGAATTTTGGTAGTGTGTGTGTGTTTAAGAATTTGTCCATTTCTTCTAAGTAGTCCAGTTTGTTGGCATATAATTTCTTATTGTATTCCCTGATGATTGCCTGTATTTCTGAGGGATTGGTTGTAATAAATCCATTTTCATTCATGATTTTGTCTGTTGGGGTGCTCTCTCTTTTCTTTTTGAGAAACCTGACTAGAGGTTTGTCAGTTTTGTTTATTTTTTCAATAAAACAATTCTTGATTTCATTGATGTGTTTAACTGTTTTTTGGATTCTATATTGTTTGTTTCTGCCCTGATTTTTATTATTTCTCTTCTTCTGTTGGGCTTGGGGTGCTCTTGTTGCTCTCCTTCTAGTTCCTTTAGGTGTGCTGTTAGATTTTGTATTTTTCCTTTTTAAAATCAATGTGCAGAAATCGGTTACATTTTTATACACAAATAATGAAGCAACAGAAAGAAAAATCAGGAAACTGATCCCATTCTCAATTGCACAAAACAACATAAAATACCAAGGAATAAACTTAACTAAAGATTTAAGAGATCTGTATGATGAAAACTATAGAAAACTTATGAAGGAATTTGAAGACACAAAGAAATGGAAAAACATTCCATGCTCATGGATTGGAAGAATAAATATTGTTAAAATGTCATTACTACACAAAGCAATCTACACATTCAATGCAATCCCAATCAAAATTGCACCAGCATTCTTCTTTTAGCTAGAATAAACTATCCTAAAATTTGTATGGAACCACAAAGGACCCTGAATAGCCAAAGTAACACTGAAGAAGAAAACCAAAATGGAAGGCATCACCATCCCAGACTTTAGCCTCTACAACAAAGCTGTCATCATCAAAACAGCATGGTATTGGCACGAAAACAGACACATAGACCAATGGAACAGAATAGAAAACTTGGAATTGGGCCCACAAATGTATGGCCAATTAATTTTTGACAAAGCAGGAAACAGTATCCAACGGAAAAAGACAGCCTCTTTAACATATGGTGCTGGGAGAACTGGACAGAAACATGCAGAAGAATGAAACGATCACTGTCTCATGCCATAGACAAAAATAAACTCAAAATGGATAAAGGATCTGAATGTGAGACAGGAAACTATCAAAACCCTGGAGGAGAAAGCAGGAAACAACCTCATTGACATCAACCACAACTTCTTACTTGACACATTCCCAAAGGCAAGGGAATCAAGAGCAAAAATGAACTCTTGGGACCTCATCAAGATAAAAAGCTTCTGCACGGCATGGGAAACAATCAATAAAACTAACAGGCAACTGATGGAATGGGAAAAGATAGCTGCAAAAGACATATCAGATAAAGGGCTAGTATCCAAAATCTATAAGGAACTCACCAAACTCCACACCCGAAAAACAAACAACCCAGTGAAGAAATGGGCAGAAGAAATGAACAGACACTTCCCCAAAGAGGACATCTAGATGGCCTACAGACACATTAAATGATGCTCAGCAGGGAAATACAAATCAAAACCACACTGAGATACCAACTTACGCCAGTCAGAGTGGCTAAAATGAGCAAATCAGAGGACTCTAGATGCTGGCGAGGGTGTGGAGAAACGGGCACCCTCCTACACCTTTGGTGGGAATGTAAACTCGTGCAGCCCCTCTGGAAAATAGTGCAGAGGTTCCTCAAAAAGTTAACAGTGGAACTCCTTTATGACCCAGCAATAGCACTGCTAGAAACTTACCCAAGGGATACAGGAGTGCTGATGCATAGGGGCACGTGTACCCCCATGTTCATAGCAGCACTCTCAACAATAGACAAAATGTGGAAAGAGCCTAAGTGTCCATCAATGGATGAATGGATCAAGAAGATGTGTTTTATCTATATAATGGAATACTACATGGCAATGAGAAAGAATTAAACCTGGCCGTTTGTAGTAACATGGATGAAACCTGAGGGTGTTATGCTGAGCGAAATAAGTAGATCGGAAGAGCACAAATATCATATGTATGCACGTATAGGAGGATTAGGAGGAACTTAAAGGAGGACCATGGGGGAGAAGAAGGGAAAAATTAGTGGAGGAGAGGGAGGGAAGCAAACCATTAGAGATTCTTGAATACCGAGAACATACTGAGGACTGATGGGTGTGGGGGAGAGAGAAGGGGGGTGATCGCCATGGAAGAGGACACTTGTTGGGATGTGCACTGGGTTTTATATGGAAACAACTTGACAATATACTATTAAAAAACGGTAAGTTAAGGAAGCCAAAAGAGCAAATATTAAATAAGTTGAAACTTGCTAATTTTGAATGCTATATTAGTTGCAAAGATCAAAGAATTTTATATACATATGCTCATTCTTTACCTTTAAGTCAAAATGTCTTTATCTTTACATCAAAATGACTTTATCTTCCTGCTATTTTTATAACCGAGCAGAAAATATCTGGATAATATAGCAACAAACTAGATTTTTTCTCCTCCATTACCAGAATAGAATATTTGTCCAGAAATCATTTTTTCTTATAACAAATTTTGTCTTAAGACAAATTAAACATTGTATATATACATACTGAAAATATGATATAAATTTCAGTTTTATTAGTTCTGCTATTCTGTGAAAGTATGGATTTGATTAGTATTAGGATAATTTTTAAAAAAGCTTGTCTACTGAATAAAAATGAAAGACACTCTTAAAAGAGCTTGTCTACTGAATAAAAATGAAAGACACTCTTTTTAACAGGTGTCTTATAAAGACAGATCTCTCAGAAAACCTGGGTGGCTCAGTCGGTTAAGTGTCTGACTTCAACTCAAGTCATGATCTCACACTCCATGGGTTCAAGCCTCACATTGGGCTCTGTGTTGACAGCTCAGAGCCTGGATCCAGCCTGCTTCAGATTCTGAGTCTCCCTTTCTCTCTGCCCCTCCCCCGCTTGCTCTCTGTCTGTCTTTCAAAATAAAATACAGACATTAAACAAATTAAACAAATAAAGATTAATCTCTCAATATGATAGTTTATTTCATGGATGGAGAATTAAGATTGTGTTAAATAAATTTTTAGGTAAATACTATATGAAAAGAGCTGTTAATATACTGGAAAACCAAAATGACATAAAATGATACTGATGAAATGGAGAAAATCTAGTTCTCTAAAACATGATAAAATTTAGGAAAAGTAAATATGATGGGGTCAATTAACACTTTTTACATAGACTAGAGACTGCTGTTTTAGGTATTAATGCCATGAAATTATCCCAGACCTGGGAGATAAATAAAACCCAGCATTTCACTGCTCTTAGAGGGAATAAAAGCCAATACCACATTAGGTCCTGAGGAAGTGAATAAATCATACACAACTTTAAGAAGTGTTAAAACTGAATGATAGTAAGATTTAAAAATATATTTTATCAGAAATTAATTTAAATAAACTCCTTGTGGGAGCAAAAAAAGAAACTTCTTTACTATTGGTATGATAAAATACAAGACAAATTACACAGAAGTTCATTAAATGTCTACCCTAGAAAGTCAGAAAGACAGACAGCTGTTACTGCAGTGAACGAAATGACACAAAGACAAGACACACAAAAGACAGACAAAGACACAACTCCGGCTGGAGGGAGAAGCTCCCCGAGCCCTCTTGCGGTTTATTTTTTATACACCGGTAGCTGGACACATACCAAAATCTAAGAAACACATTCTTTTACCAAATAAGGACAAAAGGCCAAGCGTATTCCAAGGAGGGGGTAAACAAAGGGAGGAAGTGGCCACAGCATGTTTACTAAGAAGCCTGCCCAGAACTCCAGCATCCTCCTTATTCTTAAAGGGGGCATGTTCCTTTGTATGCGAGGGGATCATTAACCTTGGATATTGTGTGCAGGCTTCTTGGCAGAACGGCCTGTTTGCAAGCATGCTCTGCCCAAGCAGAGAGTCCTGTTTGCAGGCACTTCCCCGCTTCCTTAACCATTCTCTCTCATGGTCAGTCGGGCTCCTACAGTTACACAGTTTGAGTATTCTGTAGCCCTTAAGCAATGAAGCTGGAACAGAAACATGGAAGCCTCTCCAACAAAAATGATATTAAAACTTGGATAGGAAGGAGGATCAAGATGGCGGAGAAGTAGGGAGCTCCGTGCATTGCACTCACCCCCATATCTCACATGGAAAAGATCTAAAGCCATAGGAAACCTTACAGAACCCAAGAGATTGGGAGAAAAAGGACACAGAATCCACTGAGAAAGCCTTCTAACGTGAGTGCGAACTGGGGAAGATAAAATCGGGCCAGGATCGGAGACTCAGAGGAATGGGGGCGATCCCCCTCTGCAGGGAGTGAGAGGAGAAAGAGAGAGTCTCAAACTACTCAAGACACGGTCCCAGTCACTGGGGAACAGAAAAACCTCCGCTTGGGACACAGAAGGACTGTGCGCGCCAAATCCCTGTGTGCAGGTACCTGCGTGCCAACTCATCCTGGAGGGGCCACACGCCAACCGCTCCATTGTGCTCCTGGCTGGCTGGACCCCTGGAGGAGACGCGCACATACCGGGCCTCCGCACTCCTGGCTTGGCTAGACAACTGGAGGGAAGGCGAAGGGCTTAAAACTGGGAGATTTGCCCGTGAGTTCGTGTTTTGGGTGACAAGACACAGAGGGACCTGGTTTCCCGCCCTCCAGTGGGCCCAGCACGCCCCCCAGGCAGGCCCCCGTCCTTGCTCACCAACCCGACCCGAGGAGAAGGGAGCAGCGATTCTGGCTCCATCCCCAGGGCTAGGCAAGAGGCTTGGAATTGCCCCGAGGGGATCACCTGCGAGGTTGTGTCTAAGGCAATTTCAGTGGGGCGCGTGGACTGGGACTTGGAAACTAGGCCTGGCCTGGGTTAAAGAGCAAGACCTACTTTGGCTGTGCCTCCAGCATGGGGGGTTTACACACCCAAAAAAGCGAGGTGCAGAGCTTGGTTCTAGAAGGGACTGGTGCACCACCACTCTCCTCACCACAACCTCTAAGGCAGAACTCCCGCTTGACACATTGGATCATACCACGCCCATCCCTGCTAGGGAGAGGCCCTCCTCCTTTTTTTTTTTCTTTTTTTTTCCAGAACACTGACCTGATTAACTCTGATCACCGGCTTGATTAAACAGTCACATTTAGTTCATTCTGTAGATATAACTTCTACACCTACCTACCTTATCATCTCTTTCTCTCAGGACTAATTAGACTATCTAGTTTCCCTGGATAACACCACCGTCTTTCTCTCACCTCTCCAACCATATTCCAACCTGTAGCTCTTTGAAAAAAGCTTCTTATCCCTTCTGCCTATTCATTCTATTTCCAAATTTGCCTCATCCCTGACCTGTCTTCTATCTCTTTCTCTATGCTCTTCAACCAACACTGCACACACCCAGCTATTTAATTATAGCTGGAAAATGTGGTTATATGCTTTAAATCGTTCTTTGTCCATCGGTATTCTTCTTGTTTCCTTTTGTTTTCTTCTTTTTGACCTTTTTATGTATTTTTTATTTTCTATTATTCACCTTCCCTCTTCCGTCTTTTCTATTAACTTTTTCGTTTTCCCTCTCAGTTTGCATGTTAGTTGGATTTGTCTGTGAGTTTGTGTGCCTCTACTCTCTGTGTGTTTGTCTGTCTGTTTTCTTCTCCAGGGCTACCTCAAGAAACAAGCCAAAGTACACATGGTGAAGAGTCCCAAATATCACAACGAGTAGGAAAATAAAATAACCAAGGTCTCAACAAGAGAGAGCAAGAGAAACCATTCAAAAAACACTCTCTGAAAGGATAGTCCCAGGACAGTCAAAGAGTCTTCATGGACACAGCAGCTCTCACAGGTGCAGAGAACATAACAAGTCTTTAAAACTAAAAAGAGAGAGAAAGCTAACTAAAATGGTGAAACAAAAGAGCTCTCCTCCAAAGAAATTCCAAGAAGAATTGACAGTTAATGAACTGCTCAAAACAGATATAAGCAGCATAACTGAACAAGATTTTAGAACAATAATCATAAAATTAATAGCTGGCTGATAAAAAGCATAGAGGACACCAAAGAGAACTATGGCTACAAACAACATGTAGCATAAAAACAGGCATGATGAATTTAAAAATGCAATAAATGAGATACATAATAAATTGGAGGAATCCAATGCACGGATTAAAGAGGGAGAAAGGAGAATAAGTGATTTAGAAGACACCACTGTAGAAAAAGAAGAAAGTGAAAAAAAAAGAGACAAAGTGATACAGGAACATGAAAGAAGAGTTCGAGTGCTCAGCGATACGGTCAAACACAATATCCGTATCATAGGAATCCCAGAAGAAGAAGAGAGGGGGAAAGATGCTGAAGGAGTCCTAGAACAAATTATAGCAGAGAACTTCCCCAACCTGGGGAAGGAAGTAAATGTTGAAATACAAGAGGCACAGGGAACTCCCCTCAGACGTAATTTGAATCGATCTTCTACACGGCATATCATAGCAAAAATGGCAAAATATAAGAACAAAGAGAGAATTTTGGAGCATCTAGTGAGAAAAGGGCCCTAATATACAAAGGGAAACCTATCAGAGTGGTGACAGACCTATCGACTGAAACTTGGCAGGCCAGAAAGGAATGAGAGGAAATCTTCAATGTGATGAACAGAAAAAGTATGCAGCCAAGAACCCTCTATCCAGCAAGCCTGTCATTCAAAATAGAAGGAGAGATAAAAGTCTTTCCAAGTAAACAGAAATTGAAATATTTGTCACCACTAAGCCAGCCCTACAAGAAATACTGAAGGGGATGCTGTGAAGGAAATGTTGCAAGAACAAAGATACCAGAGACACCACCACAAGCATGAACCCCACAAAGGACACAAAGACTCTAAACCCATATATTTCTGGGGCGCCTGAGTGGCTTAGTCGGTTAAGCGTCCGACTTTCGCTTAGGTCATGATCTCGCGGTTTGTGGGTTCGAGCCCCGCGTCGGGCTCTGTGCTGACTGACAGCTCAGAGCCTGGAGCCTGTTTCAATCTGTGACTCCCTCTCTCTCTGACCCTCCCCTGCTCATGCTGTCTCTCTCTCTCATAGAAATAAATAAAACATTAAAAAAAAATTTAAACCCATGTATTTCAATAATAACACTGAATGTAAATGGGCTGAATGCTCCAATCAAAAGAAATAGGGTAGCAGAATGGATAAAAAAAACAAAATCCATCTATACGCTGTCTACAAGAAACTCATTTTAGACTGGAAGATACCTTCAGATTAAAAGTAAGGGGATGGAGAAATATATATCATGCTACAGGAAATCAAAAGAAAGCCGGAGTAGCGATACTTATATCAGACAAACTGGACTTTAAATTAAAGACAATAACAAGAGACGAAGAAGGGCACTACATAATAATTACAAGGCCCATCCAACAGGAAGAACTAACTATCATAAATGTCTATGCACCGAATATGGGAGCACCTAAATATCTAAAACAATTAATCACAAACAGAACCAGCTTATAGATAAGAATGTGCTAAAAGCAGGGGACTTTAATACTCCGCTTACAGCAATGGATAGGTCAACCAGACAGAAAATCACTAAAGAAATAATGGACTTGAAAGACACATTAGAACAGATGGATCTGACAGATATATTTAGAACTTTACATCCTGAGGCCAGGGAATTTACTTTATTCTCAAGTGCGCATGGTACATTTTCCAAGATAGATCACATACTGGGACATAAAGCAGCCCTCAATAAATATATAAGAATTGAGATCATACCTTGCACACCGTCAGATCACAATGCTTTGAAACTTGAAATCAATTACAGGAAGAAGTCTGGAAAACCTCCAAAAACATGGAGGTTAGAGAACACCCTACTAAAGAATGAATGCGCCAATCAGGCAATTAGAGATGAAATAAAAAAAAAATGGAAACAAATGATAATGAAAACAAAACATTCCAAAATCAATGGAACGTGGCAAAGGTAGTCCTAAGAGGAAAGTACATTGCTCTCCAGGCCCATTTCAAGAAATTAGAAAAAGTGCAAGTCCAAATCTAAAAACTCACCTAAAGGAACTAGAGGCAGAGCAACAAGAACGCCCTAAACTCAGTAGAAGAAGAGAAAAGGTAAAAATCAGAGCAGAAATAAACAACATAGAGACCAAAGAAACAATTGAACAGATCAATGAATCTAAGAGTTGTTTTTTTGAATCAATAAACAAAATAGAAAACCCTCTAGCCAGGCTTCTCAAAAAGGAAAGAGAGAACACCCAATTTGACAAAAGCATGAATGAAAATGAACTTCTTACAACCAACCCCTCAGAAATACAAGCAATTATCAGGGAATACTATGAAAAATTATATGCCAACAAATCGGGCAACTTAAAAGAAATGGACAAATTCGTAAACACACACTCACTACCAAAATTCACACGGAAAGAGATAGGAAATCTGAACAGACCCATAACTAGTGAAGAAATTGAAACAGATATCAAAAATCTCCCAACAAATAAGAGCCCTGGACCTGATGGCTTCCCTGGGGAATTCTACCAGACATTTAAAACAGAATTAATACCCATTCATCTCAAGCTAATCCAAATAATAGAAAGCGAAGGAAAACTCCCGGACTCATTTTATGAAGCCAGCATCACTCTGATTCCCAAGCCAGACAGACATACAGCAAAAAAGAGAACTACAGGCCAATATCCTTGATGAAAATGGATGCAAAAATCCTCAGCAAGATACTTGCAAATCGAATCCAACAACACATAAAAAGAATCACTCACCAAGATCAAGTGGGATTCATTCCTGGGTTACAAGGCTGGTTCAACATTTGCAAATCAATCAATGTGATCCATCACATCAACAAAAGAAAAGATAAAAACCATAGGATCCTGTCGATAGATGCAGAAAAAGCATTTGATAAATACAGCATCCCTCCTTAATAAAGACCCTAGAGAAAGTCGGGATAGAAGGAACCTACTTAAATATCATAAAAGCCATCTATGAGAAGCCTTCATTTAGCATCCTCCACAACGGGAAAAAACTGAGAGCTTTCCCCCTGAGATCAGGAACACGGCAGGGATGTCCACTCTCACCACTGCTGTTTAACATAGTGCTGGAAGTCCTAGCATCAGCCATCAGACAACAAAAGGAAATCAAAGGCATCAGAATTGGCAAAGAAGTCAAACTTTCACTTTTCGCAGACGACATGATCCTCTATATAGAAAACCCGACAGACTCCACCAGAAGCCTACTAGAACTGATCTAAGAATTCAGCAAAGTTGCAGGGTACAAAATCAATGTACAAAAATCGGTTGCATTTTTATACACCAATAAGGAAGCAACAGAAAGAGAAATCAAGAAACTGATCCCCTTCACAATTGCACAAAAAAACATAAAATCCCTAGGAATAAACCTAACCAAGGATACAAAATATCTGTATGATGAAAACTATAGAAAACTTATGAAGGAAATTGAAGACACAAAGAAAAGGAAAACCATTCCATGCTCATGGATAGGAAGAACAAATATAGTTAAAATGTCATTACTACCCAAAGCAATCTACAAATTCAATGCCATTCCAATCAAAATTGCACCAGCATACTTCTCAAAATTAGAACAAACTATCTTCAAATTTGTATGGAACCACAAAAGACCCCGAATAGCCAAAGTAATATTGAAGAAGAAAACCAAAACGGGAGGTGTCACCATCCCAGACTTTAGCCTCTACTACAAAGCAGTCATCATCAAGACAGTATGGTATTGGCACAAAAACAGACACATATACCAATGGAAAAGAATTGAGAACTCAGAGATGGACCCAAAAGTATACAGCCAACTAATCTTTGACAAAGTAGGAAAGAATATCCAATGGAAAAAGACAGATGGTGTTGGGAGAAATGGACAGCAACATGCAGAAGAATGAAACTAGATCACTTTCTCACACCATACACACAAAAAAAACTCAAAATGGGTAAAGGACCTGAACGTGAGACAGGAAACCATCAAAACCCTAGAGGAGAAAGCAGGAAACAACCTCCTTGACCTCAACAGCAGCAACTTCTTACTTGACACGTCCCCAAAAGCAACGGAGTCAAGAGTAAAAATGAACTATTGGGACCTCATCAAGATTAAAATCTTCTGCAGGGGAAAGGAAACAATCCATAAAACTAATAGGCAACCAACGGAATGGGAAAAGATAGTTGTAAATGACATATCAGATAAAGAGTTAATATCCAAAATCTATAAGGAACTCACTAAACTCCACACCCGAAAAACAAACAACCCAGTGAAGAAATGGGCAGAAGATATGAACAGACATTTCTCCAAAGAGGACATCCAGATGGCGAACAGACACATGAAACGATGCTCAGCATCCCTCCTCATCAGGGAAATACAAATCAAAACCACACTGAGATACCAACTCATGCCAGTCAGAGTGGCTAAAATGAGTGAATCAGAGAACCCTAGATGCTGGCGAGGATGTGGAGAAATGGGGACCCTCCTACACTGTTGGTGGGAATGTAAACTGGTGCAGCCCCTTGGAAAACACTGTGGAGGTTCCTCAACAATAGAACTCCCCTAAGACCCAGCAAAGCACTCGTAGGAATTTACCCAAGGGATACAGAAATGCTGATGCATAGGAGCACATGTACCACAATGTTCATAGCAGCACTCTCAACAATAGACAAAATGTGGAAAGAGCCTAAGTGTCCATCAACGGACGAATGGATCAAGAAGATGTGGTTTATCTATACGATGGAATACTACATGACAATGAGAAAGAATGAAATCTGGCCATGTGTAGCAACATGGATGGACCTTGAGGGTGTTATGCTGAGCGAAATAAGTCAGGCAGAGAAGGACAAATACCATATGTTTACAAGTGTTGGAGGATTAGGAGGAACTTAACGGAAGACCATGGGAGAGTAGAAGGGGGGAAATGGTGAGGGACAGGGAGAGAGGCAAACCATGAGAGACTCTTGAATGCTGAGAACAAACTGAGGACTCAAGGGAGGGGAGGGAGGGGGAAGATGGGCATGGAGGAGGGCACTTGTGGGGATGAGCACTGGGTGTTATATGGAAACCAAGTTGATAATAAACTATTTGTAAAAAAATAAAATAAAACTTGCATAGGAAATATACATACTAGAAATCCATACACAAATTGGTAAAGAATCACAAAACACATCAATCTTCTTGGATTTTGTATATATTCCAAGGAAATATTTTGAGTTCATAAATAATTAAAAAAAATGTTTAATGTTTATTTATCTTGGGGGTGAGAGAGAGAGAAAGTAAGCGAGAGAGAGAGAACAGAAAAGGGGCAGAGAGAGACAGAGACCCAGAATCTGAAGCAGGCTCCAGGTCTGAACTGTCAGCACAGACCCTGACATGGGGTTCTAACCCCACAAATCATGAGATCATGACCTGAGCCAAAGGTGGATGCTCAACCAACTGAGCCATCCAGATGCCCAGAGTTCATAACAATTTCTAAGCTCATCATTGTTTTCTTCTTTTTAAAGATATTTTTTATTTTATTTGCTAACCACATAATTTTCATCTTTCCATTACATCATTCCTACATATACTGAGCAACAAATATGACCCAGATACTGGCAGATGCTAAGGTTATGCAGTTACAAAGGCAGACAAGTTTCTGGATGGATCTGACAGTTAACTGGGGAACAAGGATTCCATAAGTATTAATTTAACAATTGTTAACAATATTGGCAGAAAAAGAAAAAGTCAAATGGGCTTAGTATCAATGGGGGTGGTTTATTGATTGGAGACATGTTTTAATATTTTAACTAAAATACAATATAGAGAACAATGTCCCAGAAGGATCTGGACATGACATTTCTGGAATGCAACTTTATGAATTTTTAAAAACTCTTTGCAAAATAGTCTTCCTCCAAGTCATAGCTCATTTTTAAATCAATTGTAGTTGTAAATATATTTTGGAGGATTAAGTCCTTTTTCCTTTTGTAATGCCTTCCTTTTTGCCTAATAACTTCTCTTACTTTGAAGTCTGTGTATCTGAAAGTAATATACCTCCTCCTGCTATTTTTCAATTAGTGTTAGCATGGTATATTTTCCTACATCTATTGAATTTTAATCTATGTGTGTCTTTATATTATAGTGGAGTTTTGTAAGCAACACATAGCTGAGTCATGTTTTTTGACTGATGCTGACAATATGACTCTTAATTGGCACCTTTAGACTGACTGATGTTGAAAGTGATCATTGATATACTTGGATTAATATTTACCATATTATAGTTACAGTGTTCTAATTTCTGCCCTCATTCATTGTTTTTATTTTTGTTTTCCACTCTATTTCTATCTTTTGTAATTTTATTTCAACATTTTAAATGATTCTATTGTCTCTTCTTTCTTAGCATATCAGTAGTGATTGCCCTAGGTTTGCAATACACATTTACAACTAATGTAAGTCACTTTCAAATAACACTTACTTCATGAGTGGTATGAGTGCCTTATAACAAAACAATCCTAATTCCTTCCTTCTGTCTCTTAAATTATGATATCATTGCTGTTGTAATTTCACCTATGTGGAAGCATTCATATGTATATATACAAAAACATGCATAAGTACATATACATATATATGATATATGCACAACCATGCAATTTGGATATATTGTTCATAGTATTTTAGGCAAACTCTAATGTTAGATCAATTAAAAATAAGAGAAATAAGAGATTTCATTTTAATTCCTCTTATTCCTTCTTTGATGATCTTCCTTCTTTGAGTTTCTGATGTATATTATTTTTCTTCTCTCTAAAGAACTTCTTTTAACATTTCTGGTGGGACAGTTCTACTGCCAACAAACTCCCTCAATTTTTGTTTTCTGTCAAAGCATTCCTCCTTCATTACTGAAGGATATTTCACCAGGTACAGAATTCTAGGTGAGTGGTTTTTTCTTCTCACCACTTTAAATATTTTACTCCACTCTCTTCTTGCTTGCGTGGTTTCTGAGGAGAAATTTCAGGTAATTCTTATCTGTATTCTGCAGTAGTTAAGGTATTTTTTTTTACCCTGTGGCTTCTTTAGGATTCTTTTATCTTTGACTTTCTATAATTTTAAAATGATACAATTTGGTGTAATTTCTTTCTCTTTGATTTTGTTTTGTTTGTTTTGCTTTCGACATTTATTCTGCTTGGTGTTCTCTGAGATTTCTGTATCTGTGATTTGTTGTCTGTCGATAATTTGAATAAATTCTTAGTCATTATTACTTCTTTCTTCCATTTCTTTTTCTGTTTCCCTTTTGGCATTCCCAGAATGCATGTGGTTCCACATTTTGTAGCTGTCCCACAGTCCTTGGATATTCTGTTCTGTTTTATTCAGTCTTCATTGTTTTTTACTTTTTGTTTTGGAAGCTTCTATTGGGATATCCTTAAGCTCAAAAGTTGTTTGCTCAGCTATGTCCAGAGTCTATTAGTAAGCTCATCAAAGACATCTTTCATTTCTGTTACATTGTTTTGATTTCTCACATTTCTTTGTGGTCGTTTCTTAGGAATTTCATATCTCTGCTTGCATTGCGCATTTGTTGTTGCATGCTGTCTGCTTTATTAATTAGAGCCCTTCACATACTAATCATAATTGTTATAATTCCCTGCCTTGTAATGTTGACATTCCTGCCACTTCTCACACTGTTACATGCTCAGTCTCTTCAAATTGTGTTTTTTGTCTTTTGGTATGCCTTGGAATTTTTCTTGATAGCCAGATATGATGTACTGAGGAAAAGGAACTGTTGTAAATAGGTTTTTAGTAATGGGGTAGTGAGTACAGGGAGAGAGGAAATGTTCTATAGCCCCCGTGATTATTTGCCTTTTAGTGAATTATTGCCTCGTGAACTTCACAAGCGTTTCTTATTTTCCTCCCCGACTTGGGTAGAAGAAAATGGCTAAAGTGGTCTGGGGTTGAGTCCTTCCCTTCTCAGGTCAGTTAGGCTCTGAAAATACTCCAGCATATTAGTTTCTGGTGAACTAGACTGTACTGTGGGCAATTCTTATTAAGAGGAACAGAATGATATGGTGTATTTCAAAACGGTTCCCTTTCTTTTCTACCTGCTGGAAGCATGAGAGGATTTTTCTCCCATGTTTACTGTGAAGATTTGTTTGAGTTCCTGGACTAAATCTCACAAAATTGTACTGATTTCATCACCCTGGAGGTTGTAACTCTCAAACTTGCCTCTCCATCAGCCTCCAGCAATTGGTCAATTACAGTTTGTATTTTCTTACACTGGCCCTGGTTCCCATAGTGCTTTCTGCTTGTGAGTCTCTGCCCCGTGAGCCTTGACTCCCTGTCCTCACTTGTTCGTCTCTCCAATGTTGGGGGCAGCTGTTTGCCCTGTGTCCTCCCCGTTCTTACAGATCCAAGAAGAGCTGTGCATTTTTCATTCTAGTCAGATTTTCACTTGTTAGGATGGAGTGACGACTTCCAAATTCTTTACATACGGAACTGAAAACCCCTTCATTTATTTTTTCATGTTAAAAGTGTTACTTGTTTTATACAATTTTATTCAGCTGATACAGAACATTAACTTTTCCTTTCTCAATTTAAAATCATAGTGTAGCTAACATTTAACCTTACATTTGATGACCAAAAACATTTCCTTGGGTACTCAGAGGTGCTATCAATATTTATGTTGCTTGGGTCTCAGGCTGTTCTTATAACAGTGTTCATTTATAATTCTATTACTTCATCTTATACTTGAATTCAAATAAACCAAGGCCTCTACTAAAAGTACGTTGTTGTAGCCAAGAATTATACACTTCAGTAACTTCTTCTCAGCTTAGTTTTCAATATTAAATCCTTTTTGTCCTTCCTTAGCAATGTATTATTATTTCAGGAATACATTATTATTTCAGGAATGTAATATTTGTGTCTGCTCATTACAGTCTTCTTTAAAAAAGACTTCAAAATGTCACATTTTATATGTTCCTAACCCAGGTTATATCTATTTGAAATAATACCATAGTTTTATTTCATAAAACTGTGATGAACATGTCCCATCTTATGTTTCTCATCTTATAGGGGTATTAATATATCTAATATGCATGCTTCTTTTCCCTATGTTTTCTTCATATTTAATTCACTGAGATCTATTATGTTCCTCCTAAAAGAATTGTCAAAAATTCGATTTTATTCCCAGTATTTTAGCCTTTATTGAAAATAGAATAAAAGACAGTTTCACCTTACCCATCACCACTCCTCAAGCCTGGCAGCCAAGTGAAGAAGAAGACATCCTCCCCATGTGAGAAGGAAGGAGAAGTAAACAGATGAATTCACCACAGCACCAGCACCAGGCCCAAACCAACACCAAGATGGTGCTTTCGACCAAACCTCCGTGTCAGCTCTAGGGAACCCAGCGCCCAACATGGCTCACCCCCACAGTACCAGAAGGCTCCAGGCAGACTCACTCATCTCCATGTTCGTGGCCTGCACCAATACCAGATTAGTCCCAGACTTTAGGTGGGCTCCTGCTGACCCAGGTTTCCCACCTGACACAGGGCCACACCAGTCCCAGGATGATGGTGGTTTCTCATTGTCTGAGTTTCAGGGGGAGATACAACGTTTCCCTGTTGGGACCTTTAATAACTCATGATGATTCTTTCTCATTGAGGATTCTTCTGTGGGGGTCTGTAACTGTCAATTTTTTTTCCTGTAATTGACATCAAAGGTTTGGCTCCCCATGCTGGTCTTCCCTTTTTTCTCCCCAGTCCATTTTAATGAGGTTCCTCTTTATTAATTTTCACAAAACATATGTTCACGTTGATTGTTTTTAATTTGAATTATATTATATTGTTTGAAGTTACGTTTCTCAAACATCATGAAAGAGAAGCATCCTATCCAGAAATTTAAAAAATATTTTCCTCTCCCATCTACTTACTCAAAACACATGTGTTTTTTTTTCCTCACGATGTGTTTCTTTCTTTTTTCCCCTATACTTTTATATTCATTGTTTTGAAATTGAGGCAATTAATGCCATTATGTTTTTTTCTCCTGCATTCTGCACACTTTCTGGCCTGCCATGTCATAATTCTCCATTATCAAAGATGCCAAGAGTAATCCATGTCATGTAGGAGAGGCTGTTAATGACAGAGCAATGAGACATCAGGCTCACTTACCCCTCCTTGTTTTCTCACTCTAATGGGATATAAGAAGTTTTCATCCTTGACTCTGGAGTTGCCACTGTGCTGACTCCATCCCACTTCTAGCATAGGCTCTGCCTGAGTAATAATGCACATCTCTTCAACATCAAACAGTGTATTAGCGTATTTGTTCTCTACTATTTTTACATTTATTTAGTTATTTTGAGAGAGAAAAAGTGTAAATCTCATGTGTTTGCAGTGTAGAGTCTGATGTGGAGCTCGATCTCAAAAACTGTGTGCTTGTGACCTGAGCCAAAATCAAGAGTTGGATGCTTAACTGACTGAGCCACCCAGGCACCTCTATTTTCTACTTCTAAGACCACTTTGCTGCCTAGTGACAAATGAATATCTCTGCCACCCATGGAACATACTAGGATGGCAAAAGTCCCTTAAATTGGGTGATTATCCTCCCATGTTGGAGTTTTTTAGATTCTAGAGAGTTGGGATAGATCCAAATGAGACAGGTGGTCCTACTTAAGGTGTACAACACTGATTTGGTAGGACACGACACTGGGAGCATGGACCCAAAGTAGACCTCTTTCTGGTAAAAGGTCAAAAAACTGAGATTTTGCAACCTGCTTGGTAATCCTGTTCAAGGTTGGTTTACACGCCCTCAAGTCTGTCCCTCCAGTCTGGCCATCCTGAACTACTGGGTCCTGCTTTGTCCTGGCACATGGAATCAGTTACTTTTTCTATTCATTCAAATTAGCATTACCATATTTAAACATTTAGATGATTCTACTAATCAGTATTTTTGAATAAACTGTGTTGTTTTTTATTAAAACAAATTCTCTGTTGGAAAATTTACTAGAAATCTTTATAAACCTCTTTAGTTTAGTGAAATAATTATAAAGCTGTATAACTCTGGTTCTACAACTGCCACACTGTATTTTTCCCAAAACCAAAATTCCTGTTTCATTAGATGGTTCACCACTGTCACGTAGCAAAATAAATCTCAGTCGTGTGTGTGTGTGTGTGTGTGTGTGCGCGCGCGCGCGTTCTACCATAAATCCAAACATTGGATAGTCTGGTTTAAAATCCATTTTAGAAACAGATGGACAGAAGACATGAACAGACACTTCTCCAAAGAGGACATCAGATGGCCAACAGACACATGAAACGATGCTCAGCATCCCTCCTCATCAGGGAAATACAAATCAAAACCACACTGTGATACCACCTCATGCCAGTCAGAGTGGCTAAAATGAACAAATCAGGAGACTATAGATGGTGGCGAGGATGTGGAGAATCAGGCACCCTCCTACACTGTTGATGGGAATGTAAACTGGTGCAGCCCTTCTGGAAAACACTGTGGAAGTTCCTCAAAAAATTAACAGTGGAACTCCTCTATGACCCAGCAATAGCACTGCTAGGAATTTACCCAAGGGATACAGGAGTGCTGATGCATAGGGGCATGTGTACCCCCATGTTCATAGCAGCACTCTCAACAATAGACAAAATGTGGAAAGAGCCTAAGTGTCCATCAATGGACGAATAGATCAAGAAGATGTGGTTTATCTATACGATGGAATACTACATGGCAATGAGAAAGAATGAAATCTGGCCGTTTGTAGCAATAATGGTGTTATGCCAAATGAAATAAGTCAGAAAGACAGATACCATATGTTTTCACTGATAAGTGGAACAGGAGAAATTAACAGAGGACCATGGCGGGAGGAGAAGGGGAAAAATAGTTGGGGAGAGGGAGGGAGGCAAACAATGAGAGATTCTTGACTATTGAGAACAAACAGGGTTTATGTGGGTGGGAGAGGGGAAGAGGGGTGATGGGCATGGAGGAGGGCACTTGTTGGGATGAGCATTGGGTGTTATATGGAAACTAACTTGACAATTAACTATGAAAGAAAAAAAAAGAAACAGATGGAAGGTACTTACTTTATCAAAAGAGGTATCTGAACACACATTTTACGCCCAAAAATTCTAGATGATAGCTTCTAAAATTGCAGTTTTGTATGTGTATTACCCATAAGGTTATGCCCATTTCTAGTGTCAATAGGAAGTTCAAATACAGGCCATTCAACCAAAAATAATTTCAAAATCACTGAAGACTACTATTTCAACAACATAAACATTTATTCTCATATTTCTTCACATCAATGTCATTACATATTGTTTCTTTCCTTTACACTGCCCTTTGAATTCATTCTTTCCTGAATCTCTTCCTTTTAAGTTCTATTGAAACCTCTACAATAATTAGTGTATATCTTTAGCCTTCAGACCTTGCCACTTTTTTTCAATGAATGATTTCAGATCCCTTAGGGTAATGTCAGATAATCTTCTTAATCACGCACTCCCTAGATCCCAACAAAGGATCTGAGGAAAGGAAGTTAGTAGAGTGTCAGAAGAAAGAAAGAGGTGTGTCAGCTGATTGAATGGTAGAGAGAAAACTTGGAATGGGAGACTGACAAGGAAGCATTCAGAGAGGAGGAAAGAGCAGGTGAGAGAGGAGAAAGAGGAAGAGAACAATTGTGCAGAAAGGATGGACATAAATCTGGAAGCTAAGATGTTTATGAACAAACAACCAGCTAAAGATGGGGAGGAGGATGGTTGTGGACAAGAAGCAACAGAAAACTGAATTTTAAAAGATGAAATAGCAAAAGAGAGAACTCAAAAGAAAATAGTCTGAGTCACTATGGATCTTGCAATCTAAACTGGATCTCCTTCCGCAGGTAGTCATAAAGAGCAGATGCTGCCCTCTCTCAGCACCAAAGAGACCACCCAAAGAGGGATTTGAGATTATGGAATCACACTTATTTCCATGAACACTTCAGAGGGCTCTTTTCTCTCCTTTTTAGCTAGGAATGTTACTATTAAGAAATTAAAAACTAAACAAATTTTTACCTTTTTAATGAGTGACTTTATTGTTTTTGCCTTATGACTTGTAATTTTTTCATTATTCTGAAAGTCAGATGTATCACCAACATGTGTTTATTGCTTTAAAAGTTTATTTCAAGAGGATCTTCTTCAATTATGTACATAAATTTTACTCAGATCCATTTTTTTTCTTCTTCAAGAGCACAAATTCTACACATCTTAAACTGGCTTGGTTTACTCTCATGTCTTTGTTTTCAGTTGAATATAATTTAAGACTTTGTTCTTTTCCACATGTCTCTAAATTCTCCTTGTTTCTTTCTCTTTTCTTTCTTTCTTTCTTTCTTTCTTTCTTTCTTTCTTTCTTTCTTTCTTTCTTTCTTTCTTTCTTTCTTCCTTTCTCATTTTTAGGTTATTGGTATTGCAGAAAGGGAAAGAAAGGATCAGTGCTAAGTAAAATAATCTTTGCTAATGAGAAAGAATGAGATCCGGCCATGTGTAGCAACATGGATGGACCTTGAGGGTGTTATGCTGAGCGAAATAAGTCAGGCAGAGAAGGACAAATATCATATGTTTGCACGTATAGGAGGAGTAGGAGGAGCTTAACGGAGGACCATGGGGGAGGGAAATAGTGGGGGAGAGGGAGAGAGGCAAACCATGAGAGACTCTTGAATGCTGACAAAAACTGAGGACTGATGGATGTCGGGGGGAGGGGGGAGATGGGCATGGAGGAGGGCACTTGTGGGGATGAGCACTGTGTGTTATATGGAAACCAATTTGACAATAAACTATTTGTAAAAAAAAAAATAAATAAAATTAAAAAAAATAAAAAATAAAATAAACAATGAAAATACAAGACAGAAGATAAGTCCTTAGAAGTAATATATTGAATTGAATGCTTCCTTTCCTGCTGTTTCCAAAAAATTTTCTCCAAAAATGAATATTTTGAACCACACAGACATGCATCAGAAAACCTTTCCTCAAGTAAAGCTTGAGGGATCAAGTGTATCTATATAATTGATATCTTGACTTTAGGAAGATTTTAAATTTCTAAAATATTATACTCAGTATTTATATATATTTTCTGATTTAGCCTGGTACTCTAAGTGGTATCCATGGTCAGGATAAAACATATTCAGTATGTTATCTAAAAACAGATGCAATGAAGAATCATATATTTGCACATATTCTTTAAATGACTATTTGCATGTAAATAATAATAATGATATGTTTTGATAGTACAAGAAAAACTTTTAAACTGGAAGGAACATGAGATCAATTATAATTTCTTTTATTGAAGTAAAAAGACATTTGTCCATAAGAACACTTATTATTTATTAGAAAGATGTTTTTTAAAAAAGGGGCGCCTGGGTGGCTTCGTCGGTTAAGCGTCCGACTTTCGCTCAGGTCATGATCTCGCGGTTCGTGGATTCGAGCCCCCCGTCGGGCTCTGTGCTGACTGCCAGCTCAGAGCCTGGAGCCTGCTTCAGTCTGTGATTCCCTCTCTCTCTGACCCTCCCCTGCTCATGCTCTCTCTCTCTCTCTCTCCCAGAAATAAAAAAAATAAAAAAATTAAAAAAACACATTAAAAGAGTCTGAAGGTTCATTAAGTTGCTGAGTAGATTCGGAGACGTCCAGGCCCTCTCTCTTACAATTTCACTATCCTGGGCGGGTTTTCTTTCATTCTCCAGTTTATTGCTCCATTATATGAAGTTGACTGTTAAAGTTTCAGGCATCATTTCTTCATACCATTGTTGTCAAAAGCAGGTGACAGATAAGTTAAAAAGAGACTGTGATACTTTTTACATGTTTCCCTCCTTTAATCCAGAAAGAAAAAACAAATAACAATAACTCCCTAAGAAGCTCTAGACGCGTTTACTTTTATTGACCAAAGTTGGGTCATATAGTTAGTTGTTTATAGTTGCCTTGGAAACTCAGAATTCAGCTTGTTTATTGGTTTTGATTGAAGGCAGTTAAGAAAGCAGGACTGTGTAATGGCTGTTCAGTAACCATTGTTATAGAAGTTCTGTTCTATGACAAAAGGTGAGGAGGACAGAATGAGGGACAATGGGGAAAAAGCAAGCAAAAAAGGAGAAAGGGTATTTAATTATCTGGAAGGGAGATATATTTTATAATTAAAAAGTTACAAGTATTTCTTATGCAATTTCTACAACTATTGTATTTGATTCATTTTATAGGTAAGACCTGAGAAATATAGAAAAACAATGGCAAGCTAAAAAATTCCATATTCACAGTTGTATGGATTATTAAAATTTACTTAAACTAGGGAAAGGTAAGGGATGGAATTGGCTTGAAAGTTGAATAGGACATGGACATTTGTGGGTTCTTTGCTTTAGCCCTGCTTTGGGGCTTCTTATTTGAAACAACTACCCTGGTTCTGAGTTATCTAGTGGCAAAGACTGAGTTTAAATGTAGCCATGGACCCAATCACTAAGGGTTTTATTCCTTTACCATTATGTTTTTTGTACTGTTCCTGGATATACATTAACCTCTTTTGTTTTCAGTTTAATAATACCCATTCTTTTTCACAAATAATTAAGGCTAATTTTTCCTTTGCCTGAAGCTAGAATTAGCTGGAATCTAAAATCGAGCTAGAATATAAATCTAGGATTAAAACCCAAATCTAGAGGCTGGAGTCTAAATATAAAATTGAAATCTGAATCTAGGATGAAAATTCTAGGCTAGGTTTACCCATTACCTGAATCACAAGATCACTAGACACTCACTAGACAATAATTTTACCAGCTGCTTTGCCACCACCTAAAAATTATTTCCAACTCATAACCAGGGTGAAGGAATCCTTATTGCCATCCATGACATTTCAGCTCAATCGATTCTCAATTTTAGTGTCAATCTTGTAACCACAATTGCTACTATCAATTCTGTAAGACAATTCTATTTCAGATGCAAATGAGAGAAATTTATCTTCAAACTGACTCACAAAAACAAAAAAGTGGGGAGGGGGATTTATTAAATCATTAAACCAGGAGGTTCAAGTTGTGAATTTTCATAAAGAGATGGATTCAGGGTTGATAAAGCCAAGAATCTGTGTCTCATTATTTCCTCTCTGCATTCTTTAGTCTTGGCTTTATTATCAAAATGCTCCCTCTGATGAAACAAAGAAAGACAATTGCTCCTACAAATTTACATTGCCTTCCTCCTTTGCTATCCCACAGAAGCCCTAGACATTCCCTTTAGTTTCTAATTAGGTTTTCTAATGGATGTCAAACGAGTTACAAAATCTAATATTATGGAATCATTTGGTTGGCCAGGATTGAATGAGATGTCTAACCCTGAGATAAAGTGGAAATTAGGTTATTTTCCTGTAAACTCAATGGAAATCGTTCTCAATATTAATATGTACAGTCCTATCAAAGGAATGCAAGAGAAAAGTAGGAAGAATTGATGATGATAGTTGCTTTATTCCTCATACTTAAAAAGTTATGATAGAGTAAGATACATACATTCTTAAAACAGTAATAATAAAAAATGTTGCAAAGATATCACTACTGTGTTGGGTCTTCCTTTGATTATTTGTTATTTTACTATTTTGAGACACAATGGTAAAGGCACAAAGCAACAGTGTTGTTGAAAAATAGTTCCTGTCAGTTGGAGGTGGTTGTTTAAATTAATAGACTAACAAGATATTTCATAGAGATAGACCAGTCCTTGCCACATAGAGTTATAGACTTCATTTAAGGATATTGAATTGTATAGGCAATAAAAGTGAAAGATCATCCATGAAACTATATATAAATGATAGAGCTTTCAGTGTGTGGGGGTGTATATGTGAAATGCTCATGCATCAGAGACTACAGAAATATATCCCTGAAGAATCCTTTTTCTATGTTAATTTCAAAATCAGAAATAGCAAATGTTATATGGAAATCCATACCATTAATTTAAAGTCATCCTAAATTATGAGAACAAAACTTGTATATATTACCTAGTGGAAAATTGATTTTTAAAAATCCTTCTAATCTAAGGTAAATCCATCCATAGTTCTGAAATAACACTTTTACCTAATCACTCTGAAATCTTTTCAATGTCATATTCAAGATAATTGAGAAGTTTTTTTAAATAAAGCTCTCTTTTTTTCCCCATAGTAAACGTACTATCTTCCTACTCAGGATGGTTTATGATATATACATTTTTACCACTTTTCTCTTTCAAAGTTCTGTTGGAATAAATGACTACATATAAAAATAAAAGTTAATTTATTTCATCATTTTATAACTAGAAGTGCTACCAGCAGAACTAAGCAGGGAGGAATTAATGGACCCAATAAAGCAGGTGAAAAAGAAAGGACATAAAAATAAGTTCACATTTAAGTAAAGTCTGGAAATAATACCAAGACATGAAGCAGCAGAGAGCATGGGGAGAAGCCAGCTCTGCACTGTTGGTCAGCTAATAGATGAAGGAACAAATTGAAAAATTTGTCAAATCCTGTGGCAGGCATAAGGATGAAGTGTTTATCCTGGATTATCCATATGGGCCCACTATAATTATGTGTCCTTCTAAGGAAAGAAGAAAGGCAGGAGAGTCAGAGGAGAGGTGATGACAAAAGCATAGGTTGTAGTGATGGGGCCATAAATTCAGGTAGCCTCCAGAATCTGGGAAAGGCAAAGAACATATTTTCTCGCCTGCAAAAAGAATTTAGTTCTGCCAACACCTCAATTTTAACTCCATAAAATCTATTTCAGACTTCTGACCTCCAGAACTGTAAAATAGTAGAAGATAATATATTGTTGCTTTAAGCCACTTAATTTATAGTATTTTTTTTGCAGCAATAAGAAACTAATAAAAATCTCAAAAAAGAAATTTTCAATCTTTACATTTCAGCAACAAAAAACATGCTGGAAGTTGAAGTTCTAATCACGAAGAGTTCTACATGTTTTAGTTTTGTTTTTCTTTGTTAGATAAGAGAAGCAGGATAGTGCTCTTATTCTAAGGGGTATGTCTGAGGTGTCTATACAAAAGATAACACCCCATTGTTGACACTCTGAGTTGGCTGCACATCCACATTCCCACCCCTCCACAAGAGACATGAAGGCCCTGCTGATACTACAAGAAAACAAAACTTTATCAGAGTTCTTCTTGTAAAAGATCTAGATTGAAAATGGAATATAGATTCTAGACCTAACCAATGCCTCTAGAAAACAACCAACATATAAGAGAAGCATCAATTCCAATTAATATTTCATTTCAAAGAAAACTGAATTAACAAAATAGATAAATTTAAGAAATATTTTCTTAAAAAAAAAATTTTTTATTTATTTCTGAGAGAGACAGAGACAGCGCGAGCAGGGGAGGGCCAGAGAGAGAGGGAGATACAGAATTTGAAACAGGCTCCAGGCTCTGAGCTTTCAGCAGAGTCCAATGCGGGGCTCGATCCCATGAACCGTGAGATCATGACCTGAGCCGAAGTCGGACGCTTAACTGACTGAGCCACCCAGGCTCCCCAACAAATATTTTTCTTGAAACCCAATTAAGTGAATTACATGTGAAGATTTTTGGATATCCACATCCTTTATATCTGGATATAGCCTTCTACATATATCTTCATATAGCATTCTCTCTCATTTTGTTTGGATTTCAAATTTTACTTCCTACTTTAAAATTTTTTTTAATGTTTTACTTATTTTTCACAGAGAGAGACAGAGTACAAGCAGGGAAGGGGCAAAGAGAGAGGAGATACAGAATCCAAATCAGGCTCCAGGCTCTGAGCTCTCAGCACAGAGCCCAACGTGGGGCTCAAACTCACAGACCACAAGATCATGACCTGAGCCAAAGCTGGATGCTTAACCTGAGCCACCCAGTCTCTCCTCAAATTTTGCTTACTAAATTTGCTTACCAAATTTTAAAAACCTTTGTTAAATTTTCCCTTTTTCTTGCTTTATTTTTCTTTTTAAAACTTATTACTCAACAAACTAGGAATAGAGAGGAGTCCCTCAACTTGAACAAAGGACACCTACCTCTAGCCTACAGCATACTTAATGATTAAAAGAAGTACCTCACACTCATTGGTGAAAAACAGATAATTTCTCCCTAAGATAGGGAACAAGTCAAGGATGTCTTTACTCACCACTCCTATTCAACATTATACTATAACTCCTCGATAACTCAATAAGACAAGAAAAAGAAATAATAGGTTCAGTGATTGTAAAGGAAGATATAAAACTGTTGTTGATCACATGATATTATTGCCTAGGTAGAAAATCTGAAGATTTTTAAAAACTCTTGAAATTAATAAGGAATTATAGCCAGATTGCTAGATTCAAGGTTAATATACAAAATCAATCAATTTCACATACACCAGCAAAGAACAATTGGAATTTAAAAACTAAATACATGCACATAATTGATATTAGTACCCCCCAAAAAAGTGCTTACATGTAAATCTAACAAAATACATTCAATATCTATATGATTAAACTAAAAATTCTGATGAAAGAAATCCAGATTGATCTAAATAAACAAAAATATTCTACTTCATATCTAGGAACTCTCGATATTTTAAGGATATCAGTTATTCCAAACCTGATCTGGTGCAATCCCTATTAAAATCCCAGAACATTACTTTGCAGATATCAAGAAACTGATTCTAAAGTTTACATGGAAAAGCAAAATGCTCAGAATAACCAACGTGATAATTTGAATAAAATTGCAGCCACCACTTTACAGTTGTTCAATATTGTTAAATATCTCATTATACCTTTAGTGAAGAAAAATGACTATAGTCATATAAAACTACTTCATTTTATAGTTTTTTATGTTTTGAGTCTAAGTTGAAAAAATGAAACAAATATTTTAAGTCTTAGATTTGAGTGATATCACTCCTATTATACCCTGACCCCTTTTCAAACTGTAGTCTTAATCATAAGGATTAATTGCATGAGCTTTATTGCATGGAATACAAAAATACCAAATCAGAAAGCAAAGGATGATATGAGAATTGAAGATAAAAGACAAACTGTTAACTGGCTAATAATTTCATAATTTGGAAAATTTCTACTTTTCTAGGGGAAACAACAAATTTTTCTGACTTTGCATTTTATTGTAATTTAAACTTATTAACTGATTCTCTTATATACTGCCCAAGCACTGTTATATCTTATCAATGATATAAATTTAAAAAACTACATAATTTTATATTTTGCTATATTATTTGGAAACACATATTTATTTCACATCCCAATATATTTCACATGAGCATTTTCATAAATCAGGTACAATTATAATGACATAATTGCTGATCATTATCTTGTATTCATATTTTTGTTCAGCTAACTCTGCTTCTCCAAGGCAATTGATATATTGTTTCATTATATCACTGGATCAGTGAGCTTTAACAGAGACTTAGATAACATCAATTATCAGGCTATGTCTGCACTGAAAAATATTTATTACCTACAAAATATACACGAGAGTATAATGTACAGCAACATATTTTTGTTTGAATTTAAAGATATAGAAATCTGAATAAACAGGAGTTGACAATAACATTTTAGTTTATAGGTTTGGAGTTTTAGTGTAGTGTTTCTTAGTGACTGTCACCAAGCCAACTAAAGTTAAGAATCTGTGACAGAGAAAGAACATATTTTAAGGGAAAGCAATGAGAATTTTGAGTGTAACTAATATTTACTGAAAATTCTTTTGGACCAGGCACTATTCTACATGATTTTCAAACATTGACTGACATCCACAGCAATCCTATACAATAGGTTATTTTTATCTCTATTTTTCATAAAAAAAAAAAAAAAAAAGACTCCAGAGAGTTTCAGAAGCTTCCTTAATGATACTGTTGTGCCCGAATCACGAGTCCCAGAGACCTCCAAGGAGCTGGCACCAATGCAAATAAAAAAGGGTCTTTATTACAAGCTTGAGCAGGGGCTCATCCACCTACCGGTGTAGTTGCAGCAAGGTGAAGTGAAGAACAATAGCGAACAGGGTTTTTAAGGAGTAAGGGATAGGGGTGTTACAATACATATAACATCATCACATAAGCACCAATTACAATTGTACAGCACCCATGGTAACAGCTTGGACCATTCAGTATCTGTGAGGTGTTCATTACTTTTGGTGGGACCCAATCATGACTTTTGAGAATCCTTTGAAAATGACCAATTATGAGGTGAGTTCAAAGGGCCCACGTGGGGTTCAGGCAAATGGTGAGAAATTGGCTAGTTTGTATAAAATAACTGTTTGCAGTTCCCAGCCTTGACTCAGACAATAGGAATGTTTTTTTGATTAGCTGATCTGAGGGCAATCCGAGGATGGTTTTAGCCTTGAACAATCTGAGGCTTTTCCTGGAACTGGGGCTATGTGCAGCCTGAGGTTGCTCTTAATGGAGGACTTAATTTTAGGCTCTTCAGTACAAAGCTAATAAATGGATAAGCCAAGATTGAACTGAGGCAACCAGATTTTATATTAATCACTCTCAACACTACACCATTCTTGTTTGTTGCTAAATACAACAAATGATGACTGTGATCATTTGAAGTAAAAGAGAAGTAATATTAAGACCAAATATACAATAAACATCAGAATGTTATTATCATATGAGAAAATGTGATCTTTAATATCAGAATTGGAACTTTGAGCTTATACTGATGTGGTTTCAAGTCCAGACAATAACAACAAAAAACACCAGCATGTTAATAGTAGTTGTGTCTCAATGGTAGTTTATTTACTATAAAGATTGAACCCAAAATATTTTTTAAAAATTTTTAATGTTTTATTTATTTCTGAGAGAGAGAGACAGTGTGAGCAGGGGAGGGTAAGAGAGAGAGGGAGACACAGAATCTGAAACAGGCTCCAGGCTCTGAGCCAGCTATCAGCACAGAGCCTGAGGGGGCTCAAACCCACACACCCACTCACATGAGATCATGACCTGAGCCGAAGTCGGACGCTTAACCAACTGAGCCACCCAGGCACCCCGGGACCCAAAATATCTTAAGAGTTGTAAAATTTAATCTAACAGGTCTTTGTCTAAGGTGTTGTCTAAGACATTTTATAAGTGTGAATAATTATTTTCAGGGTGGGCTTATTTTAAATTTTTTTAAATGTTTTTATTTATTTCTAGGAGAGAGAGAGAGAGACAGCGTGAGCAGGGGAGGGTCAGAGAGACAGGGAGATACAGACTCTGAAATAGGCTCCAGGCTCTGAGCTGGCAGTCAGCACAGAGCCCGACGCGGGGCTCGAACCCACGAACCCGAGATCATGACCTAAGCGAAAGTTGGACGCTTAACCGACTAAGCCACCCAGGCGCCCCAGGGTGGGCTTATTTTAAAAGAAAATTAAAATAATAGAACTCTTCAATTAGATTATGTAGGCAATGCTAACCAAGAGTTGGAGTTATGAAAATATTTTCCTGATTTCGGAAATGTGTAAGGACAAAATTAAGTGAAGTAAAAAGATTACTGTCTTAGGGCTTTCTGGAGCAACAGACCACTATGAGACCAATCTAGATCAAAATCAGAGACTTATGGTAAGATATTGGCTCACATGACTGTAGGGATGTCAAGTTTGAAACTCCTAGGTCAGGTTATAAACTTAGGTAGAATTAATAGTGCATTCATGACATAGAATATTTTGTTCTCTGGGAAACCTGAGTGTTGGCTTTCAAGACCTTTCAACTGATTGGAGAAGGCACACTCACATAATAAAGGATAATGTCTTTTATTTCATGGCAATTGATTGTAGAGATTAACCACATCCACAACAGAACTCCGTGACAGCACCTGGATTAGTGTCTGATTAAACAAATAGGTGCCAGAGTCTAACCAAGTTCACACATAAAACTAACCATAAAAAGTTCTAAATTTACAACCATGACCGTGGATTAGTGATTAAACTGTCACACAAATAAAATAATGAATGTGTATAATGCCCTTGAAAGGTGGCAGAGTAACAAATAAACAATTTACCAAAGAATGAAACAAGAACTTATCTGAGGATTCAGGGAGGAGTAAAAAAGAATCAACTCCTGAAAAAAGACTAGAAACAAAAAAGAAATTATATATGCTCATTTAGAAAGATATTTCATGCTTAAGCATTTGAAAAATGCGAGCTGCTCTTAGGTGAGAACATAGTTTGTCAAATACTTGGTGAGTCAGGTTTTTCTTATATCAGAAGTATTTTATAATTATTTATTGGCTTTGTAATTCACATTCACTGCATAAGTATAATTGCCATGATTTTATAATATACAAAACTAAAAGCTTGACAGTTATATATGAAGTTGAAAAAATATAGATCCTTTTGGAGTAGAAAACAAAGAAGACTCAAGGATCTCATTTTTGTTAGGAAAAATCTGCACTACCAACTTGTTAATGACAGAATGCCTAGTGCTTTTCATTTCTTTACAGATCTCAGTGGAAAGAAGTTAGTATTGGCAGTATGTAAAAATTGTCCATAAAATAAGAATGAAATGGAAAGATCCTAGAATCAAACTTCCTCACTAACAGTCTCAATCTGTTACTTACTATCTCTGTGACCTTGAGAAAATCACCCAATAATTTTGTACCATAGTTTTCTTATATGTAGACCTGATAGTGCCTACTTTATACATCAGTTGTGAAGATATAATTTCATACCTAAAGTACTTTAAAAGTCTCTGGCTTCATCTGTATACTAATTCTATATGAATATCAGTAGTTATTACTAGTGTAGAGTGGTATTAAGGGATTTGATTGATAATTCATATGTTAACACAAAGTGAAAGACAAATAAACATGCCAACTAGCTAACAATTCACCTACACTCAGTCTCTAAATTCTGGACTTTTCATATATATAGATGCACATGATATGTGGTGCTTGTGATAGGCTTTTTTCACCTAGCACAATATTTTCAAGAGTTACCCATCATTTAGCATGCATCAGTATTTTGTTCTTTTTTAATAGCTGAAAAAATATCCCATTACATGAATATGTCATGTTTTACTTACCTGTTCATCAGCTCATGAACATTTGGGTTGTTTTTACTTTTTGACAATTATGAAGGCTGCTGCTATAGATATTCATTTACAGGTTTTTAAATGAGCATATATGTTCAATTCTCTTAGGTATATACCTAGGAGCAGAACTACTGGGTCATGTCATAACTCTATTTTTAACATTTTGAAGAAATAAACTATTTTCCAAAGTGGATGCATCATTTTATCAATTCACCCTTAAGTAATTATGTTCCTATTATTTCACAAACTCATTAATATTTGTTATTGACCATATTTTTTTATTTTATCTATCTTAGATGGTGAAAAGTGATATCTCCTTTTGGTATTAAATGCATTTCCTTGATACTAAGATGTTTGGCATCCTTACAGGTGCTCACCTGCCTTTATATACCTTCTTTGTACCTTACTTTTAAATTCTATTGGTTACAGAGAAGAAATGTCTGATGTAGCAATGTAGCAATGAGTGCTAGTTGTACAAACCTATACTGGCAGAGTTGAATACATGCTCATCACAAATACATCATATGGTTTTCGACTTGATATGGACAAAGAATGAAGACAGCAGTGTACATGCTCAGAGCCTTTGTTGGTGGCTCATGAGAACAAAACCTTCATCCACAGAGGTCACTTCAGAAAGTTAACTCTCCGTGATGATGCTGACAGAGCTCTGGGGTGGGTTTGCTGCCTTTAGAAATGGCTGGAGATAAGTGCCTTTGAATTAATGTTTCAGTCAGATTATGAGTTTAAGATGAAAGAATGCAAAAATTAACAGCAACAAATGACTAAGTTTGAAAATCAAGGATTTATTTTCAAACATGCACAGCATGCAATGACATGATCATCATACATTGGTCTTTCCACAAACAACTCACACAGAGAAAAATTGCAGTCAATAGTGTTATTGCTCAAGTGGGAAGGATGGCAATGTATTATTAGAACAAATTCTCAGAGCAGAAAGAAAATAACTATCATTATATTATCTGGTTTCAACCTGAGTTATTTGGGTCCATTTGCTGACACTTTTCAAATAAGGGCAAATTCCTTTTCTTTGTAATACTTTCAGTTTTGTAAGTCAGTTTTCAGTGAATGGAGAGCATCTAGCTTAGGGTTGAGATAAAATTATCATAACATTCATTTTTAAACCTCAATCTTGATTCGCTTCAAATAGAAAACAAACTCTTCTCAGCAGATAAAGACTAGACTTGTCTATTTTTACAATAACAAAGACATTAGTTGTTCATTAACACAAAAATTGCTCTGACTATACATATAGTTTGACATTTTCTTATTTAAAAATTTTTTATTGAAGTATAATTGATATATAACATTATATTGTTTTAGGTATGCAACATAATGATTTGATATGTGTACATATTGTGAAATAAACACTGAAATAAGTCTAGTTCCATCCATCACCATACAAAATTAACTTTGTATGTATTTACACACTTGACAATTTTCAGATATGCTTTACAATATTACTGACTATAGTCACCAAGCAATACATTATGTCTCCAGGACTTACTTTTTTTATAACTGAAAGTTTGTACCTCTTGACTCCCTTCACCTGTTTCTCCCACTCCCCAGCCTCACCCACTCCTCCCTTCTAGAAACCACTTTTCTGTTCTCCGTATCTATGATTTTGGTTTGGTTTGGTTTGATTTGCTCATTTGTTTTGTTTTTCAGATTCCATGTAAAAGTAAAATCATATGGTGTTTGTCTTTGATTTATTTCATCTAACATAATATCCTCCAGGTCCATCAATGTTGTCACACATGGCAGACTTTTATTCTTTTTTAGATTGGGGTAACATAAGTGTTCAGTCAAGGGGACTGACCTTTAAAAACTAGCCAATATATGCTCTGAGAAGGCTCAGACTGCAAGGAGGAGCTAAATATGTGTTTGAGACAGCTCTAGTGAGCATCTCAGCTGTTTGCCAGAATAAACACCCAATATGTGAGTGCCTAAATATTCAACTGATTCCAGTCCCTTGGCTGAGACTCTCAGCTGAGGACCCAGATATTGTGGAAAGGAAACAAATAATTCCTGTTGTGCTAATTCCTGACTCACAGAATCTGTGATAATAAGTTATTGTTTTACATCAATGTTTTGGCAATAGGTTTTGCAGCCATAGTATCTAAAATACAACTAACGTAACTTACAAGGACTCACAAATTAACACTAAACAAAGACAAATTTGGAAATCTAAATTACTTTCACTAATATTCATGTGATACATAGTCATTATAGTATTCATTGTTATAAATATTTTGACAAATATTTTGTGAAATTTTTATTATCATTGATTGCTTCAATCTATTTAGGTTTTAGTATTTTTATCTCTCATAATGTTTCACCTACATTGTCTAGATGCTTATTTTTGTTTATTCTCTTCTTTCTCACTTATAAAATATGTTCTTTGAAAATTGGGAAGACATTCCTTATTTTAATCACCTCTGTATTTTCGTAGTACATGGAAAATAGTACAAATTTAGTAAATATTTATTGGGTGGACTAAGCAATATCTTTTTTACATCATTTCTATATGGCATTAAGTTATTTTTTTCTACCTAAAGCTGTAAATGTCATGAATTTATTTCATTCTGAGAAAACTAGTTGATTTTTTTCAATATTTCTTATATATCTCTGTTAGAATAAATCAATTGGTTGTTTAAGACTGGAGAAAACTAGGGGCCCCTGGGTGCTTCAGTTGGTTAAGTGTCCAACTTCAGCTTAGATCATGATCTCACAGTTCATGGGTTCAAGCCCTGCGTCGGGTTCTGTGCTGACAGCTAGCTCAGAGCCTGGAGCCTGTTTCAGATTCTGTGTCTCCCTCTCTCTTTGACCCTCCCCTGCTCATGGTCTCTCTCTCTCAGAAATAAAAATAAAAAATTTTTTAAAAATGGAGAAAACTATGCTATCCTCTTCAGCTAAGTATTCTCAGGGTGAGAAACAACTTCTGCTCTACTCCTGGACTTGGAAGAGGTCAAATGCTTGAAATTGGGTACCACATTGTTACGCAACTTTAGCTGTCCATATGTTCTCCAACTCACTAAGTATTTCATCATCAGGTAGAGGTTATGGTCAAGATTGGACATAAATAATTTTTATAAGTAAATGACTCAGATTCCTACAGATATCCCTCCATGGGTCATCAGTTTCCTTCTTACAGCTTATGCCAAATATTCTTGGTGACTTGTGGATTAAGAAAAAACAAATTCTTATGGTCCCCAGATTGTTTACCAGGATATGCTGGCACCATCCAATAGCAGACAGCTGTAGAACTACAGTCCCACTCAGGTGTAATCCTGAAGGGCAGTGATGGAGGGAAATCCTACTCCCGGTGAATAAAATTTTGACCAGGGCATCTGATCATTCTTTTCACCTAGAGAGATGGCCAAATGAATCCACACTGATTCATGAACAATGGATAAATTCATGATCACCTGCCAGTGAGCAGGGACTTTCAGGCAACTTACTTAGAAAATTGGTGAAAAACAGATCTTGGGAAAAGGTATGGAATGAAACTTGCCAAATGGGCACAATGAATGAAAATATTTAATTTATGTAAGTGCTTATTAAAAAGCAGTGTTGGTATAAACTGGTCTCAGTGGTCAGGTGGACAAGATGAGGTTTTTAGTGGATGCCATGCACCTTCTCACCTTAGCTGCTCCTAAACTTGCCCAATGATCTCATGAGAAAATTGTGCCTGACAACAGAGATGAGCATTACAAGTGGACACAGCAGTACTGGCCTCCACTCACAAAGGCCAATCTGATTATCTGATTACCACTGCTGATTGCTTAGGTGACAAAGGACAAAATTATTGCTCTTCATGGCACTATTGTCTGAGGAGATAATCCAGTTACTTGGCAGGTTGATTACTTTGGACACATTCGTCATGAAAGGAACAAAGCTTTGTTTTTTTCTTAATAGGCATTTACTCTAGATATGACTTTGCTTTCTTTCCCTGATAAAAGTGTTTCTGCCAAAACCCTCCTCCATGAATTTACCTAATACCTTGTTCAATGTAATGGTTATCCACACTAGATTGATTCTGAACATGGACTTATTTTATAGCAAATGAAACGCAGCATGAAAACATGCTAATGGAATTCACTGGGTTCCTTATTTCTGTGGCACAGCTAGCCCAGTAGAATGGGGGAATGTCTTTTGTTCTGTGTTTTCCTTTAAATATATTGAGTTCTTCAAGATAATTTATTTTTAGATCTGTTGTAGGTTTGGAGAAAAATTGAGAAGTTAGTGAAGAGATCTCCCATATATTCCATACTCAATTTCCCCCATTATGAACATCTCCTGTTAACATGGCACATTTGTTATAATCAATGTACTGATTGCCATATGATATAACTAAAATCTATATTTTATTAAGATTTCCTTATTTTTCAATTTGTTTAATTATTCATTTGGACTTTTAAAGTCTTATTGACACCTGTTCGGTGGCAACTCTGGGAGATGGAGTCAGCACTGGTATATGGTGTTCATCTTCCAACAGCCAGGATTTAGAGGGAGCTGGCAACAGTACACAACTTTCATTTAGCATGCCAAATCCATTTTGTGACCTTAGAAATTCCAACCTGGTACTACAAGAGGGATAAAAAAATCAAAGATATGGCTCCTGACTTAAGGAACTTGCTTTTTATGTGTATAGATGAAAAGCATGTTGATAAAAAAAAAATACTAGAAAATTAGCCAACTATCAGTCAATGTGGTAAAATGTAGTAAAAAAAAAATCGTGAACCAGTTATGCTTACACTCAGTTTACTTCTCATTTACAAGGAGATGGAGAACCAATAAAAATATAATGACTTCCACTGGCTCTGCTGAATACAAGTCGGATATTAAGAAAACACAGGGGATCAAGAAATGAAATACAGTAGGAGTTGTGATTCTTCAATGAGAAGCTATATGATTTTCAGTCCTTAATAACTGTTTTGAAAGTTTTGATATTAAAAATGAAAATGGTAATAGAGGATAGAGGGATTCTGTGAAAATAAATGAGGACAGACAATGAGTTCCCATGTAAGAGGCATTATATAAATAAAAGATTCAGCTTGCCTATGCTAACATTTTTATGCATGCTTCATCTATGTCTTATTAAGGTACACAGAATATGTCATTGTTCTCTCCTTATGATAGTTTCTCAGGATAGAGAACAATATTAATGGAACTGACCTTCTTCACCCAGGTTCCATTCACTGACCATAGACCACAGCCTCTCAGCTAGTCTAAACACTGAAAACCAGAGAATTCACAGTCTGTGTCCCAAGGCCTTTTTCTTTTCATGGCTTGATTTACTGCACAAGATGGACAGAGGAAACGTGTTACCCTCTGAAACTCTTGCTATAGTAAAATGTGTAAGTTTTATACCTTATGTTGTTAAAGGCAGAAGTGGTTTTACTGCATATTTTATTATATTTTCCTTTGCATTAAAGAATGTTTACATTTATCTCCTATGTTTTGGGAGATAGTATATGTTTTATTTTAATGGTAATTTTAAAAATGAAATAAAAAATCACATGAGCCAAATGTAATAATTTTAAACTAACTAAAATTACATTCTCCTTCACTAGAAAATATATGTCATAAAACATTTTACTTTGGATTATTAAAAAAATACTAGAATGGAAATGCTATCTATATGAAAGTAATGAACCATTATTTCAATATCTCTACTGAAAATAATGATTTTAAAGTTTTGATGGATGCCATTTTGACCCTTGTAGGGAAATAATACTATAACTTTCTTATCTTTTATATTTTGGGAAGAGATTTTTAATAAAAAAAATGCACAATCTGTCTCAATAGAAAATATTAAGAGTGTTTGGAAAGATAACTAAAAGAAAATTTGTTCAGAGGTTTAATCTTAGAAATGATCTCTTTGGCAACTAGATCATAGAGCAATGTTAAGGATTTAACATTTATCTTAAGAAAAAAGAGGGAAAAAAGAATTGAAAAATAGTTTTAAAATCATTTGAGCTCAATATTAAAACCAAAGTGACTTAAAATAAAGACAGAACTACTTGGCTCAAATGAGAAGAAAAATCAACAGTAGTTTGGGTACTTTGGAAATATGGGATTCTTTCCCATGCTAAAGTAATTATATCATATATAATATGAAGTTTGAGTTGAAATAATCTCTTTATGTATGTTTATTTCAGCAAATTATTTTTAATTAAACTGTAACAAATTAGAGGTGTTTCAAAAATTAAGCTCCAATGTGCTGATTCTAAACCACTATAAGTCTAAAATGTCTTGCTAAGAAGTTCCTAAGAGTATGAAATAAGCATGGTGAACTATCATGGCATAAGTAAATTAATTCAATAAACTAGGAAATTTGGAGATCTTTAATATTTACTGTGTATTGAAACTGAAGACCTTAAGTGAATATCTAGGATAAATTCTCAGGTAGAATTTGAAGTCTACACTAATAACTTTTGGAAGTTATTTTCAGTTTTAGGATTATATATTTAATATTTTAAAAAAATTTTTTACATTAGCTTTTTAAAAATATAATTTCTAGAGTAGTAATTCTAATTATATAATTGTGTAATTCCAAATAAATTTTTATGTAGCACAAGGAAAACAAAAATGGATCTTTGGAAAAATGACTGATTCTAGAGCTGGGAGAGGAAATGTACAAGCGAGCCTGGAAAAGCTTGTAGTGTCAGAAATTAGGGAAGTGCTCAAAACCCAAACTAGGGGTACCTGGGTGGCGCAGTCGGTTGAGTGCCTGACTGTTGATTTTAACTCCGGTCATGATCCCAGGTTTAAGTTATGATCCCAGAATTGTGGGATCTAGCCCAGGTTCATGCTCTCCTCTGAGTCCCCCCATCTCCTTATACCCCTCTTCCCTATTGTCACCCCCACCTCTAAAACCAAACCAAAACAAAAACTACAGGGTATGTCAAAGGGACACAAGAGCCAACAGAAACCACTCCCAATATCCAAAGGTGGAATAAAGAACCAAAAAACAAAAAAAAAGAAGAAGAAAATAAATAGACTATAACCATACTGTTATAGACTTAATTGTGTTCCCATAAAATGTCTATGTTGAAGCCCTAAACCCCCCCACCATATAATAGTATTTGAAGATGGGGCTCTTGGGTGGTAATCAGGTTTAGATGGGGTCCTTGTGAAAGGATTAGTGCCGTGTCTCCTCTCTCTCTCTCTCTCTCTCTCTGCAAGGTGAAGACACAGAGAGAAGGTGGGCTATCAGTAAGTCAGGAAGAGAGCCCTCACCAAGGAACTTAATCTTTCTAGACCATGATCTTGAACTTCATAGCTGCCAAGATTATAAGGAACAAATTTTTGAAGTTTATACCATTCAGTGTATTGTATTTTGTTATGGTGGCCCAAGCTAAGACATATACTGATATTAATAAGTGAATGAATGACAAAATAAGGGAGAAGGGACAAAACTTTTCTCTGAAGAATTACAAACAATTTATGTAGATTGTCCCACTCTCAAGAAGGGGTAGCGTAACACCTGTAAGTACAGGCTACACTTGTGACTTTATTCAGAAAGGACAATATGAAAAGGAGATGAGAATAACAGGTGGCAAAACCCGGCAAATACTCCCTCAGCCATGTGGTAAGAGTACCAATAACTGTGATAAATCCTTTTGAAAGGATGTACCCTTGACCTGATGTGATGGAAATGACTGTTTACTTCTGAGTTCCTCTTAACAAAAACTGTACTTCCCAGTCTGAACACGAGAAAAACATCCCACAAGCTGTAATTCAGGGAAACTTCTACAAAATACCTGACCAGCACTTCTCAAAATTCTTAAGGTCATCAAAGACCAAGAAAACCTAAGAAACTGTCACTGCCCAGAGGTGTCTAAGGAGACATGGTGGCTAAGAATAATGCAGAACCCTGGGTGGAATCCTGGAACAGAAACAGGGCTGTAAGTCAAAACTAATGAAGTGTGAAAAATTCTAGAGTTTAGGAAATGGTAGTGTACCCATATCAGTCCCTGAGTTTTAAATCATGGTGACTTAACATGATAATAGAAAAATAGAGTAAGACTAGAGTGGGAATTCTATAGACTTTACAACTTGTGTACAAATGAAACTATTCTATATAAATACAAAAGAATTCTAAATTAAAAATAGTTTTAACAAAAAGCAAGGCAGAGGTAAAGCGTTAGGATTGTCATCTTGTACATCGAATATCAGAATTTAAATAATATAGATTAAATTTCAGTTATATAAGTATTTTATAATCATTTTATTATTACTTAAATATTTAGTGAGTATCCCAATTATTTTATTATAAGACTTTAATCTTCATTTCTTCATTTCCATCTTTTTTCTCTTAGCTGTAATATAATTTATAGTGTTTTTTCCCTGAAATATTTTGTTCATAGTATGTTTTCCCAATCATTCAATAATATACTTCTGAGGTCATCATTGGCCTACTATCTCCCCAATAATGATTTGATATCTGGACTTCTACTCTTCAAAGTCTCTGTATTGCTATGGTAGGAATATGCTGAAGGGTGCTGGGTGCCAGTTACCTACATCCTTCCTACCCGAACACTTCTTCCACACCGATATGGCATCTCTCTTCTTATATCAACATCAACATTTTTATTTTCAGTCTGTTTATATGTCAACATGATAACAGGAACCATAAACTAGTTACCATGTCAATCTTCAGTCACCTTTGTATTGCTTCTACAACTTTCTCTTTGTAGTCCTCTGGAGAGCATACCCATTCCTCGGTTAGGCTCTTTCCTTCCACATGCACGAATCCTGCCTTAGAAGAACATTCTGACCTTTATCTACTCTGTCATGCATTCTTGTCCATAAAAGTATCAATGAATTATCTGACTACTGAGTATGATAGAACCACCAATATGCACAACACAGTCTCTTTTTACTTTGTGTTTGGTATGTTTCTGTCTGCAGGAAGCAAACAGAAAAAGGAAATAGGAAGGATGAAAGCAAAAGGGAAAGAGTAAGAAAGACAGAAACAGGGATGCCTGGGTGGCTCAGGCGAAGCATCCGACTTCGGCTCAGATCATTATCTCACGGTTCCTGGGTTCGAACTCTGCGTCCGGCTCTGTGCTGACAGCTAGCTCAGAGCCTGGAGCCTGCTTCCGATTCTGTGTCTCCCTCTCTCTCTGACCCTCCCCTGCTCACGCTGTCTCTCTCTCTCTCTCAGAAATAAATAAAACATTAAAAATTTTTTTAAAAAAAGACAGAAACAAAGAAAAAATATTTGTTCCTTCACATTATAGGATTTCCCTGGCAGACCCTTTCCCTAAGGGACATGAATGCAATACTGTCTATAATTAGGTAAGTAGGCATTTGTCTATAGCTCTATTATTAATAAAAGCATTGTTTTAACCTGTGCTTGCCCAATCTCCTTGTCTATCTCACAAGTGATTCTGAATCTCTCTGGAGAAGAATTATTTATTGGGTTTCCTGGAATCCACACATAGCCACTATTTTGGTCTTGACTTATCTTTTATAATCCCCTTACCCTAATAGCAGCATGTACTAAGAATAGGCATTTTAAAAATATTTTTATAGTAAGCATTGAACATTGTACCACTAATGACTCAGTAATATAAATTAAAACATTGATCTACTTCACCTTTATTATTCCCTTTTTACATATGAAAATTTAATGTGGAGGCCCAGACAACAGCAATTCTAAGAAACTAAGCCACTGAATGAGAGAGGTGTCAGCACTAATTATTAATAATAATTAATAATAATTTCCAAATCGGTTCTACCCTGCTGCCAGTGGTCCTGTCCTCATTTTGTTTTGTTTTGCTTTAATCTCTCATTTGGACAATTAATCTCACTTGACCTCAGGTTATATCCCAACCAATTTTTCTTCTTGGGCTTCTACAATTTTTCTTTTCAAATTCTCATTATTTTGGCTCAAAGACATCCATTAGTCTAATTTCCTGAGTGAGGCAATCAGGGTTTTTATAACTGGACACCACCTACCTGAACACCTCCCATTTCCTCACCTCATTCTCTCGTCCTTCAGACACAGCATTCTGTCTCTACGTCACCAGCTTGCCAATATATTCATTCTAGATCAGTTTTCTGAATATTCTTTATGAAAATCGCTACTATTGATTTCTTCTCTTTCATAAAAGTAGAGTTCAAAAGCTTTTTCCTGTTTTAAGCCCTTATGAATAACTGTTTGGGATTTACTTATTCTTTCTCCTGTGTGAAAAAACCCAACAGCATCATCTATGCATTTTATGAGCTTTCTTGTTTGCATTAAGTAATAAATATTGAATCTATCTATTAAGTATACATATATTTAATGTTACATATTAAATATCTATATTTAATAATTAAGCTATTTGTGTTAATATTTACCTTATTAAATATTTAATAAATCAATATAACTATAAAATATCAAATGCTTTAACATTTATAAAATGTATAATAAAATTATTAAATATAAAATACATTAAATATTTAATATATTATATTAAGTACATTCTATATTAATATCTATTTATATAATTATATATATTTATAACAATAGTGAATTCAGAATCTTCCTAGGAAGTGGAAATCAAGGATTTCAATTCCAAGTCTTCCCCACATTAGCCATGAAAACTTGGGCATGATACAAGCTCTCTGAAGCTCTTAGTCTTAGCTAACATCTATTACATAATGCCATCAGTAAGGCATCCACATGTAGACAGTAAACATGTTTCCTTTATGCCTGATATATTTATTTGTACAAGGGTGTTTGGATATGTCTTTGTGTTCAATATTTATTAACTGAATGCCTGAAAATATATTGACACATTGAAGCTTATAACTTTTATTCAGTCTGAATTCATGTTTTCTGGGATTACAATAGTATTTCCCAAACTAAATTTGCAAATAAAATTTACTTTTATGCTTTCTTTAAAGAAATAAGTGTGATTTTATAAGTGAACTAATTTTAGAATTGAATTAGGTTAAAAATATTACTTTCTCAGCAAAATATGAAACACAAAGTTTATAGTCTAGTTAGGGAAGGTGAACACTAAAAATAAATAAAGATAAGTGTAATATAATACCAGATACTTCAAATGATTTGAAGAAGTGTAAACCAAGGAAAGGGGAAAGGAACATAGGAACATGGGTGGTGCATTTTAGAGTGAGTGGTCCCAAAAAAAAGTGCTTCTGAGAAGGTGCAGTGAGGGAGAGAGCTTTGCTAATGTGTTCAGTGCAAGTCTCAGTAACAGTGCAAAGGCCCTGAGGTGGGATGATCCTGTTGTGTTGGAAGAACACTAAAGAGTTCAGAGTGCCTTGAGGAGACAGTGAGGGTCTATGAGGTATTCTTGAGGTCAGGGAAATAAGTAGGATTAAATCATTTATACTGACATAGTTCAGTATGGAGTTTAACTCATAACCCAGATGAACTTACATTTGCAAAGGAAACCAAGGAGAAACACATTACATATCTTTTCTCTTTATCTATTTTGTTCTCTGTTCATGTCTTCCTTTATGTCTACTTTCTTTTAGATCAATTGAATAATTCTCAAGATTTCATTGTGATATTATTTCATTTTCAAGATTGTAATTTTGGTTTCATATCATTGGCTTATTAGCTATAACTCTTTATGGCTTTAATCATTGCTTTAGGATTTATAATATATATCTTTAATTTATCATAGTCTGCCTTCATGTGATATATCACTTCACATATAGTACAAGAACCTATGCCAGTATACTACCATTTTTCTGGTTTGGTCCTTCTATTTTACCTTCAGATATTCATGTCTTTATGTTGTTAATTATTTTACAGCTAAATATGAAATAAAGTTTGCAGTACATTTTAACCATTTGGCTTATTTTTTAAACACATTAAATAATTTTAAATCATCTATTATATTCTTTCATTTAATGACTGAATGATATTCCATTTTGTTTATCCATTCATCAGTTGATAGACATTTGAATTGTTTCCACTTTTTAGCCATTATGAATAATTTTTCTGTGAACATTTTTGTGCAAGTGTTTGTGTGGGCATATACTTTTGTTTCTCTAGGGTATATTTATATGCCTGGAAATAGAACTGCTGAGTCATAAGACAACCCTGTGTTTTGCTATTTGAGAAATTGGCAGACTACATTTCACACTCCTACTCACAAAGCTTTTCCCTTGACCAGACTCTAGCTAGGCTCCTCTGAGCCTTGTTCTCAACTAAGCTTCAACCTTTGCCTATAAATATTTGAACAAGCATTAACGTATTTTCTAACAGCTCAAGATTGCATCTCTAGGTTGTCCCCTAGACCCCATTAAAGTGCTTGTCAGAGAATTTACTCTTTGTTCCAGTCAGCATCTAAAGATAGGGTCCTTGTCTCCCACTCTGAGAGGGTAGGAGCCTCAGTTTATTAAGAACCACTTATCAAACCTAGATGGGTTTCACATGGAACAGCCTCCCCTATCTCCATCATACTTTTTGTAAGTTTTTTCTTTCCCTGACTCACCTCAAGCCACACCATATCCCTTCTCTATCTCTCATCTTCCCTTTAAATTAAAACACCCAATCATCTCTATGCAAATCAAAATTAGATTAAGCTCACCCTGGATCATTTCTGTATTACAATAATATATTAATATTTAAAATCTGCCCTTAATATTTTAACTAGTGTCTTAGACAATTTGGGTTGCCATACAAAATACCATGGAATAAGCAGCTTAAACAATAGAAATTCATTTCTCACAGTTCCAGAAAGCCCAAGATCCAGGTACTCCCATATCTGATGTCTGGTCAAGACCCTTATTACAGTGGCCCTGAAGCAGGTGGCAGCACAGAGTTGCACAGAGTGTACCACCAAGCAAGAGAGGAAAGAGTTTATTTGCTCTCCAAGGTAGAAGAGGGCCAGACATCTAGAGAAATGTCAGCCCTGAGCCTCAGTCAGGCTGGAATTTTAAGTTTTGTTGTTTGTTTGTTTTTTTAGGAAATGAGAGTGTTGTAGTTGTGCCCATGGTGGGTATGGGGGGTGGTCAGCTCTTGGCCAGGTAAAGCAATAAGTGGCAGGTTTTTCAAGGGGATCTGTCCAGGACTAGTCTGGGATGTGGGTTGTGGTCAGGCTATAGAAGAATATGTTTGATAGCTGTGATCTATTCTCTGACAATGTGGGGTCCCATGACCTCGAAAAATGAAGAAGGCCAAGTGCAGACATCTGTGAGTTTTGTCTGTAAGTGTGGCTTCATTCCCTCCTCTCTTCATTTAAAATTATTTTTGATTGGGAGAAACTCATTTTTTCATAAGTACTTCCTACTGAGTAAAGGCAAAGAACTCTCCGTACCTAGCTGCAAGAGAAATGAGAGTGAAGGAGAGGGTGTAGCAGACTGCTCTTAAATCAAGGGCTTGAATGTGAGCTTGTTGAGATCTTAGAGAACTACCAAGAGCTGAGATTTGGTCCTGAATGAAAGACATTAGATATTTTAAGATACAAGGCCCCAAAATAAGGGCTATTACAATAATCATCAAAGGTCCCAGGAAAGGAGAGAGCCATAAGAACCAAGACCAGATATCTGGTTTCCAGGAAAACTATCAACCCCCCAGTTCTTATATTGTTTTGGATTATTTTTAGTTGTGTTGATGATTTTTATCAAGGCTGCCTAAGACCTGGCCTGACTCATTTAAGTAGAAGCAACATTTTTTTCTGTAGTAAAGCATAAGTTTCCCCCTAATAAGCAGTCAATAGGTCTAAAACTTAATGATTTTGAAGAACTACTCCTGCCAGGGAATCAATCTGTCTCTGCAACTTTTGGAGTGTGGAAGCCAAATCAGCTTCTTGTTGGCTCAGGAAAAGAGAATTCCTGTGTATAGATAGAATGGGCTATTCCTCCTGTGCCTAACACAATTTCTGTAAGGATGCCAAGGAAGATGAAGATAGATGCTGGCTCAGTTCTGCAACAGTGAGGTAAAGACTGGTTTTTTACTTGATTGCCTGTTACAGTCTGTCCTAAGGGTGTGAGGACTGGTGAGTTGGGCAAGTGTAGGTCAGTGATTAGGTATATGATGGTGCAGTGCTCCTTCCAAGTGGGAGGTAAGCAGACAAAGTCCTGTGTTTTATAGAAATAATAAGTGTAAGAATTGCGTTCAATGTAGGGCAAGAGGGTGAGTTATCCTGGTGTAAGCAAAATCCTAGGTACGTGACAGATTGTTGATGAAATTAGGCTTTGGAGAGGGAGACATTATAACCTTTGTTTAGGAAGGTGAGGAAAGTGATGGTGTGAGAAACAGAAGTGGACAAAGAACAGCTACAGAGAAGGAGGTCATCTACATATTGAATAAGGGTACTATTTGGAAGAGAGAGGTTAAAAGAATCCGATGCCAGTGCTTATCCAAAGAGGTAGAGGCTATCCCTAAAACCCTATGGGAGAACTGTCCAAGTTAACTGTTGGGAGTGTTGGGTGTTGGGGTCAGTCCAGGTAAAAGTGAAAAGGTCCTGGGATTTTGGGGAGACAGGAGTAGAGGAAAACATGTTCTCAAGATCTAAGACAGTGAAGCATATGGTAGATGGTGGAATGGTGGAGAGAAGGGCATTTGGATTGAGGACAACGGGGTGTATGGGGACAATTACTTCATTGATAATTCTGAGATCCTGGACTAATCTAAAAGAACCACCTGGCCTTTTGACTGGAAGGACTGGAATATTATAAGGAGAGTTAGTAGGCTTTAATATGATGAAAGTAATTCAGAAATGAGGGATTATAAGCCTCACAAGGCCTCAGGTTTGAGAGGATATTGGGGTTTTGAAGGGAAAAAGGTAGGATCTTAAGGGGATGGGAGTGAGGTAAGTAGACTTCATTGGCTTTGAGTTGGCCCATACAGAGGAGGGAACTGAAGTCATAAATGGAGAGAGTGAGTTGGGAGCAGAGTGTGTAGGTTCAGTAAGGAGTCCCAAGAATTGGGATTGTAAGTGTATGGGGTGCAGATGAAAGTGAGTTCCTAGCTTGGTCATGATGCCTAATCCCATGAGGGGGACAGGATAGTGTGGCAGAACAAGAAAGCAATTGCTAAAGATTTGATTTCCTGGGGCACATGAAAAGAGCAGAGTCGCTGAAGGATGAAAAAGAATGTCATCAACCACAACAACAGATGAGGAAAGGAAAAGACGGTTTTAAAAATCCAGGGAGAGTGCTGTAGATTGCTCCTGTGTGCATAAGAAATAATATATTCTTTCCTTTAATGGAGAGAGTTACCCTGGACTCAGTGGTGGAGATCATATGTAGGGGAGCTTTTGCTTATCTTAGGGCATCTCAGTCCATACCGTGAAAAAAATCCTGACAGATCGCCTACTGGGAATATGGCTGCTCTCCCTATTTGGGCTCTGAAGACAGGTTTTTGAGGGTGGAGTTCATAAGGTTGAACTAGTTTTTCATCACTTTGTCTCCTTTTCTCTTTGATTTCCTGTGTGTTCTTAAAACCTTGAAGGCCAGGTATAGTGATTCAGATTGAAGGGTTTGAGGACTTTTATCTATTTTTTGAAGAGTTTTCTTCTGGGGTAGTATGGTGGAGAGAATAACATATAGGTCCCTCCACAAGAAATCATAGGAGAGGGTGAGATATCCAAATTATTTGTTGAATATGGAGGGATCAGTTGAGAAAGAGCAAGCTTAGATTCTGTATGAGAAAAATCGGCATGGAGAAGAGAACATGGACATGGACTCTCTGCTTCAGGCACCTCCCTAAGAAGGAATTGGGTGGTGGGAGCATCAGGAGGTTGGTAAGAGTGGCCAACAATGAGTGTGGATGGGAGAAGGATCAACATGTGGAATCAAGGGCTGAAGGGTAAGGTAACGGGGTGACAGTGAGTCTGAGGGGAAGGAGGGGTTGCTGCAGAGGTGCCACGTGGGGATTGACTGCAGGCAGGTGGAAAGGCAGAGGTTGGTCGGCAGGGTTGAAGTCTGAGTCAGGAGAATCGGGGAGAGGGAGAGGGGTCTTTAGGGAGATAGAAGGAGCATTTGGCAGGCAGCGCTAAAACCAGGATGACAAGCAAGTTCAAAGAAACTTCGACATAAGGAACCTCATGCCATTTTCCAGGTGATGACAATACAATCTCACTTGGAGAAGAGTATTGTGGTTAAGAGAGCCATTTTCTGGCCAAACCTCCTAGTCACCCAATTTATATTGAGGCCAGCCTGTGTTACAGAAGATTATAAGACCTGTGGGCTGTATATCTTATTTTAATTGAAGGTTTTGAGATATTTAAGGAGGCATCCCACAGAATAGTCCTTGGAAGGGACAGGCAAGATATTGCCAATCTGGAAATCTAGGAAAAGAAGGGAGATTTTGAGGACTAGGAACAAAGGGGGAAACGTGAAGGAATACATCTTGAGTCAGCATCCAGAGAAACCCTGACCAGTGTGGAGCCCCAGAGAAAGAGGCATTCCCCAAATTCAAGGGTCTGTGTGAGGGGAGGTATTGAAGATCCCAAGACTGCATAAATACCCAGAGTAGGCATCCCTTCAAAGACCAATTTGTTGATTGTTGACTGAGCCCAGTAAAATGAAGCTTGAATCCTGCTGTGGGGGGAATCAGCCAACACCTGGTGATTGTTCTCAATGATATAGGCCTCGCAGAGTTCTCCTGAATATGAAAATTTGACTTATCCTAGATTAGGCCACAAGGAGATCTGGTTGAGATGGATCAGCAGGTGATAACCAGCTCGCATACTTAGGGCCACCAAAAGGTCAGCATGGCCTGTGACACAGGTGGTGAAGAATTGCACAAAGATTGGAACACCAAGGGAGAGTTATTCACTCTCCAGAGGAGAAGAGGGGCCAGGCAGCTAGAAAAATGCTGGTCTGGAGCTTCTGTCTGGCTGAGCATTTTAAGGGTTTTGGTTTGGTTTGGTGTGGTTTGGTTTGGTTTTTGAAGGAGAAAAGTTGTAGATGAGAAAGTTGTAGATGCGCTCATGACAGGTATGGGGAGGGGTTGACTCTTGGCCAAGTAGAGCAGGAGTAGGCAGGTTTTTCAAGGGTCTCCATCCAGGACTTGTCTGGGATGTGGGTTATGGTCAGGCTGGAGAAGCATACTTGGTAGTTGAGGTCTGTTTTCTAGGAATGTAAGGACTGGTGACCTAGAAAAGCAAGGAGGGCCAAGTCCAGACATTTATAAATTTTGTCTGTAAATGTGGTTGGAGGGTGAGGGAGGCTTTGAGTAGATTCTTTTCAATCCTCTTCCTGGTTTGCAGATAGCCATTCTCTTGTATCCTTACACAGCAAATAGAGAGGGCTCTGACCTCTTCCTCAGGTGGTAAAGACACTAATACCATTATGGAGGATCCACCCTCATAAATATCTAAATCTGATCACCTTACAAGGCTCCACCTCCAAATACTATCACATTGGAATTAGGATTTACCATGAGGGTCTGAGAACACAAACATTCAGTTCATAACTCTATTGCCTGGCTTTGTTTATCTTTAACATTCCCAGCAGTAAAGTATTGGAAGGTTCTGATTCTTCTACCTTCTCACCAAAACTTGTTATTATTTGGCTTTATGACCCTAATGTGTTTCTTTTTTATTGCTGAGTGCTATTTAACTGTATGTACCTCAATTCTTTTAAATGTTCAGGTAATCTAAGACATTGTGGTTGTTTCAAGTTTGGGACTATTACAAATAAAGCTAGGGAAATTCATATACAGGCTTTTACGTGCATGTGTTCATTTCTCTGGGATAAATGCCCTCAAACATATAATAAGTGCATGTGTAATTTTTTTTTTAAATGTTTTATTTATTTCTAGGAGAGAGAGAAAGACAGACAGCGTGAACAGGGGAGGGTCAGAGAGAGAGGGAGTCACAGACTGAAACGGGCTCCAGGCTCCGAGCTGGCAGTCAGCACAGAGCCCGACGCGGGGCTCGAACCCACGAACCATGAGATCATGACCTAAGCGAAAGTCGGACGCTTAACCGACTAAGCCACCCAGGCGCCCCAATGCATGTGTAATTTTTAAAAAGAACTGCCAAACTATTTCTGAAGTGACTGTACCATTTTATATTCCCACCAGAAATATATAAGTGATCCATTTTCTCTGCACTTTTAAAAGCATTTTATATTATCACTATTTTTTAGTTTGCCTGTTCTAATAGTATGAAGAGATAGCTAGTTTTTTCGTTAAAAAAACTCAGAATGAGAAGAAAAATGCATTGTATTTACCTATATATTCACTCTTTTCATTGTTCTTTCTTCCTAATATTCCAGGATTTTTTTAAGCTTATTTATTTAATTTGCGAGAGTGAGAACCAGCATGGGAGGAGCAGAGAGAGAGAGGGAGAGAAAGAATCTCAAGCAGGCTCCACACTTCCAGCATGGAGCCCCACATTGGACTAGAACTCAGGAATATGTGAAGTCATGATGGGAGCCAAAACCAAGAGTCCAACGGCTTTGCTGACTTAGTCACCTAAACATCTCATCAGGATTCTTTATTAACCATTGATTTTCCCTCTGAAGAACTTCCTCTAAACCATTCTTACACGGTAAGTTTTATCATGACAAATTCTCTTAGTTTTGATTCATCTCAGATTACCTTGATTCCCCCATCATTCCAGATGAATATTTTCTTTAGTTTTTTTTTTTTTTAAATGAGAAATCCGGTATTATTTGAATTGTTTTTTTCTATCGAATTGTAGATTTTTTTCTTGCTGCTTTCAAAGTTTTTGTGCCCAGTGTTCAGAATGGGTATTGACAGTGTTGACAATGATGAGTCCTGGTATATGTTTCTTTGGATATGTTTTGTTAGCTGTCTGAATTTATAGGCTTATTGCTTTTGCCATCCTGGAAACTTTTCAGCTTTCTTTGAATCCTTTTTCAGTCCCACTCACTTTTTTTTTCACTTTTTGGAATTTTGATGACATGAGTATTAGATCTTTTGTTATAGTTGAAAAGGACCTCACATCGAAATATCTTCTTCTACTCTGTGGCTTGCTCTTTTACTTTCTTAATGATGTCTTTTGATGAGCAGAAGTGTTAATTTTGATTAAATCCAACTTATTTTTTTCTAAAAAAAAAAAAAGAAAAGGACCTCACAGTTTTGTACTTTTTTTTAAGTTTGTTTTTCACTGTTTTCCTTGTTTCTTATATCTAATAATTCTACAATTCTGTCTTCAAATTCAGTGATAATTTTCTTTGTCCTTTCCATTTTGCTGTTGAGTCTATCCATTGAGGGTTTTTTTTATTATAAAGTTTTTCAGTTATAAAATTTTAATTTGGCTGTCTTGTTATCTTCTATTTATTTACTGTGACTTCCTATTTCTCTGTTAGAATTATTTTTTTCATTTCATTCAAGCATGTTCATAATTGCTCTTTGAAACATTTTTCGATGGCTGATTTGAAGTCATGGTCTAATAATTCCGTCATCAGTATCATCTCGGTGTTGATATATGTTGATTATCTTTTCTTATTCAAATTGAGATTTTTTTCCTGGTTTGTGTTATGACAAGTGGTTTTTGATGATTACCTGGGTATTTGGGAGTATTACAAGACCCTGGATCTTACCTGAACCCATTATATTTGACTTTGTCAGACACTGCTGTGACAAAGAAGATGGGTGTTGCCTTGTTGCTGCCGGGAAGGAGAAGGGAATAAGTCTTGACTCCACACTAGGTCTCCTTTGACACTCATGGGTGTCAGAGGTAGAGGTTCATGGTTTTCAATAGGCCTTCATTGATGCTATCCTTGGCTAAGAGTATCTTTTGTACCTATGGTCACATGACCTCCACTGACACCATTGTGGGAGGGGTGTGACTTTATTACACCTGGGCAGTGGTGAAAGTCCTGGTTCTGCACTAGGCCTTCTCTGACATCCTGTGGAGACAGAGGAGAGTTTCCCATGCCATCAGATTGGAGTAAAAGTCCACACAACCCATGTGATCGCCATTAAAACTGTGGGGCAAGGGTCTCATTACTATCCAGTAGGAATGAAAGTCCTGGTTCCCTGTTAAGGCTCTCTTGATATTACATCAGTAGGGGGACTGAGACATTTATACTTTTTCAAAATATTATCTTAATTGTTATCTATAAATTAGATTACATTGAAATGCAGACTATAAACACTAAGTATCTCTACCCTAAGTGCAAACTATGGCCGGCAGACCAAATCTGGTTCATGGTCTGTTTTGTGCAGCCTATATTTAAACATAATTTTTACATTTTAAAAGGTAGATTTTCTAAAAAAGAAAATGCAACAGAGGTCTCTGTCACCTAAAAAGCATAAAATATTTATATATTATCTCTTACAAGAAAAGTTTACAAGCCCCTGCCTTACGGGAAAAAAAACAAACAGGCAAGAAGACAAAGCAAACACACTCAAGCTTAGTCACATGCAAGTGTCATGAAAATATGATTCCAGGTTTCTAGTCTTACTAGAATTCAATAGTGTGTGAGTAATGTAAGCCAAAGACACACCAAGACTCCAGTCTCTCATTTTATTGATTCTGTTGGCCAAAGGGAGGTAGTAAAAAATAATATATAAAAATATCAAGTTCAGGGCACCTTGGCTCAATCCATTAAGTATCTGACTTTAGCTCAGGTTACAGTCTCACAGCTGGTAAGTTCGAGCCCTGAATCAGGCTCTGTGCTGACAACTCAGAGCCTGGACTTGCTTCTGGTTCTGTGTCTCCCTCTCTCTGCCTCTCTCTCTCTCTCAAATAAATAAACATTAAAAATTTAAATGTGTAGCAACATGGAACATGGATGGAACTTGAGGGTGTTATGCTGAGCGAAATAAGTCAAGCAGAGAAGGACAAATACCATATTTTGCACATATAGGAGGATTAGGAGGAACTTAATGGAGGGCCAAGGGGGAGAAGAAAGGGGGAAATAGTGAGGGGCAGGGAGAGAGACAAACCATGAGAGATTCTTGATTGATGAGAACAAACTGAAGACTGATGGAGGTGGAAGGGAGGGGGGAGATGGACATGGAGGAGGGCACTTGTGGGGATGAGCACTGGGTGTTATATGGAAACCAACTTGACAATAAACTATCTGTAAAAAATTTTTTTTTTAAATATGTAAAGTTCTTAGACTGGGGAGCACTCTAAATAGAAGTAAATCCTATTTGTCTTTCAACCTTTCTGCCTCGCTAGTACAATCATTATGACAAGTGTCCTATGCACTTCCCTCCTTCCAGTTTCTCCAGATCTTGCCTCCACATCCACTCTGGGGAAACCCAAACTGAGACACTCATGTTCCTAACTTTAGCACTGGCAAATGAAGAATAGCTAAAGTCAGAGATTAGGAGTATCTAAGAGCAATTAGTACAAAATGTGGTTAATGAAGTACCTGGAAGAATAGGTGACTATTGACACAGATGCTCTGAAAACCCAATTGCTGAAGTGACCATTACATCTTATTACACGAAAATAGTTTAGATCCTTTTTATTAAATCCAAGTTAGTTAACATATAGTGTAATAATGGTTTCAGAAGTAGAATTTAGTGATTCATCACTCACATATAACACCCAGTTCTCATCCCAACAAATACCCTCCATCATACCCATCACCCATTTAGCCCATCCCCCCACCTGCTGCCCTCCAGCAACCCGTAGTTTGTTCTCTGTATTTAAGAATCTTATGGTTTGCTTCCCCTCTGTTTTTTATCTTATTTTTACTTTCCTTTCTCTATGTTCATCTTAAATTTTCCTTAAATTCCTTAAATTCCACATATGAATGAAATCATAGGGTATTTGTCTTCTCTGACTGACTTATTTTGCTTAGCATAATATACTGTAGCTCCATCCACATTGTTGCAAATGGCAAGATTTTATTCTTTTTGATCATGGAGTAATATTCCATATATATATATAGATAGATGTCAATTGACATCTGGGTTCTTTCCATAATTTGGCTATTGTTGACAGTGCTGCTATAAACATTTAGGTGCAAATGTCCCTTTAATTAGCATTTTTTTAATCTTTTGGATAAATACCTAGTAGTGCAATTGCTAGATTGTAGGGTAGCTCTATTTTTAATTTTTTAAGGAACCTCCAAGCTGTATTCTAGAGTGGTTCCACCAGTTTTCATTCTCACCAAAAGTACAAAAGGATTCCCCTTTCTACACATCCTCACCAATATCTGTTGTTGCCTGAGCTGTTCATTTTAGCCATTCTTACAGGTGTGAGGTGGTATCTCATTGTGGTTTTGATTTGTATTTCCCTGATGATGAGTGATGTTGAAAATCTTTTTATGTGTCTGTTTGCCATCTGGATGTCTTCTTTGGAAAAGTGTCTTCTCAAGGTTAGCACCTTAAAATGGGTGCAACCAAAAAATGGGGTTGTCTATATTCAATATCTCTGCATATTATTGCTGATTTTCTGACTACTGCTGTCTAATGAAGAGGATCTAGACTATGTTTATTAAAAGAAACAAAGTTTTAAATAGTTCCAATGTTTACTTAAAATCTTAAGCATATAATTTTGAGCATCGAAGACTATATTTTTTGTACTTTATTTTATTTTTTAAGTTTGTATTTTAATTCCAATTAGTTACCATACAGTGTTATATTAATTTCAGCTCGTCAAGGATTATTTTTATGAGAAAGTTTCTAAGCAATAAAAAATAGTTATTTACTAAGTTATAAATTATGGTACTCAAACCCCTTGATGGAAAAATAGCTCACAATAATGATTTGGCTCTAAATGACTCAGTTCATCAAAAAATACCCTGAGAAATTTCTTATTAAAATGACAAATCATATGCTATTTCAAACTCATTAAATATATTAAGATGATATGATTCGGGCTATCTGGGTGGCTCTTAGTCTTGGTTCAGGTAATGATCTTATAGTTCATGAGTTGGAGCCCTGCATCAGTCTCTGCACTGACCATGAGGAGCCTGCTTAGGGTTCTCTTTTTCTCCCTCTTTCTCTGTCCCTCTTCTGCTCTATCATGGTCTCTCTCTCTCTCTCTCAAAAATAAATAAATAAAAATTTTAGAAAATGATATACTTCTAATAGCTTAATATTAAAATGGAATGCATTGAAATGGAAATTCCATTACTGAGCCTCCATAGAGATTCCATGAGAGGTTATCAACTGACCATTAACAATGGACTGTTTCATTTGCCACTGATATATCCCTCCCTATATCTTGACTGGCAATCCATTTGGAGAAGAAGCTGAGTATGTATGACTCAACCTATTCATTCTCTTTTCTTTTCTGTCCCTCCCTCCTCTGTATATTTCCAGGGTGCATGTCTGCTCTATTGGTATCTGTGCTCTAGGCAGTCTGTCCCTAAGCCCAGATTTCCTATTCATATCAGGGACTAGGGAGGAAAGTGTGCTTAATTCAAATGCAGAGTGTGAGGAAGCCCAGCAAAGATGTGATTCTTACCTAGGTTACAATGTGAGCCCTAGCAATAAAGCTGATGTTGTTCTCTGCATCTATAAGGTCTTTGTATCTATTTTTCCATATATATATATATATATATACATATATACATATGTACATACACATATACATATATATATATGGAAGAAATATATATATATATTCCATATATATATGGAAGAAAAGAAGAAGAAAAGAAAGAAAAAGAAGCAGAGGAAGCTGAAAAGCAATTATTTCATGGCACTCCAGTTACAATTGAGAATTTCTTAAGTTGGAAAGCCAAGTTTGATGAAGAACTCTTATATATATATATATGGAGGTTAATACTAGCTGGATTGTTTAAGTAACTAACATCTCTTTGTCTTAGTTTATTATTTTATAAAATAATTAATCTTTAATTGGGCCTAACATATATAAACACTCAGTATATTTTAATTGACAGCACAATCACTGTTAATCCACATCATTAGTCTCTCTTACATGTGACTTCACTGTTAAAAAAATAAAATAATTTTATGGACTCAAAGTGTAAAAAAGACCAAAAAAGTTTTAGAAAATACAAAAGCAGGGAAATTCAATTTATACATAAAATTGTAATTGAGCAACTGACATTTACAAAGTTAATTGCCATAAAATAATTTACTGCAACTTAGTAAACTAAAAGGTAACCTAAATTATATCTGTATGAAAGGAATTGGCTTGAAATCAATGTGAATACAATAAAAAGTTACTGCTAAAATTTGAGTTATGCTATGAGCTCACTTACATCTGATTTAATATTTGATTTGAGAATAACATCATTTTGTTTAAGTGTTAATAAATGATGAAAACAAATTATAAGAAGTAACTTCCATATTGATGTAATTGCAATGAGGAGATTCTATGTACATGAATAAATAGGCCTATAATAGTTTACAAAAAAAAATTAAAGTGCTTGCTTTGCAAATATAGTGGCCCCTTTTTATGTATTTAAGTGTGCCCTTTTTGTGTGATTATTTGTTTGCTTATTTCACTAGTAGAAAAGTTAATGGAAGAAAGAATATATTACATTTACTAGTCAATTGAAGTAATGCAAAGAAAAAACTATTATGCACAACAATGGAAATAATGGGATTTCTATTAAATCCCTTGTTAACAAATATAATCTGTAATCAAAATTAGTTCCTAAACTCTATTTAACCTTGAATTATCCATGTATATGTAAAATAATGTATGCTTCAAGGAAATCATTATACTATAAGTTGCAATATACATATAAACTTATACATATAAACTGCAAAGTGTGTGTGTATGTATGTGCATGTGTGTGTATCTTTACTGATATGTAAATAAATTTAATTTTCTCTTTTACTATAAGCTTTCTTTCATTTAAGGGAAGTTATCAAAGTAATGGATAAATCACTATAACGTTTTGTATATCATTGCATAGCAATGAAGTGAATAGACCAGTTGGTCATTGAATGCAGCATTCCGCATAGTGTGGTTTCTCAGATAGAGCACAGTGCATCATGACATTAGTTGAATGAGGCCTGCCCTACAGTGTTCCTTCACAGAGTTGAATATATACCATAGCTTATCCTTCCATGATGGAGTCTTCAAACATCGCTAACTTAATGAAACAAACGGGTTACTGAATGCTCCACATCCTACAGTATTGTTTCACAGAGTTGAGACTTCTATACTTCCCTCATGGGTCTCCTTATGTGTATTCTAATACTACCAGCCTAGTAAAACAGGACCTTAGTTGAATGAGGCGTTCCCCACAATGTTCATGAATGGAGTTGAGTATGTACCACTTAACTGAAGCTTCCAAGCATGGGTTTTCAAAGATACCATCATAGTGAAACAAACTGGTCATTTAATGCTGCATTCCGCTTAGTGGGGTTTCTCAGAACGAGCACAGTACACGTCCCTCGTTGGTCTCTGCAGCTGTATTCTAACACTACGAACACAGTGAATCATGACATTAGTTGAATGAAGCCTGCCCCACATCTTCCTTCACAGAATTAAGTATATAGCACTTAGCTTATCCTTCCACCCAGGTGTCTTCAAACATCGCTGAAACAAACAAGTAACAGAATACCGCATTCCCCTCAGTGTTGCTTCACAGAGTTAAGCCCTCTGCATTCCCTCATAGGTTTCCGTATGTGTATTCCAACACTACTAGAATAGTGAAACAAGACTTTAGTTGAATATGGCGTTCCCCACAATGTTCATTAACGGAGTTGAGTATGTACCACTTAAATGAAGCTTCCAAGCATGAGTTTTCAAAGAGTACCAACGGAAAGAAACGACTTGTCATTGAATGCTGCATTCCTCATAGTGTAGTTTCTCGGAATGAGCACAGTGTACTTCCCACATTGGTCTCCACAACTGTATTCTAACACTACACACACAGTTAAACATGACCTAAGCTGAATGAGGCCTGCACCACATATTCCTACACAGAGTTGACTATATAACATTAGCTCATCCTTCCAAGCAGGAGTATTCAAATATCGCTAACTTTCTGAAACAACCAGGTAACTGAATGCTTCATTCTGTACACTGTTGTTTCACGGAGTTGAGCTTCCCTCCGAGGTCTCTGTATGCATAGTCTAACACTGCTAGCATAGTGAAACGAGAAGTTAATTGAACGAGGCGTTCCCCACAGTGTTCCCGCACTGAGTTGAGTAAGTTGAGTATGTAACACTTAACTGAAGCTTCCATGCACATGTTTTCAAAGAGTACCGACTTAGTGAATCGACCTGGTGATTGAAGGCTGCATTTCGCATGGTGTGGATCTACGATTGAGCACAGTGCACTTCCATCGTTGGTCTCCGTAACTGTATTCTAACATAAGGAACACAGTGAATCATGACGTTAGTTGAATGAGGCCTGCCCTACAGTGTTCCTTCACAGAGTTGAGTATGGAACACTTAGCTATCCTTCCTGTCACTTAGGGAAACAACCGGGGAACGGAATGCTGCATTCGGCAGAGTCTTGTTTCACAGAGCTGAGCATCCTGCACTTCCCTCATTGGACTCCGCTTGTGTATTCTACACTTATAGCCTAGTGAAAAAGGACTTTAGTTGAATGAGGCGTTCCCCACAATGTTCATGAACGGAGTTGAGTATGTACCACTTAACTGAAGCTTCCAAGCATGAGTTTTCAAAGATACCATCATAGTGAAACGAACTGGTCATTTAATGCTGCATTCCGCTTAGTGGGGTTTCTCAGAACGAGCACAGTGCATGTCCCTCGTTGGTCTCTGCAGCTGTATTCTAACACTACGAACACAGTGAATCATGAATTTAGTTGAATGAGGCCTGCCCTACAGGGTTCCTTCCCACTGTTGAGTACATAACACTTACCTTAGTTTCCAAGTAGGTGTCTTCAAACATCGCTACCGTACTGAAACAACCAGGTAACTGAATGATGCATTCCGCTCTTCGTTTTTTCAGAGTTGAGCCTTCTTCTCTTCCCTCATAGGTCTCCGCAGGGGTAGTCTAACACACACTACTAGCATAGCGAAATGAGACCTTAGTGGGATGAGGATTTCCCCTCAGTGTTCACACACCGAGTTCTTTAGGAAACATCTAACTGAAGCTTCCATGCGTATGTTTTCATGGCGTACCAATGAAATGAATTGAACAGGTCATTGAACGCCGCATTCCGCATAGTGTGGTTTCTCAGAGCACACTGCACTTCCCTCGTTGGTCTCCACAACTGTATTCTAACCTACGAACACAGTGTATCATGACGTTACTTGAATGAGGCCTGCACCACAGTGTTCCTTCACACAGTTGAGAACTGAACACAGAGCTTATCATTCCACGCCGTAGTTTTCAAACATCACTAATCTAGTGAAACAACCAGGTAACTGATTGATGCATTCCACACCGTGTTGTGTCACAGAGTTGAGTCTTCTGCACTTCCATCTTAGGTCTCCGGGTGTGTATTCTAACACTACTAGCATAGTGAAACAGGAACTTAGTTGAATGAGGCGTTCCCCACAATGTTCATGAACAGAGTTGAGTGTGTTACACTTAGCTGAAGCTTCCATGAATGTGTTTTCAAAGAGTACCAGCGATGGGAAACAACCTGGTAACTGATGCATTCAGCTTGATGTGGAATCTCAGATTGAGCACAGTGTACTTCCCTCGTTGGTCTCCACAACTGTATTCTAACACTACGAACACAGTGTATCATGACGTTACTTGAATGAGGCCTGCGCCACAGTGTTCCTTCACACAGTTGAGAACTGAACACAGAGCTTATCATTCCACGCCGTAGTTTTCAAACATCACTAATCTAGTGAAACAACCAGGTAACTGATTGATGCATTCTGCACCGTGTTGTGTCACAAAGTTGAGTCTTCTGCACTTCCATCTTAGGGCTCCCTGTGTGTATTCTAACACTACTAGCATAGTGAAACAAGACCTTAGTTGAATGAGGCGTTCCCCACAATTTTCATGAACGGAGCTGAGTATGTACCACTTAATTGAAGCTTCCAAGCATGTGTTTTCAAAGGGTACCAACGTAGGGAAACGACTGGTCATTGAATGCTGCATTCCGCATAGTGTAGTTTCTCAGAATGAGCACAGTGTACTTCCCTCGTTGGTCTCCACAACTGTATTCTAACACTACCAACACAGTGTATCATGACGTTAGTTGAATGAGGCCTGCCTCACAGTGTTCCTTCACAGAGTTGAATATATCCCTTAGCTTATCCTTCCATGACGGAATCTTCAAACATCGCTGACTTGGTGAAACAACCGGGTTACTGATTGCTGCATTCCGCACAGTATTGTTTCACAGAGTTGAGCCTTCTATACTCCCTCATAGGTCTCCGTAGGGGTATTCTAGCAGACACTACTTGCATAGTGAAACGAAACCTTAGTGGAATGAAGATATCCCCTCAGTGTTCATGCACCGAGTTCATTAGGAAACACTTATCTGAAGCTTCCTTGCGTATGTTTTCATAGCATAGCAATGAAGTGAATCGAACTGGTCATTGAATGCAGCATTCCTCATAGTTTGGAATCTCAGATAGAGCACAGTGCACTTCTCTCGTTGGTCTCCACAACTGTATTCTAATGCTATGAACACAGTGAATCATGAATTTAGTGGAATGAGGCCTGCCCCACAGTGTTCCTTCACAGAGTTGAGTATATACTATAGCTTATTCTTCCATGAAGGAGTCTTCAAACATTGCTGACTTGGTGAAACAACCGGGTTACTGAATGCTGCATTCTGCACAGTATTGTTTCACAGAGTTGAGCCTTCTATACTTCCCTCATGGGGCTCCGTATGTGTATTCTAATACTACCAGCCTACTAAAACAGGACCTTAGTTGAATGAGGCATTCCCCAGAATGTTCATGAACGGAGTTGAGTATGTACCACATAACTGAAGCTTCCAAGCATGGGTTTTCAAAGAGTACCAACGGAAAGAAACGACTGGTCATTGATTGCTGCATTCCTCAGTGTAGTTCCTCGGAATGAGCACAGTGTCCTTCCCACATTGGTCTCCACAATTGTACATTAACACTACGCACACAGTTAGACATGACCTAAGCTGAATGAGGCCTGCACCACATGTTCCTGCACAGTCTTCACTATATAACATTAGCTCATCCTTCCAAGCTTTACCATACATTAGACATCGTCACCATTGTTCTAAGGATTTTTTTAATCTAGCAAAATGTATGAATTTTGTTAAGATTTTTAATTCTGAAAGCTGAGGAAACTAGCTAAAATGATGAAACAGAAGAATTCTCAAGGGAAATGTCAGGAAGAAATGACAGCTAATTATATGTATTTTAATTACATTTATTTTCATTATAAATAATACATATGATCCAGAATTTAGAATAATAGTCATAAGATTAATCGCTGGGTTTTATGGCTGAAAGTTAACTATTTATTTTTAAAAAATTAACATTTTTATTTATTTTTGAGACAGCATGAGTGGGGGAGGAACAGAGAGAGAGAGAAGGAGAGACATAATCTGAAGCAAGCTCCAGGCTCCAAGATGTCAGCACAGAGTCCAACGCTGGGCTCAAAGCCACAAACCATGAGATCATGGCCTCAACCACAGTTAGATGCTTAACTGACTGAGCCACCCAGGCACCCCTGAAAGTTGGCTAACTTTAAATAAGTGATCTGAGAATAATCTTACAACACAAGCCAGTCAATTGTATTTTTGAAATTATACATTAGAACACTCTATTTTAAAAGTTTGGTTGTGGTAAAATATATATAACACAAAATTTACCATAGTAATAAATTTTAAGTGCATGGTTCAGTAGTGTTAAGCACATTCAGCTTGTCATACATCCAATCTCCAAAACTTTTTAACTTCAAGACTTAAAGTTTACACTCATTAAACAACAACTCCCCTTTCCTCCCTCTTCCAGCCCCAACCACCATTTTACTTTCTGTCTCTATAAATATGACTATTTCAGAGAATAGCTTCATATAGTATTTGTGTTTTTGTGACTTGTTTTTTGCACTTGGCATAATGTTCTCAAGGTTCATCTCTCATAATGTGTTTCATAAGTTCCATGCTCTTTTAGGCTGAAAAATGTTCCATTTTGTTTATCTATTCCTCCATCAATGGACCTCCATCAATGGATTGCTTCCACCTTTGGCTGTTATGAATAATGCTGTGTGAACATGGGTGTGCAAGTATATCTTAGAGACCCAAATTTCAATACTTTGGGGTATATACCCATAAGTCAAATAGTAGAGACATATGGTAGTTCTATTTTTCATCCTTTGAGGAATGTTCTACTGTTTTCTGTAGCATCTGTACCATTTTATATTCCTGCTAATAATAGTGCATAAGAGTTCCAATCTCTCCAGATCATCTCCAAAATTTGTTACTTTCTGTTTTTATTATAGTAGCCATTCTAATGGATATGAAGTAGTATCTCATGGTGGTTTTGATTTGCATTTACCTGATAATTAGCACTTTATGCTTTTTGGAGAAATAGCTATTCGAGTTCTTTGTTGATTTTTTATTTGTTTTTTATTATTGTTGAATAATACTTCTTTTTATATTCTGAATATTAATAGTGAGTTAAAAAGTTTTACTCCAATTCCATAAATTGTATTATCACTCTATTAACTGTCCTTTGATGCAGACATTTCTAATTTTGATATAGTACAACTCACCTATTTTTGCTTTTGTTGCCTGTATTTTTGGTGTCATATTCAAGAAATTGCTGCAAAATTCAGTTTCACATAGTTTTTTTTTACCTGTGCCTTCGTCTAAAAATTTTATAGTTTTAGCTTTTATGCCTAAATGTTTGACATATTTTGAGTTAAAATTTTGAATGTGGTGTAAGGTAAAGGTCTGACCTCATTCTTTTACATACGAATATTCAGTTTTCACAGTATTTATTTGGTGAAAATACTCTTCTCTCCTCATTGAATGGTTTTGCATCCTTGTCCAAAGTCATTTAATTATACGTGTGAAAGTTTATTTCTAGGGTATACATTCTATTCTATTTGATTGCTGTGTATTCTGTTTTTAAGCAGGTATCACAGTTTTGATTATTATAGCTTTGTAATAAATTTTGAAATTAGAAAATGTGAAACCTCTAAATTTGTTTTTGTTGTTATTGTTGTTCAAGATTCATTTGTCTATTTAGAGTCCCTAGAGAGTCCATATAAATATTAGGAGAAATTTTTCTTTTTCTCCTTGGGATTTTGATAGGGATCAAAATGAATCTGTACATTGCTTTATGTAGTATTAATGTCTTAATGATATTAAGTCTTCTAACTTATATACACAAGATGTTTTTGTATTTTTAATTTCTTTCTTTTTTTAACATTTTTCATTTTTATTTTATTATTATTATTATTTTTTTTTCTAGGAGAGAGAGAGACAGCGTGAGCAGGGGAGGGTCAGAGAGAGAGGGAGTCACAGACTGAAACAAGCTCCAGGCTCTGAGCTGCCAGTCAGCACAGAGCCCGACGCAGGGCAAGAACCCACGAACCGCGAGATCATGACCTAAGCGAAAGTAGGACGCTTAACCGACTAAGCCACCCAGGCGCCCCTGTGTATTTTTAATTTCTTTCAAAACCCTTTTGCAATTTCACTTGTACAAATCTTTACCCCTTTGGTTAAGTTTTATCACTAAGTATTTTATTCTTTATTTATTTTATTTTATAAAATAAAATATTTTATTTTGATGTTTTTATAAATGAAATTGTTTTTTAATTCTGTTTCAGAATGATCATTGTTAGTAAATAGAAACATAAGTGATCTTTACATTCATCCTAAACCTGAAGCTGTCCTTAATCTTTGCTAAATTCTTTCATTAGTTCTAACAGTTTTTTGGGTAAAATCTTCAGGATTCTATATGGATATGTTGTGTGAAAAATTTACTTCTTTCATTTCAGTATGGATGATTTGAAGGTTTTGTAATTTTTCTTTATTTAATTACTCAGGCTAGGACTTTCAGTACTTTATTAAGTAGAAGTGTTCATAGCAGGCATCCTTGTTTTGCTCCTGATATTAAAGCAAAATTTTCTGTCTTTCACCATTAGATATAATTTCAGCTGTGAGATTTTCATGAAGAATCTTTATTATGTTAATATTTTTCTACTCCCAGTTCAATGAGTATTTTTATAGTAAAAGGGTACTGAATTTTGCCAATTTTTTTCTGCATCAGTTGTGATAATCACATGATTTTTCTTCTTCTATTATTGTGGTATATTATATTTATTGATTTTTATATGTTGAACTATTCGTGAATTCCAGGAATAAAACTATTTGATTTTGATGTATAAGTATTTAAATGTTTATTGAGTTCTCTTTGCTAGGATTTTCTGGAAGATATTTGCATCAATCCTCATCTGGCTCATCAGTCTTTAGTTTTCTCATAGTATCAGGCTTTGGTATTAGGATAATGCTGGCCTCTTAAAATGAGTTTGGAAGTGCTTCTTTTAAATATTTTTGAAGAGTTTGAGGATTGGCATTAATTATGCAATCTGATGTAAGTATGGATGCTCTGGCTTTCTTTTTACTTCCACTAGTATGATCGATATTTCTCCATCCCCTTACTTTCAATCTGAAGGTGTCTCGGGTCTAAAATGATTCTCTTGTAGACAGCAAATAGGTGGATTTTGTTTTTTTTATCCATTCTGATACCATATGTCTTTTGATTGGAGCATTTAGTCCATTTACATTCAGTGTTATTACTGAAAAATATGAGTTTAGAGTCACTGTGTTCTCTGTAGGATTCATGCTTGTGGTGGTGTCTCTGGTACCTTGTGTTCCTTGCAACATTTCCCTCAGAGACTCCCCCTCAGGGTTTCTTGTAGGGTTGGTTTAGTGGGGTGAATTCTTTCAATATTTGTTTATTTGGAGAGACCTTTATCTCTCCTTTTATTCTGAATGACAATCTTGCTGGATAGAGGATTCTTGGGTGCATAATTTTTCTGTTCATCACATTGAAGATCTGCCATTCCTTTCTGGCCTGCCACGTTTCAGTAGGTCTGTCACCACTCTGATAGGTTTCCCCTTGTATGTTAGGGCCCTTTTCTCCCTAGCTGCTTTCACAATTCTCTCTTTGTCCTTATATTTTGCCAGTTTCACTATGATTAGTTGTGCAGAAGATCGATTCAAGTTACGTCTGAGGGGAGTTCTCTGTGCCTCTTGGATTTCAATGTCTCTCTCCTTCCCCAGATTGGGGAAGTTTTCAGCTATAATTTGTTCCAGGACTCCTTCAGCGCCTTTCTCTTTCTCTTCCTCTTCTAGATTTCCAATGATACAGATACTGTTCTGTTTGATTGTATCACTCATTTATTGAACTCTCCTTTTGTGCTCCTGAATCAGTTTATCTCTCTTTTTCTCCACTTCTTCTTTTTCTATAATTGTGTCTTCTAATTCACGTCTTCTCCTCTCTGCCTCTTCAATCCGTGCTTTGGACGCCTCCATTTTATTATGCACCTCATTTATTTTAGCATTTTTTAATTCATCACAACTATTTTTAAGCTCCATGGTCATTGTAGCAATAGCTTCTCTGATGTCTTCCATGCTTTTTTCAAGCCCAGAAATTAATTTTATTACTATTGTTCCAAATTCTTAATTGAGTTATGTTGCTTATATCTGTTTGGAGCAGTTCTTTAACTGTCACTTCTTCCTGGAATTTTTTTTTTTTAATGTTTTATTTATTTTTGAGAGAGAGAGAGAGAGCGTGAGCAGGAGAGGGTCAGAGAGAGAGGGAGTCACAGAATCCAAAGACAGGTTCCAGGCTCTGAGCTGTCAGCACAGAGCCCAACATGGGGCTTGAACCCACAAACCGTGAGATCATGACCTGAGCTGAAGCCAGACGCCCAACCGACTGAGCCACCCAGGTGCCCCCTTCCTGGAATTTCTTTAGAGGAGAATTCTTCCATTTCGTCATTTTGGCTAGCTTTCTGTCTCTTGTTAGTTTTCAAAGCTTGTTATGTGCTCTGCACCTGTGGATACTGCTATATTAGAAAAGGCTCTTTGTCCAGCGCTTGTCCATTCAGGAAGTGTTCTTTTAATGGTGGCTCTCGGTCTCTTTTGTTGAGACTTTGGTTATTTTATTTCCCTACTCATAGTGCTATTTGGGACTCTCCACCATGTGTATTTTGGCATGTTTCTTGAGGTAGCATGGAAAAGGAAAATAGACAAACAAACACACAAGGAACAGAGGCACGCAAATGCAGAGACAAATCCAACAAACAAGTAAACCAAAAGGGAAAAAGAAAAAGAAAAGACAACGGACAGTCTAAAAGCATAAAACCAGAATTCTCAGCTACAAATAGAGAGCAGGGTGTATGCAGTGCTGATGGAAGAACATATACAAAGAGAAATGACAGGGACGTGGAGAAAACAATATTGGACAATGACCAGGCAGAGAGACTAAGAGGCTTAATTCAGAGAGAGAAAGAGGAGACTAGGGTAGGAGGCAAGGAAAAAGAAATTAAGATAATGTTACCCAAAGAAACTATATAGTCTGATTATTCCAGAGAGAGAGAGAAAGGAAGGTAATGATGGAGGTATAGAATATGCATCTGGAGAATGGATTAAATGTGACTGTTTAAGCAAACCAATGACCAGAGTGCCCAGTCCAACGGAGGGGAGGGATAAGAATGAGATAAGGGAAAATATATCTGAATAGAAAGAATTGATCTAGAGTTAATTAGCAATGCATCAATGTTAGTCTTGCCTCAGGCTCTGGTAAAAAACAAAGAAACAAACAAAAACAAAAAACAGCTCTCCAGCTCAGATAGGCATAGTTTGGTGTAGGCAGGTCTCACCTCCACAAGGGTCCCACAGGCGCTCCCTGAGGCCTCACCTTGGTGGTTGTGGGGAGAAAAATGGTGGCGTCACAGTTCCTTCTCAAACGAAGTGTTACAAATCATTCTTTTGGGTCCAGTCTCCCTGTGCTATGGGTGTAGCCAAGGTTGGCTGTGTTCTATGTCCCATGCCCTGCTTCGTTTCCATATCTTAGTCCGTGTGTTTTAATGATACTACCCGAAATGCAATCCTTCAGGCAGGGCCACTGAAGGATCGAAGCCAGGGATCGAGCTCAGAGAGCAGCAGAGCAGTTTTTTCTGTTGTCGCCTGGGACCCAGGTGCCCAGTCCAAAGACAGAGCCATAGCTAGATCTAGGATCTCTTTGAGCACCCTGCAGTTAGAGATGGGATGATTGGATCTCTCTCTGTCCAGGACCAAGGATTTTCACTTCTCTAGGGGCAGTTCTATGAGTAGTTTCAGCTGCTCTTTCTCTTCCCTTCGTCTCTCTGAGATTCTCCATGGAGGGAGCTCCCTTCCTTCCGTGTCTCCAGTCCCAGCCCGTTTTTATCTTCCCCAGTTCGCAATCACACACCTATGAGGCTGTCTTCTTGTGGACTTTTTTCTCTTTTCCTTCCAGACTCCTGAAGTTGAGTGTCCTATGGTTTCAGGCCTTCTTTGTTTGAGAGATGTGGGCAAGCAAAATGTATAGAACTCCCTACTTCTCCACCATCTTGTCTCTGTTGGGTTTTTTATTAGATTTAATTACCTTAACCAGCTATAGATCTGTTAAGATTTTCTTTCTTTCTTTTTTTTAACAATTCAATTTGGGTGGGTTGTATGTTTCTAAGAATTTATTCATTTCATCTAGGTGTTCAGACTTGTTGGCATATAATTTTTCCTATTATAATTATATTCATTTCTATAAAATCAGTTGTACTTTTTCCTCTTTCATTTCTGATTTTAATTGAATCTTATCTCTTTTTTTAATCAATCTAGCTAATTTGCTAATTTTGCTAAGTTTTCAAACAACAGACTCTTGGTTACATTGATGTTGTGTATTGTCTTCCACTTCTGTATTTTTTTTAATCTTTATTCTAATCTTTATTATTTCCTTCCTTCTGCTAGCTTGAGGTTTAGTTTGTTCTTTTTCTGATTACTTCAGTATAAAGATAGATTTCAGATTTTAAATATTTTTATTTACATTTGTCTCAAGGTTTTTCTAATTTTCCCATGCAATTTTTTCTTTGGCTCATCTTTTTTTAAGAATGTAATTTTTACTTTTTAGGGATTTTTCAGTTTTCCTTCTATTTATTTATAGTTTCTTTCCTTTGTGTTCATAAAAGACACTTTATATGATTTCATTCTTTTTAAATGTTTTAAGACTGTGGCCTAACATTTGCTCTATCCTATACAATATTCTATATGTGCTTGACAAAAACGTGTGTTCTGTATATGTTCAGTATATGTCTATTAGGTCCAATTGGTCTGTAGTGTTTTTAAGTCTTCTGTTACTTTATTGATTTGTCTAGTTGTTTCATTCTTGAAAGTGAGGTATTAAAGCTTCCCACTATTATTTTCAGTCTGTCTGCATTTGCCTTTAATACTGTTTATTTTTATTTCATATATTTAAGTGCTCTGATGCATATATATTTATAATTTTCATATTTTATTCAATTGAATCTTTTATCATTATATAATATTCTTTGCCTCTTGTAACAATTTTTAGCTTAAAATTTATGTTTTGTTATAATAGAATGGTCACTCCTGCTCTCTTTTGCTTGTTATTTCCATGGAATATCTTCATCCATTCTTTCACTGTTAACCTATGCATGTCATCAACTCTAAAATAAAACAGCATAGTTGAATCCTATTTTTTAATCCATTCTATTTATTCTTTTGGCTGGTGATCTTAATCCCTTTTACATTTAATATAATTACTAATAGAGAAGAGCTTACTTTTGCCATTGTGTTGTTTTCTGTATGTCTTTAGCTTTTTTTCCCTAATTCCTCCCTTGACTTCCTTTGTGTTTAATTGATTTTTTATAATGACACATTTTCTTTTCTCATTTCCTTTTGTATATATTTCATAGAGCTTTTGTGTGTTTACCATGACGATTACATAAAACATTCCAATGTTGTAATACTCTATTTTGATCTGATATAGCAATTTAACTTCAATCACTTATAGAAATCTACTTTACACTTTTGCCCCCAGTTTCTTTGTTGTTAATGTCACAGATTATATTTTTATATATTGAATACCAATTAAAATAAATCTACAGTTATTTTTATGCTTTAATCTTTTAAATTTTATAAAAGAATTAAAAAAGGAATTATAAGCAAGAATTAAATTGCCTTCTTTTGTGCATATAGTTAATCTTTATCTGAGAGCTTTATAGGTTCTTATTATTCCAAGTTACTCTCAGTTACCTTTTTATTTAAATTTTAACTTCCTTTAGCATTTTGTGTAGAGCATGTGGTAGTAAGGAACTCCCTTACCTTTTGTTTACTTGAGAATGTCTTAACTTCTTCCACATTTTGGAACAACAGTTTTGCCAAACATAGAATACTGGGTTAACAGGTCTTTTTTTTTCCTTCAGCCCTTTGGAAGATATCATCCTATCTATATCTATATCATCTATATCTATATCTGTATCTATATCTATAACTATGGATATATATGGATATATCTATATATTTATAGGTATGGGTATGGGTATAGATATAGATATGGATATAGATATCAGTGGTTTTCTTAATTACAAGATTTCTGTTGAGAAACCTACTAATGTTATAAGTACTTCCATATTCATCACAAACTAGTTTTCTATTGCTGCTTTCAAGATTTTCTCCGTCTTGACTCTTGACAGTTTGATTATGATGTGTCTCGTTGTGGGTCTCTTTGAGTTTCCTATTTAGAGGTCATTGAGTTTCCTATATTTGTATATTCATTTCTTTCCTAATTTGACAATAAACTATTTGTAAATATATATATATATAAATATAAATTAAAAGTAAGTTTTAAAATAAAAAAAACCATTTCTTTCCTCAAATTTATGTATTTTGTATTCTTCAGGTTTGACATATTTCATCTGACAAGTTTTGTGCCTGTTATTCTAACTTAGCTCTTTCTGGGTGTCTCATAATGTATATATTTGTCTGCTTGATGGCATCTCATAACTTCCTTTGCTCACTTTTCTTCATATTCTTTTCACTCTCAGACTCGATAACTTCCAATGATCTGTCTTTTAGGTCACTGGTTTTTAATTTTTCCTGTTTCAGTCTGCTGTTGAACTTCTCTAGTGAATTTTTCAATTCAGTTACTGTATTTTCTTTTAGCCCCAGAATTTTTACTTGGTTTATTTTTATAATTTCTGTATCTTTTTTTGATATTTTTATTTTGTTCATGTGTTGTTTTCCTGATTTTATTCATTATGTCTTTCTGTACTCATTAAGTTATTCAAGTAGATGTTTTAAAAGTCTTTGCCAGGTAATACATAGACTTGGTAGTTTTAGGGTCAGTTTCTAGAGACTTATTTTGTTCTTTTACATAGTCCATGTTCTCTGTCTCTTTGTATGCCTTGTGCTCTGTGTTGACAATTGAGAATTTGAGAAAAACAGCCATTTCTTCCAACCTTACAAAGGGTCTGCAGTCTATCTGAAGCTCTCTTGCCCATGGCATTCATCACTGGTTTCAACAGCCTCCAACCTAATCTCCTACCTATGCTAACTGTTCTCCTCAGCTCTCCAAGTCAAGCATAAACCAATGCTCTGATATCCCCCAGAGAAGCCAACATATTGCAAGTTCTACTTTTTTCCTCTTTTTTTTTTTTTTTTTAAGCAACAGGCAGAAGTTTATTAGAGTATAAGATTAGAAATAAGAGTAGTAGGGATGCTCTCTTTACAGAGAGGGGACACACGAAAGTGAATTTTCCTATTCCTTCCATCCTTAAGAAGAACTTGGAACTGAGTGGTTTATTCCCCACTATACCATGGTCCACCAGGGATGGGATATGGCAAGGGGAAGCAAAAATGCCATGAAATTTTCTGGCATTTTGATTGCGGCTTTTTATTGGTTAAGTATTTTCTTGATTACCGCCACATCTTAACTACTTTCTGGAGTTCATAGAAAGGCATTGTGAACTGTATGTTGCTTTTTATTTGGTCTTTCCATGGGGAATGAGGGCTTAGAATTTCTTGTCTGCCATCTTGCTGACATCACTCCAGAATAATCCATTTTTATGCTCCAATAAACTTTGTGGCCATGCTCAGACTTCCAATCCCCCATCTTCTGTTGAAGATATTTCAGAATGAGTCACTAGGCACAGCTGATAATGATAGTACCCACTACCAAGAACCACAAGTATACAAATATATTATATTAAAAGAAAATCATACCAACATTCAAAAATGTAAATTTTAAAATATAAAAACTGAAAACTTTTATAAATATTTTCTCAAATATAGATTTATAATTGATATAGTGTTACCTCACTCATATTTTTATTAAATAAAATACTGCCAAGTACTAAATAAACAATAAATATTTTATCTTTCCCCTCTTACCCCGTGTCTTCCACCACGATTTACTCTTACCCATTCTCCTCCTTCTCACTATGTTAACCAAAATTTTACAGTCTCAGCAATTTTATAATCTTGACTGAATTCTGAAGATTTATTCTATTAATTATATTCAACAGATGATAACATAGCATACACATTTTAAAATATCCATGCACTTCAAATATTGTTGTATGATAGTTTTTGATGACTAAATTATAGTAGTATGTAATGATTTTAATTAAATGTATGCAAAATGTTCTGACCTTGAAGTTATAATAAATAATGAATGATTAGCACAATTTAATACTGAACATAACCTGGAACAGTGCAAAATGTACTCTGATTATTCTTATCATACCAGAAAAATTAGAGCACTACATTTTTCATGGTACTTAAAAACATCAATAAAGTTTAGCTCTGCTATTTCTGGTAAATTGTCCTTATCTTAGACTCACCACAGGGGTCAAATTGGGTCAAAGCCCTTTCTAACTTGGTCTATGGAAGCGAGACCCTGCTTGTCTCTTCATGTTCCTTCAGTGTACAAAACAAGCTTAGACATAATGCAAACATTCCTTTTCAAACTATTCAAAAGTTTTTGGAGACAAAAAATTTGTGGTATTAAAGACTTTTATTACAAATGTGAAACTTATTTGTACCATCTGCATATTAATGAATCTTATGGCCTTTATATCATGGTTCTTTTAGTTGCAGTATGTCACAAAATGTAGAATCTTCAGGGCTCCTTCAGGAACAATATGAGATCCTTAAAAATCAGACAATAAAGTTAAGCAGGACATCTGGGAACGTGAAGAATATGACAATGTGATCAGAATGCTCGGTCAAAATGAGAACAATGAGGAAGGATTTCTAATGGCTCCCTAAACAGACTTCTTGCATGACATAAAGTTGAAATACCAAAGTGAAAATGAAAATTATATTTTTTGCTAGCACTACCATAGCATATATCTTATTGCCTTTGGTTTTACATTTTTGTTTCCTTCATAGGATCTTGAGCCATTTGAGGACAAGTTCTGTGTGTTCTTTTTAAAAATTTTTCCCACAGGCCATTGTGTAATTTCTGATACATAATGGACACTCAGTCAGTATTTATTGAGTGAATAAAGGAAGGTTAATGTTCTGCTAGAAACATTTTCTACTGGAATAATAAGCACTGGCCAATTAGGAATTAGAAGACATTTATAAATATATGATGAGAGAGGAGCAATATATTTCAAATTATTCTTTTGAGTATTCTAGGCTACTAATTGACTGCATGTTCCAAAATCATATGATAGAAATTACTGTAGTGGGCCCCAAGATTTAGGGACCACCTTGTGTAATTGATGGGATTGTATCTTGGATGTTAGACCCAAATTAAAAATATCAGAATTTGACTATTCCCAGAAAGAAAAAATAATCTAAGTATTAGTACACTTAAATTATATATACAAATACTGGTTAGCTATATTTAGGTTTTTCTTATTTGCTGTCTCCCATAAGGTTTGATTTGACAAATTATAACAATACAGATTGTGATGATGATGATGATGATGATGATGAAGAAAGATATTTGTGGTGATTTACACACATGGGATTTATTTTGATAATTGTGTATCGCTACTGAAGTTTAATGTATAATGCAGGCATAATTTTCCTTAATCCTATTGAGCAGATAGGTTAGATTGAATTTTCTATAGATATGTACTAGTTTACTCATCTAAGGTTTATAGAGTATAAACCAAAAGAATAAGATTGTATAGAAAAATCAAAGAACAAAAAAGGTTTATATAGAATCAAAAAGGGTTGGAGAGATCCTTAGATCAGGGAATTTCTCCAAAACACTCATAGGGATTTATTACCCTTGTTAATCTATCATTATCCAGGGTCATGCCTTTGTTTAGTTTTGAGGCTTATGAACCTAAATTTAGAAAATATTTCAGGTTAGGAAACATATAAACTAGAAACATATAAACTACCAAAACTGAAACAAGAAGAAATAGAAAGTTTGAACAGGCCCATAAACAGTAAAGAAGTCGAATTAGTAAAAAAAATCTCCCAAAAAAGAAGAGTCCAGGTGCAGATGGCTTCCCAAGGGAATTCTACCAAACATTTAAAGAAGAGTTAACACCTACTCTTTGAATATGTTCCAAAAATATAAATGGAAGGAAAACTTCCAAACTCATCTATGAAGCCAGCATTATCTTGATTCCAAAATGAGACAAAGGCCCCACTAACAAGGAGAACTACAAACCAATTTCCCTGATGGGCATGGATGCAAAAATCCTCAACAAGATACTAGCCAACAGGATCCAACAATACATTAAAAGAATTACCCACCGTGACCAAGTGGGATTTATAACGAAGATGCAGGGCTGGCTCAATATCTACAAAACAATCAATATGGTACATGACACCAATAAAAGAAAAGAACCATATGATCCTCTCAATAGATGCAGAGAAAGAGTCTGACAAAATACAGCATCCTTTCTTGATAAGCACCATCAAAAATGTAGAGATAGAAGGATAGTACCTCAAGATCATAAAAACTGCATATGCAAAACCTATTGTTAATATAATCCTCAATGGGGGAAAACAGAGAGCTTTCCCCTGAAAGGATGTGGGACATTCCCACAACAGGGATGTCCACTCTCACCACTGTTCAGACAATATAAATAAATAAAAGGCACCCAAATCAGCAAGAAAGAAGTCAAAGTTTCACCCTTTGCAGATTATATGATACTTTATATGGAAAACCCAAAAGATTGTACTGAAAACCAGCTAGAATGGATCCATGAATTCAGCAAAGTCACAGGATATAGTCAATGCACAGAAATCAGTTACATTCCTATACACCAATAATGAAGCATCAGAAATAGAAATCAAGGAATCAATCCCATTTACAATTTCACAAAAAAACCCATAAAATACCTTGGAATAAACGTAACGAAAGTGGTGAAATATCTGTACACTGAAAACTATAGAAAGCTTATGAAAGAAAGTGAAGACACAAAAAAAATGGAAAAGCATTTCATGATCATGATTGGGAAAAACAAATATTGTTAAAATGTCAATACTACCCAAATCAATCTACATAGTGAATGCAATCTCTATTAAAACAACACCATCATTCTTAACAGAGCTAGAATAAACAATCCTAAACTTTGTATGGAGCCAAAATAGACCCCAAATAGCCAAAACATTCTTCAAAAATAAAACCAAAGCTGGGAGCATCACAATCCCAGACTTTAAGATGTGTTACAAAGCTTTAATCACCAAGACAGTATGGTACTGGCACAAAAACAGACAGATCGATGGAACAGAATAGAGAACTGAGAAATGGACCCACAAATGTATGGCCAACTAATCTTTGAAAAGCAGGAAAGAATATCCAATGGAATAAAGACAGTTTTTTCAACAAATGGTGCTAGGAAAACTGGACATTTTTCATCATTAACAGATGGTGCTGGGAGAACTGGACAGCAACATGCAGAAGAATGGAACTAGATCATTTTCTCACACCATACAAAAAAATAAACTCAAAATGGATAAAAGACCTGAAAGTGAGACAGGAAACCATCAACACCCTAGAGGAGAAAGCAGGAAACAACCTCCACTGCAGCAATTTCTTACTTGACACTTCCCCAAAGGCAAGGGAATCAAGAGCAAAAATGAACTATTGGGACCTCATCAAGATTAAAAGCTTCTGCATGGCAAAGGAAACAATCAATAAAACTAATAGACTACCGACAGAATGGGAAAAGATAGTTGCAAATGACATATCAGATAAAGGGCTAATATCCAAAATCTATAAGGAACTCACCAAACTCCACACCCAAAAAACTAATAATCCAGGGAAGAAATGGGCAGAAGATATGAACAAACTTCTCCAAAAAGGACATCCAGATCGCCAACAGACACATGAAATGATGTTCAGCGTCCCTCCTCATCAGGGAAATTGAAATCAAAACCACACTGAGATATCACCTCACGCCAGTCAGAGTGGCTAAAATTAGCAAATGAGGAACTCTAGTTGATGGTGAGGATGTGGAGAAACTGGCACCCTCCTTCACTGTTGGTGGGAATGTAAACTGGTGCAGTCCCTCTGGAAAACAGTGTGGAGGTTCCTCAAAAAATTAACAATCAAACTCCCCAAGGACCCAGAAATAGCACTCGTAGGAGTTTACCCAAGGGATACAGGAGTGCTGATGCATAGGGGCACATGTACCCTAATGTTCATAGCAGCACTCTCAACAATAGCTAAAACATGGAAAGAGCCTAAGTGTCCATCAATGGACGAATGGGTCAAGAAGATGTGGTTTATCTATACCATGGAATACTACATGGCAATGAGAAAGAATGAAATCTGGCCATTGGTAGCAACATGGATGGACCTTGAGGGTGTTATGCTGAGCGAAATAAGTCAGGCAGAGAAGGACAAATATCATATGTTTGCACATATAGTAGGATTAGGAGGAACTTAATGGAGGACCATGGGGGAGAAGAAGGGGAAAAATAGTGAGAGAGAGGGAGGGAGACAAACCATGGGAGACTCTTGAATGCTGAGAACAAACTGAGGGCTGATGGGGGTGTAGGTGAGGGGAAGGGGGTGATGGGCGTGGAGGAGGGCACTTGTGGGGATGAGCACTGGGTGTTATAAGGAAACCAACCTTACAATAAACTATTTTAAAAAAGAAATAAAAGTGGAAATAAAAGTATCTTGAGACAAATAAAATGAAAATACAACATACCAAAATTTATGAGATGCAGTAAAAGCTATTCTAAGAGGAAAGTTTATAGTGATAATGCCTACATTAAAAAAATATTTCAAATAAACAACCCAACTTTATATCTTAAGGAACTAGAAAAAGAAGAACAAACTAAACCCAAAGTGAGAAAAAATAATAAACATTAGAGCAGAAATAAATGAAATAGAAAATAATATAATAGAAAAAAAATCAAATAACCTAAGGTTGTTTTTATTTAATTTTATTTATTTTTAATTTTTTTAACGTTTTATTTATTTCTAAGAGAGAGAGAGACAGCGTTAGCAGGGGAAGGTCAGAGAGAGAGGGAGTCACAGAAGACAAAACTCTGAAACAGGCTCCAGGCTCTGAGCTGGCAGTCAGCACAGAGCCCGACGCGGGTTCGAACCCACGAACCGCGAGATCATGACCTAAGCGAAAGTCGGACGCTTAACCGACTTAGCCACCCAGGCGCCCCTCTAAGGTTGTTTTTTTAAAAGATAAACAATTTTGCCAGACCTTTAGCTAGATTAACCAAGAAAAAAAAGGAGAGAAAAATCAAATAAATAAAATTATAAATGAAATAGTGTATATAACAACTGTTACCACAGAAATACAGAGGGTCCCAAGATATTATTAGAGACAGCTATACACAAACTAATTAAATAACCTAGACGAAATGGATAAGTTCCTAGAAACATACAACCTACCAAAACTGAGTCATGATGAAATAGAAAATCTGAAGAGATCAACAGTGAGTACATGGATTTAAGTAATAATAATAAAAAAAAAAATCTCCCAGGAAAGAGAAGCCAAGACCATATACTTGATGGGTGAATTCTACCAACCATTTAAAGCCAACACTTCTCAAATGTTTCCAATCATTGCCAGACCAATGTCAAGCAGTTTTTCTCCTATGTTTCCTTCTAGAAGTTTACAGTTTCAGGTCTTCTGCTTAGATATTTAATTCATTTTGGGTTTATTTTGTACATGGTGTAAAATTAAAGGTCCAATTTAATTCTTCTGCAAAAAATTAATAAATAATAAAACCTTTTTGAGTGTCCATTACACACTAAATACAAAAAAATGCAATATCTGTCCCTTCCTTGAAGGTTTATATATTAAATCAGTCATTTCTTTTCACCTTCTTGAGAAGCATATTTAGCCTAATGATGAAGATTCTGTAAGTATGTTAAAGAAAACCACTGCTGTTCATGTTATAGAATTATTCTTACATAAGCAGGTATCTTTAAAGGTCTTGACTGAGGGGCGCCTGGGTGGCTCAGTTGGTTAAGCACCCGACTTTGGCTCAGGTCATGATCTCACGGTTCATGGGTTCGAGCCTGGCATTGGGCTCTGTGCTCACAGCTCAGCCTGGAGCCTGCTCCAGATTCTGTGTCTCCCTTTCTCTCTGCCCCTCCCCTGCTCATGCTCTGTCTCTCTCTGTCTCTCAAAAATGAATAAACATTAAAAAATTAAAAAAAAATAAAGTTCTTGGCTGAGTATAATTGAATATACAGATACTTTTATCCTAAATATCAATAATTTTGATGGGTTCATGTTATCAATTCAATTAATTATTTTATTAAGAAGTGATATTTAGGCAGAAAGTTCTATGAGCCTCCTCACCAAATTGAACTATATTTCCTCATAAATTTTACAAAGGTTTTGGAAATAAATCCACAATTTTGGAGAAGATAATATCTCTGATGTGTGCAGCAATTTAAGAAAATGAAAATATCACAGTGAAACATTATGATAAGGGAGTGTGGAGGGAAAGTTTAAGAAAAATCATTACTTATGTAATGTAAATATGTTTCCTCTTGATGTACAGAAATATTTAGAGTATTATTTTAATTATACTGGTCTTCATAATAATTTTGAGATATGTTCTGAAGGTCTGAAAAAAAAAATCTAGGTCAGGAAAGAAAATTGTCATTGAAAGCATTTCAGATAAGAAGTTTCGGTGTATTTAAATTGAGATTCAAGAAACTCCACAGCCATATTGCAAAAATAAATGTTGAGTTTTGGCTTTATTAAATTAAACTATAACATGACACAATAAAGTGCACAAAACATAAATGTCCTACTCAGTGCATTATCACAAGGGAATAGTTTCTACCTGTGAAGCCCAGTGGAATATTGCCCACTGCCCAGAACATGCTCCCTCCCAATGTTCAACTCCTCACTTCTCAAGGAAAACACATTCCCTCCTGACTTGTAGCAGCTTAGACTGATTGTGCTTATTTTGAAAGTTACATTGAATAGAATCATCAAAGTATTTGCTTTTGCACCTGCCTTCTTTCATTCAGTATTGTGTTTCTGAGTGTCTCTATTTAGATGTATATAAAGGCCAGGTCTGCATTTACACAGTAGTCTCATGTATGTTAAGAACCACATGTGTGTAAGTAAATATATGTAGGAATTTTACTCCAAGTTGATATTTGTGCTGTGTCTGCACTTGGGCTTTTATGAACAATGCAAAAATAATTATTGTGTATATTTCTGATTATATATGTATGCATTTTATTGAGTGTATTAATTGAATGATAACTGTTGGTTTGCTTAAAGTGTGTTTTCCACAAACAAAGTATATTTTACTCTTTTTACTTTTGCCTATTCTTCTAGGTTTATACTAGTAAATCATTTAGGGTTTTATTTGTCTTTCTCCAATGTGTAATATCACTGAATAAATTTTTAAATAAAAAATTTAATGTGCTATTTTTGAAGTTCCTATTCAAGCATTTTTGCCATTTTTAAGTGAATATGCTGTTTTTCTTATAAAATTGTAGAATTTCTTGTAAAAAAATCATATTCTATGTATGAGACCTCTCTTGTCTATTCGTATCATAAATATCTTGTTTTAGCCCAGGTGGACCACAGATATTCTGTCTCCCACAGTGGACAAAATGTATTTGCATATCATTCCAGGTGAAATTATAACTGGCTCTCCAAAAATCATAGTTATAGAATTTTGCTGATATTAGTCTGGCAAACCTGAATATAATTATCAGTCTTCAGTATTCTATATCATATGTGAAGATACATTTATAAACTAGCTTATGTGAAGTTTGAAATTATAACAAAAGTAATTTTAAACTCGGCATTCCAAATATATAAGGATAAGATATGAAAACCTAAGAGGCAGTTGGGATGTATGAGGTATTAGGAAATGGAAGTAAAGAACCTTTTTCTAAGTAAAAAGCCAGTATTGGATCCCAGCAATTGGATTTATAACTGATCACAGCCAAAGTCATGGCAAGATATGCTGAAAATATTTTCAGTGCTGTACCTAAAGACATTCTGTATAAGCCCAGAATTTTCTCTGTCTTCTGAGAAATACATTTCAGTTTGGCAAAATAAATGTGTTGACAGAAGGCTAGACTATGGAGGAAGGAAAACATTATAGCATCATCACAAACTTCAGTTTACATATTATAGACACCAAAAGAGAGATGGAGGAGGGGTGACATTATTTACCCTGTAACATGTTAGAAAAGATTGGCAGACCCCAAAGTCTTCATAACATATACAATCATCTTCCTTACTATTGCCAAAGTGCTTCTGTAAAATTACTCAGAAAGACATAGAAGTAAAATCATTTTTATCACTCTGGTGACTGGGGGGAACCAACTTTATTCTCATGTTGATTTCCTTGTACATATGTAGAATATATTCAGTTTCTATTGGAAACAGAATATGGATAAAGGCATACAAGTGTTTTAATGCAATTTAAAGCTAAGAGAAATAACACACTATCGGTAATTATATATTTCAAGAAACAAAAGCTACGCAATAGTAAACTTAAAAACAAATATTAATAAACAATAGAAAATCAAGACAACTTTAACATTTAATAATTGTGAACACTTTTACTACAAAATTTCTGACATTCTACTTTGTTTCAGAACAATGACTTAAATTCAATTCCTAATCAATAAAGTGTTTATTTTTCTCTAAGAATGAATATGCTTTCAAAAATAAACAATCACTTAATTTACTAAGCAGTTAGTAGGAGTGTATTTAGTGATAATACTAATAGGAGCAGTAGTAATAGTTGAAGTAGCAGCAACTAACATTTAAGAGCTCTGGCCAGTTTCTGTGCTATTAACTGGACACAGATAAGATAGAGTGGAGGCTGGTGAACTCCAGAGCAAACATATTCATCTCTGTGTGAACTCTTAATATTGTCTCTAACTCTACAATTGAAAACAAATTTAAATCTGGAATTCCAAATAGGGGAAAAATACTGAAACAACACAGACAAATAGAAACATGGCCCACCTCCAGTGCACCTTTTCTTACCCAGGCAAATATGTAAATTACTAGGGCTTGGGTAACATACCTGACATAATCATTTGAAGTAGGGAATCAAGATTGATAATAAGTTTCTTAACCATTATTTGAACTGATAATTTTTGTTAAAAATTTATTCTCTTATTTAAATCTACCCACTAACTGTATATACAATACATATATAGAGGAGAAGAATTTTTAAAGCATATATGAAGAAGAAATGATTTAAAATAAAAAATACAAAATGTGAGAATTTGTGCAAGAAAAAAATATCAGTAATAGGTAATTGCTCTTGTTAGAATAAAATATAGACTAAATGAAGTAACAAAAGTATTATCAACTGAATAAGAAGAAAATAGAAGTGTTTTAGACTGGTATAAATCAGAAAAATTGGAAATTTCTGTCATCTACAAACTGTGCAGATTAGAAGTAAAAAGTAAAGTATAAATTCTTTACTGTGAGGAGGATGTTTTTCAGGTTTGGAGTGGAGAAAATGTATTCTGGAGCTTATGGAGATTTTTAAAAAACAGCTTAGGTTTTGAAAATTACAAAAAGAATAAGTTGGGAAGAATTCAAGAAAAGTCAGTTATTTGAATCGTTGAAGTGGTTAAAAATGAGGTATTATCCGTGGCAAGGTGTGCTACAATTCCATATGACAAAAAGAACTCTGTCATCTCTAACCCCATTAACTTGTGAGTCCTTTTAATGCGCTTATGCTATTCAAGTGTATTGAGTAAATGACATCATAAACCAAAGAAGAGGAAGAAGAAGAGACAAAGGGAAGAAGGGTCTTATCTTCCATTGTCTGATCTATGTCTTACTGCCTCACCTCCATCAAGTCAGTGACATTAGAAGATCATAGATAAGGGACACCTGGGTGGCTCAGTCCAGTGAGTGTATCCAACTTGGGCTCAAATCATGATCTCACAGCTCATGGATTCCAGCGCGGCGTCAGTCTCTGTGCTGACAGCTCAGAACATGGATCCTACTTCGGATTCTGTGTCGCCCTCTCTCTTTGCCCCTCCCATACTTACACTCTGTCTCTTTCTCACTCAAAAATAAATAAACATTTAAAAAAAGAAAAATTACAAAAAAGATTGTAGGTAAATGCAATTGACCCATTTACGCCCCAGACACAGACAAAGGAGCTGGGCTCTATTTATTATTAGATCAACTACTGTTACTAAAGAAAATAGGTTTATTAAGTAAAATTATTACCTGGGCCATATATTTTTATGTACACAAAATAACCTCTCAGTCATAGACTATTTAAACAAAAATTCAAATATCTGATAAAGTATTAAGTATGTTTTGTCTTTTTTTTTTTCCAAAAGAAAATAATGTTATAGTACTGTATGTTTTCATACACAGACTGACCAGCAGGACAAGACTGGCCACAAGCTAAGACAATCTAAAGAGAATTTTAGAAAACCTGTATGGCATGTAAACCTCTCTCTCTTTTGACCATTAGCTTTATCAGAGCTGGACTTCATAGATACAGTATTAGAAACACCATCACATTCTGTAGTGTATTTTTAGGACAGCCGTGGAAACTGATGGACTGAAATAATTTACCCATATCCAGATCATTTGGCTTTCTTATAACACCAATATTTCTGCACATAAGATGCTGCTGCTGCAATGTTTTGGTCACTTTACAAGTTTGAGTTGGAGAAGTCAGTCTTGTGCAGCATTTTTCCTTCCCCTTGTCTATATTTTGAGTAGCTTCTACAGTATGAATGGTGGTTTCTGACTCTGGAAAACATGTTGAAGAGTATGTATTGCCATATGATTAAAAGTTATTTTTATTAAAGTAAGCAAGGATCAAAAAAACAAATGTAAAGTTTGCATCACTTTTGACATTTTGGAGGAGTACACAGACATCCACACTCATGGCCAGCTGTATCTGGTTATGCTTCCCAGGCCCCAGCGGTTCTCCTGGACCCCAGGATGTTTTAGGAGGACTCCAGATGAAGAGGCTGAGAATCTGTGTTTGACTGATTTCTACCTTCTTTACTTTGTTTTCTACCTCCTTTATCATGTGCTTTCTTATCACATACATACCACTTCTAACACATAATGTTTCTCACAGCAACAAAAAAGGAAGAAATGATAAAACTAATTCACACTCAAGTTCCAATAATAATTTAGTAATATGAAGGCATAATATTAAAGAGTAAGTAATGAAATGCCACACATTTCCAGGATATTTTCTTCTTTGTAAGAAAATGTTCCAGTATAAACTTCCAAGGATAGTTCATATCATTACATAAATGCAACTAAGATTGATTATATATATATATATAGTGTATATATATATATATATAATATATATGTAAAGTGTATATATATTTATATCATGTATTATACATTTCTTTTTTTTTTAATGTTTTTATTTATTTCTAGGAGAGAGAGAGAGAGAGAGAGACAGCGTGAGCAGGGGAGGGTCAGAGAGAGAGGGAGTCACAGACTGAAACAGGCTCCAGGCTCTGAGCTGGCAGTCAGCACAGAGCCCGACGCGGGGC